>NC_135891.1:84391715-84811077 GCF_964194155.1 Cetorhinus maximus | reverse complement strand
TCCCCCTCCCCCTTCTCCCTCCCCCTCCCCCTTCTCCCTCCCCCTCCCCCTCCCCCTCCCCCTGCCCCTTCCCCTTCCCCTTCCCCTTCCCCTTCCCCTTCCCCTTCCCCCTCACCCTCCCCCTTTCCCCCTCACCCCTTGCCCCTAACCCTCCCCTTCCCCCTCATCCTTTGCCTCTCACTCTCCCCCTCCCCCCACCCTCCCCCCTCACCCTCCCTCTTCCCCCTCACCCTCCACCTTCCCCTTCCCTTCCTCCTCCCCCTTCCCCCTTCCTCCCCCCTTCCCCTTTCTCCCTCACAGTTCCCTCTTCACCTCAAGCTCCTCCCTTCCCCTCATCCTTCTCCTTCCTCTGCCACTCCCCTTCTACCCTTCCCCTCATTGTCCCCCTCCCCATCCCCCTCACTGTTCCCCCTTCCCCTTCACTTTCCCCCTCACCTTCTCCCTCATTCTCCCCACTCCCCTTCCCCCTTCACCCTCCCCCCTTTTCCCTTCCTCCTCGCCCTCCCCTTCCCCCCTCATCCTCACCCCTTCCCCCTCACCCCTCACCCCTTCCCCCTCACCCCTCACCCCTCACCCCTTCCCCTTCACCCTCCCCTTCTCTCTTCACCCCTTCCCCCCCTCATGCTCCCCCTTTCCCCCTTGCCCTCCCCCTCTCACCCTCACCCCTCCTCAGTCGCCCTCTTGCCCTCCCCTTTCCCCCTTCCCCCCTTGCCCTCTCCCTTCCCCCTTCCCTTCCCCCATCCCCTTCCCCTCATTCTTCCCCCTCACCTTCCCCTTCCCCTTCCCCCCTCACTCCCACTTCCATTTCTTTCAGCCTCTAAATCCCCGCACACTGAAAGATAAGCACAAATGCATGCGTCAAAAGTGTTCAGTGTGCCAGGCCAAGTTCAAGTTCATTGCATCTCTTTAATAAGTTAATCTGGAGGCACAGCATTAGGAGTTGACACAGTAAAAGAGAATTGATTGCAGGGGTCTGAACACAACACACAATTAGCACCATAAACATTCCATTAAATTATTCAACCGCAGGATCTTAAGTGGTTCCTTTTGTCCGTGATGGGGCTGAAGGGGCTGTTTGTAAATGAGAGGTAATCAGGGCTAATTAGGCTTTATAATATATCTTAATTGCAACAAGCAGTTTCTGGTTAATTCCCAGTTTAGTCAGCAAATCTGGGGGTCTTTGCCACCCACACATGTTAGCTCTCACTTACCCTGCTAAAAACATGAAAACATATTGGCCCAGACATTACTGGAATGGGGCACCTCATGGCGTCCCCTTTTATTTAAACCTTTTCCTTCACCCAACAGCTCGGAAAGGTATTGTGCCACAAGTTACTGAAAATGTGAGTTGATAATGGGGCATCTGGCACCATGATGAGCGACAGGGTTGACTGTTTCTCTCTTTAACCAACGACATTTAAGAATCGACAAAAAAACAGGAACAAAGGAGAAGGAAAAATGAAATTGGAATCAAATTGAGTGAAAAAAGAGAAATAAAGGGAAGGAAAGAAAGGGGGAAAGGAAACAAAATGTAAGAAAATAATTAAAGTATTTTAAATTTTAAATTCAAAAAACCTCCAAAAACAATTGACTTCCTGCAGGAATGAGACACCACAGTTTCAATTATTCCCTTTCTGGATCAGAGAGGTTAAGTGACATTGCAGGATCTTGTCCCTTTGATACTTAAGCAGTTAAATTCCAACCCTAACCTTCTGCTTAACTAATAATAAATGCACAGATGTGGCTATTTCTTGGAACTAATGAGACTATATAAAAGAGCAGTGCAAATTGCCCAGTAAGGCAACAAATTCCAGCCCATCACAGCAATGAAGAGAATGCATTGCCTCAAGTTCACTTTTCGTAGAGTTTCAATGTATTGTAACTTCCATTATTCAGGCCTCAGTTGTCTGCTTTACTGATTTATCTTCCAATTTCTCCTCCGGCGAATGCTTGTGCAAGATTGCATAGAGTTTGAAGCACAGAAATAGGCCATTTGACCCTTCTGGACAATGCTGACATTTATGCTCCACATGAGCTACCTCTTACCCCCTTCAGTTATTAACCTCAATTATGTGCTCAGATCCTGAACCCATCAAATAACTCAGAGTTAAGAGTATAACTACTGAGCCAGGGTTTAATGTGACTCTGAAAAGAGTCAGCATTCCTGGCCCTTTATATTTACCTGTGTTCTCTTCTGCCACCTTTTTCTTCATTTTTAGATGGAGCTGTCTTCCACTTTTGAGGAAGGGTCTATTCATCTCATTTCTATATGTCTTAGTTCTGATGCAGGGTCATATGGACTCAAAACGTCAACTGTATCCCTCTCCACAGATGCTGTCAGACCTGCTGAGTTTTTCCAGGTATTTTTGTTTTTGTTCTAGATTTCCAGCATCCACAGTATTTTGCTTTTATCTTAGGGTCTATAACTTAATGGTTAATCTGTCTTATCATAAACCTTTTGGACTTGTGGTACATTTTCAGCATTTTTGAATTTCCATTCTGCCCATAGAGGCTCCCTCCATTTTGGTGGAATGTGGTGAGTCCACTGTACTTACAACAGTATTAAATTTCTTCCTTAAATGTCAGGAACTGTAGGTGACTCACCATTTCTAGTGCTTTCTGTGAAAGCTAGTATTAAACTGAACAAAAAACCTTGCCCCAGTCTATCAGCTACACATGGTAAATAGATCAGATTAACTCAACACCTTCCAGCAACTGACATTCACAGAACAAAAGTTAGAGCCTTGGGAGGGAGTAATAGCTGTGGGGAAGAGGGTTGGAACAAGCTTTAAATTGTGAACGCCAATTTCCTCCTGATTCATTTTGAGTAATCTCACAGCCCAATGTTTAAATTCATTTAATTTGTGTTTCACATGTCCTTGGTCCTGTATTACATTGGCAGGACTAAACTTTGGAGATTCTCGATTATCCACTATTTTTCTTTGGAAAGTTTTAGAAGAACCCCAAATCCTGTAGATCAGGTGATGAAGTTCCAGAAACCCTTTGCCTGCATTGATTTTCTACTCTCTCTCTCTTCCCCCACTCTCTCCCTCTCCTTTCTCTCACACTATTCTTCTTCCCTCATTTCCCCAGAAACATCCCACAGCAGCTCACAACCAATGAATTAGTGAGGTGATTGATGTTATGAAGGTAAATGTCACATCCAACTTGTGCACTGCAGGTCCCACAGAATAGAAGAATGACCAGTTTGTCATTTTTTTTTTGGTTAGCTTGGCTGTGGGCAAAAAAATTAATCAGGATACTGCGATAATTCCCTGGCTTTTTCTTTTACAAACAGTACCATAGATTCTTTAACATTGAAAGTGAAGGACTGTTCCAAGTCGGGATGGTGACTTGAAGGGGAACTTGCAGGTGATGGTGTTCCCATGCGTTTGCTGCCCCTTGGATGTTGGGGCCGCGGGTTTGGAAGGTACTGTCGAATGGGCCTTGGCGAGTTGCAGCAGTGCATCTTGTAGATGGTACACACTGCTGCCACTGAAGGAATGAATGTTTAAGGTAGTGGATGGGATGGTAATCAAGTGGGTTGCACTGTCCTGGATGTGTCAACTTTTTTTGAGTGCTGTTGGAGCTGCACTCATCCAAGCAATTGGAGAGTATTTCATCACACTCCTGACTTGTGCCTTATAGATGGTGGTAAAGCTTTGGAGAAATAGGAAGTGATTTACTCACTACAGAATACCCAGTCTCTGACCTGCTGTTGTAACCATGATATTTATCTGACTCGCCTAGTTAAGTTACTGGTCAATGGAGACTCCCAGGATGTTAATGGTGGAGATTCATCAATGACATTTCTGTTCAAAGTCAAGCCTTCTTGGTTATAGTGGTATTGGACCCATTAAACCCACCTGAGAGGATAGATGGGCCCTCAGTTTAATTTCTCACCTGAAAGATGACACCAACAACAGTGCAGCACTCCCTGTGTATTACACTAGTGTTGGCCTGGATTATGTGCACAAGCCTCTGGAGTGGGGCTTGAAGTCACAACCTTCTGCCTCAGCGTGAGTGTGCTACATGGAGCCAAGCCTGATACAAGCAAGAGTGATCTGTACCTCAACCTAATTTGCCCATTTTACATGTGATGTAAGGGGATGATGATATGAGGCGATCTGTGTTACATGCAGGATATAAATTATCCTCACGAGGACAGGTCAGCACCCTCTTTCCATTATTCCTTTACATCACTCGGTATTTGATGTAATGGTGAAGTCAGTTTTTATCCAGCACCTTATGCAGAGTGCTTTTTATATACAGCAGGTGCCACTGGCAATCCAACACTTTTGTAATCTTAGGATTCATCAGGCTCCCAGCACTGTTCATTCAGTGTGAGTTTAACAGATGGAATCAAAGTTTGAAAAATAACCAACTTTTAAATATAGCACTGCAGTAATAAGGATTTTCATGATTCATGCCAGCAGATCCATCACTTCAAATTCTCTTGATATAACATCAATTCCTATAAATAGAGGCTGACGGAGCACAAGGTGCTAAGTTTGCTCCATGCTCTCCCCTGAGTTAGCTGATCTCACCCTGGGCTGCAGTTGAATTGCTACAATTAGCCTCAGTGCCCATTGGCTTAGGACAGGAAAGACAGTCAGTGTTCCTGCACTGACGTACTGTCCTGTGAGTCCTGGCTGGAAAATGCCAGTCTGTAGATATTGGGTGATAGATTTTGGCTGTTTGAGTTTGGGAGTGAGTGCCACCAATGTACCCTAGAGGTCTAGCTTTTTTCATAAGAGTTTTGCATATTTTTTTTGTCATTGATTGGCTTGATTGTATCCAAGTTTAATATTATGGGCTGCGATGTTTTGGGAAAAATGTAAGGCATTGCCAGATATATGCAGTGTAATAGTGCTGGAGTCCTGTCTGCTTTCAATCACTGTTCAGTAAGTATTTTTGGAGGCTCCAAATAACATCGCACTGATGAAACATATCTTCCATATCCATATCCATATTCTTCCTATATAAGAATTAGAGAGACCTCTTGTTTTCAGGTAGTTGTACCTGGTGGTTGTCAATGAATAGAAATCAGGTATGTTCCACAATGAGCGAGCGATCCACTTTGCCAGCTTACCGCCCAGGCGGTGAAGATAGAAAATTATCCCTCAAGTACTTCAGAGAAGTTCAGATATATTGCTCAAATAAACTCTCAGCCCAGCCAGTACCAGCTTGCGCCTGACAGACTTCTACATCTCCAAACTCTAACTTCCAATCTGAAAAGTTCACGTCCAAATGCCTAATGCTCTTGTACTGTGTTTTTTTGTGTGTTATTGTTATACAGGCTTTATCCCACGTAAAATAAATAGGCAATGGCAATGCACAGAAATGTAGGCCAAGCACCTTGGTGAACTTCACAGAGCAGAAGGTTCTGAACTCTAAGACAAATACCCCTTTCCTTACCATCACCAGCTTAACATACAAAACACGGGCGAGATCAATAGTATACATTAAGATATTGCCAAGCATGACAAGCTATTTCACCTTGTCCAGAGCTGTGGGTTCTGAGGGCATGACATGCATTTGAGGGGAGATAAAATCAAAACCAATCTATGGGAACAATATTTCAGTGAGTGAGTGGTTAATCCATCAAACAGGGCCCCTAAGGAGACAATGAGAGCAGATAGCATTGATTCATTCAAATACAAATTAGATAGATTCTTTTCACAAAATATCACTTTGAGATACATGAGTATGAGTATATACTCATAATTTGGGGCAGGGTGCACACCCGACCCGAACAAGAGTAAAATAGTGCGTGATGTCGTCGGGCGAGCATCCTGATATCATCGCGCACTCTCACGATATTTCACTCGACGGGCGCACGCTGGTGTCAGAGCGGTGCCCCGCATTAATTAGCAGGCCACTTAAGGCCCTTAATAGTGCAATTGTCTCTGATTTTACATTGCCCGTGCGATTTTCTGCTCGATGCATGGGCAAAACTGGCAGGCAGCCAGCCGACATTTCCTCAAAACCCATCCAAGGGCAGAGTAAAAAGGGTCAGTAGCATTGCCAGTGTGAGAAGTGAGGAGTTTTGGAGACAGTTTGCAGCTGGTTGCTTATTTGAAATTGACAGCTTCATCTCTGTTTGGGGCTTCATTCTTAGCATTTCCAGGCCTCATTTCAGGACTCATCGCTGGCTGCCAGGCCCCCGGAGGATTCAGACAGTGTGGACCCTTCTAGGTATCATACAGCCTTCCCTTACCCTGGTAAAGGGGATTGTGGTCTCCACTGGAGGCACCTTCTCTGAGAAGGAAGAGAGGGGCAGAAGGGAGAGGAAGCCAAGTGTCTCTATGCAGCTTCCAGGGGGGAGACCTGTGGGAGGAGAGGCGCAGGCACAAGGGGCACAAGGAGTGCAGCTGGTAGTCCAAGGCGAAAGGGGCCACAGAAGATGCCACTATCCTGCTGCCAGGGTTTACCGGTGGTGATGCAGCTACCTCAATATGTTTGAGGTGCAGTGCTGAAGGAGGCTCCACCTCTCAATGGAGACCATGACTTCAATTTGCCAGATGATTGGACCTGAGATCAGTTCCGACTGTGCGGGTGGGCACCACATGTCAGTAGCTCTGAAGGTCACAATGGCCCTCAACTTCTATGCCTCTGGTTCTTTCCCGGGGTCAGTGGGGGATCTGTGTGGAGTCTCCCAATCAGCTGTCCACAGTTGCGTCAAGCTGGTGACAGAAGCTCTATTCAGGCAGGTACTGAACTTTATTCTTTACCGTACGGATGAGGCCAGCCAGGCTGAGCGAGCCAGAGGCTTGGCAGCGATTGCTGGGTTCCCCCACATCCAGGGTGCCATTGACTGCACATATGTGGCCATCAAGGTGCCAGTGGGTCAGCCGCGTGCCTTCGTCAACAGGAAGGGATTCCACTCCATGAACGTGCAGATAGTGTGTGACCACAGGATGCAGATTCTGCAAGTGTGTGCAAGGTACTCTGGCAGCTCCAATGACGCTTACATCCTGAGACACTCCCTTGACATTCAATAGCATTACCATCACCAAATCCCCCACTATCAACATCCTGGGGGTTACCATTGACCAGAAACTGAACTGGACTAGCCATATAAATAATGTGGCTACAAGAGCAGGTCAGAGGCTTGGAATCATGCGATGAGTAACTCACCTCCTGACTCCGCAAAGCCTGTCCACCATCTCCAAGGCACAAGTCAGGAGTGTGATGGAATACTCCCCATTTGCCTGGATGAGTGCAGCTCCTACAACACTGAAGAAGCTGGACATCATCCAGCACAAAGCAGTCCACCTGATTGGCACCATATCCACAAACATTCACTCCCTGCACCACCTATGCACAGTAGCAGCAGTGTGTACCACCTACAAGATAGACTTGTAGGAATTCACCAAGCCTCCTTAGACAGCACCTTCCAAACCCACGACCACTACCACCTTGAAAGACAAGGGCAGCAGATAGATGGGAACACCACCACTTGGAAGTTCCCCTCCAAATCACTCACCATCCTGACTTGGAAATGTATCGTCATTCCTTCACTGTCGCTGGGTCAAAACCCTAGAACCCCCTTCCTAACAGCACCTTGGGTGTACCTACACCACATGGACTGCAGCGGTTCAAGAAGGCAGCTCACCACCACCTTCTCAAGGGCAACTAGGGATGGGCAATAAATGCTGGCATAGCCAGTGAAGACCACATCCCGTGAATGAATTTTAAAAAAACCCTCAAGCAAATGTGAAGTGCCCTCACCAATGTGCACCGAGATACTAGCCGCCCAACTAATGCCCACTGAGGTGATAGTGCCTGCTTCAGAGAGCAGGTGTGATGCAGGTGACAGAGATGCCTGCTGGTCCTCTATCATCAGGGATGGCACTTTGGGGTCCAGAGACCGAGTGCATGCTTTTTATTAATTTGTTCCTGAGGTGTGGGCGTCGCCTGCCAGGCCGGCATTTATTACTCATCTCTAGTTGCCCTGTAGTTCAGAGGGTATTTAAGAGGCAACCGCATTGCTGTGGATCTGGAGTCACATGTAGGCCAGACCAGGTAAGGACAGCAGATTTCCTTCCCTAAAGGGCATTAGTGAATTAGGGTTTTTATGGCAATCAACAATGGTTTCATAGACTTATAATTCCAGATTTTTATTGAATTTAAATTCCACCATCTGCTGTGGCAGGATTCGAACCTGAGTCCCCAGAGCATTACCCTGGGTCCCTGGATTACTAACCTCGTGGCAATACCACTATGGCATTGCCTCCCCCGAACCTAAAAGGAAGAAGAAGGACATGTCATTAGTTACGGTAACCACACTGTCACTGTGCATGCCAGGCACCCTGTGAGACAATGAAGATCTGCATCATAGTGGCATCGTCTTCAAATGATCGATGAGGACTCCAGGTTCGAAGCTCTCATCAACGAGGAGACTGCACTATAATGGTTGCACCATCTGGAAGTTTCACCTCTGTGCACTGCGCTCTTACCTTCTCCTGGCACCCCCACCTCTCCAACTCGAACCCTAGGGCATCTTGCTCGAATCTGGTGAGCAGCAGCAGGTCGGGTAGCCCTCTGCCTGTTCAAGCCCTCTTGGCCTGGTTACGGCTTGTTTTCTCCTGAAAGGAAAGAGAAACATTGATTAGTCCACTCTATACCTGCAGCATCATTGCAGCCTGGCCAACCCCAGCTGAGGAGCACCTTGCAGGGCACATCCAAGTCGTGGCCTTCAAGTTGCAAGGCAGTCAGTCCAAGCAGCCAGGGTTCACCCCCTTGGCCAGCTCCAGCGTGATTGACAGTTGGCACTCACACGCTAACATCCCTGAGGTCCACGGGGAGACGGCCACACCTTAACACCTCTGCACAATGACCCACGCCAACACGGTACCCCCCCCTTCCTGAGTGCAGCAGGTCATTGAACTGCTTCTGGCACTGCACCCATGTGCACCGCAGCACATCATGGCTGCTAATCAGTGCTGCCACCTCCTCGCATTCCCTCTTGGTGAGGTGCAGTGGCCTCCTCCCATCTCTGAGGGCAAGGGTTTCCCTCCTGGCAGCCGCCTCCTCCAGGAGAATGGCGAGACACTCATCGGAAAACCAAGGGGGCTGAGTGCCCCCCCACCGGCCTGCCCTCCCAGCTAACATTTGCTGATGCATTCGACTGCATTGTCTGTCCGACCGGCATCCAGAAGCCCTTCCCTGGCAGCCTTTCTGGGGCTGCCTGGGCCTTCTTAATACTGGCTGCCGGGTCGCCATTGGACCCGGCGGCTAACAGGCCCCCACCCCTGCTCAGCCTTTCCTGGCCAGTGCGGTGCTATGTTTCATGCTGGGTGGGCCTTAATTGGCCCGCCAGACTGAAATGGTGGTCGGGGCCTGATTGTGGGCGGCAGTCGGTTTTGCAGCTGCTCCTGGGCTCGCCCACCGAGCCCACCCGACGAGGGCAAAATTCACCCCTTGGACTATGACATGTAATGAGTATATAGCTAGCTTGGGAGGAACAGATAACCTTGGACCTTTGGAAAGGGTCCCAAAGCTCTCCACCACTCAAGCTTTCCTTCAGTCCTGTCTAGGCCTGTTGCAGACAAATCGATGCTGTAGGGATTGATTGCTATGAGACAACTCCATTATCATTGTATCGTGTGGCTACCAGGAGGGTAGAAGGTGGACTGGTGGACCTTTGTCTAGCATTTCTTATGTTCCTATGGCACATGCATAGCATTGAACGGATCAATGCACTACATCCAATATCAGGTAGAAAGTATGGAAACACTCGATGCACTACAGCCAACACTGGGTAGAAAACATGGAATGAATCAATACAGAACGTCAAATATCAGGTCAAAAATCTGGAATGTTTCAACACACTCTAATGCAAACAAAAGTAACTCATTCTTGATTGGAATTAGAATTGGGGCAATCTTACACCAGGGATGTATATAGTGTGTGGGTACACTCAGTAGCAGACTGTTGTATCGAAGGTAGGACAGAAATATAGAGTCCTAATCGCTATACTGTCAGAAAATAGCATTCACGCAAGGTCACTTCCACCATTCAGAATCCTATTAATGTCACAGCATAGCTCCTTCACATCTACTTGCTACTGTCTTTGTGCTTGAAAATCTCTCATAATTGCAGCTTCAAACACACAACACACATAAGGTAATGTAAATAAACTTGTAAGCAGAGTCGATACAACTTTCGAAGGAGGTCTTTAATGAATTCACACCTTATGCTTTTTCCATCAACCTGCCACTGGCATAAAAATTCAAGGCACAACATACCTGCAAGATGCCTAGAACTGAGTGACTTTAATTGTTTTCCTCTCACAAATCCTCTTAACACTTAACCCAGTCCTAAAATACACGTCCTTGACAATTTGTACTTACCGATTATCTCATGCTCATTGGAAGCAGCAAATCAGTTACATCTGGAGTCAAAAATATTCTTTCCCTTCAACTCTGTTGTCTGTCGTAATTATGTGGAATGTCTTGAACATGCAATGGAAATAATATGCTGCATCTTAGATTATCCAATTTGTAGTATCAAACGTTGTTGTAGTGGAGTCTGTTCCAGTCTCTCCATCTAGATCACCACCACAAGGTCAAGTTACATTTGTGAATGCTTATCCTTTTGATTTTAATGTTCCACCTTTGATTTTGTTGTGAACTTTTATTGTAAATCCTGTTGCAAAACTTGCCCTAAGACCCATAACATTTTCCAGGTGTCAATTTATAAGATTTATTGTGATGTGCAGTGTCTTGGCAATGGGGGCCTTAGCACTGAATGAAGGGATGTCCAACCGTGAACCATATTCATTCTTATTTTTAATGCTGCTGCTCAGTGAATTTTGTGTTTAACAAGGTAATGGCCCTCAGGGGACATCAGGGTCATGTGTGACATGATTGGATGCACAGTAAATCTACTTATAGCCTACTCCATCAATATATCTTGGCCCTAATCTAAGAAAGACTGTATTTATATAGTGCTTTTCACATCCACAGGAAGTGCCAAATTGCTTCATACCCACTGAGGTGCTTTTGAAGTGCACAGTTACTATTGTGCAGGCAAATGTGGCAGCTAAATCGGATGCAGCAAACTCCCGCTGACAGCAATGAGATAAGCAATGATTGGGAGTGTTGACTGAGGAATAAATATTGGACAGGGCACTAGGAGAACTTATCTTCTTTCAATAGTACAAAGGGATCTTTTGTATCTACCTAAAGATTATTTTAAGTCTGTATCCGCCACATATCCCAATCGGGCTTTGCATTCTAAATCCTAAATACTTATTGCGTAAAAATGTCTTTCCTGATGTCACCTCTGGTTCATTTGCCAATCACCTTAAAACATATGCTGTCTGGTTAACAACCCTACAGACATTGGAAACAGCTTTGCTTTATATATTCTATGTAAACCCTTCATGATTTTAAACACCTCTATCAAATCTCTTCTCTGCTGTCAGAAGTATGAGTGCAATTATGCAGTCAAGCTGACACAAGCTACAGTGACATTTTTGCCACTTCCTTCACCAGCTATGGACTCTGAGTGAGATTGCCAGAGTTGGGTATCTCTACCACGAGTCAATAGAAACTAGGTTGACCCTTAAAGCCCAATTAGTTCTGCTGGATTGAAAAGCCAGCATCAAACTGATTGTACAGCCTTTCCCCTGCCCTGACCCCAGCTATTTCGTTTGTGTTTGTTAAGCAATAAATAAAACTCCCTTTGCACTTTGAGTAGATATCAGATCACTGCCAGAACCCAACAGAGATTGAGAGATGCCACTGAATCAGTAACATAGTAACATGCAAGCCATAGCCCCAGCAACACTGGTGATACTCTTTTCGAGTTATCAACAGTCACAGATTGCAACTCTTTTGAGTACAATCACAGTTCTTGGTTTCCGGGAGTGGGACATGAACCCACAACCCTCTGATTCAAAGGCGAGGGTGCTATGAACTAAGCCACAGCTGACACCTCGCAACACTGGTGATATCGAACAGCAGCTGTAACGGTATAAAGAATGACTGACTGGTTAAATCATATATAGGGACCTTTTATTCTTCTGGATCGTTATTAACCTGCAATGGTAGCTGATTGATTGGTTGTTCACTTTGCCATCATAGTACCCTAATTAAATTCATATGTGATATACTGATCAAACAATTGGGAGAGTGTGTACTTCATCATGGTTAAGTAGGTAGTTCTCCCAATCTTTTGCAGCTAACTGTACTGCCTGGTGCAGCACTGAGCCACACAAACCATCAATACTATATCTTTAATCCACGGTCTATGCTGACTGCTTTTTAATTCATTCATGGGATGTGGGTGTCACTGGCTAAGCCAGTGTTTATTGCCCATCCCTAATTGCCCTTGAGAAGGTGGTGGTGAGCTGCCTTCTTAAACTGCTGCAGTCCATGTGGTGCAGGTACACCCACTGTGCTGTTAGGGAGGGAGTTCCATCGTTTTGACGCAATGACAGTGAAGGAATGGCGGTATATTTCTAAGTTAGGATGGTGAGTGGCTTGGAGGGGAACTTCCAAGTGGTGGTGTTACCATGTGATGGTTGCCCTTGTCCTTCTAGATGATAGCAGTCCTGGGTTTGAAAGGTGCTGTTGATGGAGCCATGGCAAGTTCAAATATCTGCTGCACATCATCTTCAACAATGGGTTTGTCAATGGGATGTGGTGGTGGGAACCCCTTAGTGTGGTTTTAATAGCTCAAGGAGAGGCCTTGAAGACATTAATTGTAAAATGCAGGATAAAACTCTCCCGATTATTGATTATTGATTCATATTGGTACCCAAGGGTCGTAGTGGATGCAGACTTCAATTTGGACTCGTTTCTCTGGGGTTGTGCTGAGAACGGGAAAAGAGCATCTTGGGCTTTCCAGATGGTACACACTGCTGCCACTGTGCGATGGTGGTGGAGGGAGTGAATGCTTGTGGCTGGGGTGCCAATCCAACAGACTGCTTTTTCCTGGATGGTGTCAAGGCTTAGATAAACAGAGCAAGAATGGCTCGTATCAAATCTTAGAAGGTATCTAGTATATCAGTGCCCATTGGTGAGGGCATTTCACAATCGCTTGAGGCGCAGACGGAAACAGAGAGTGTCCAGGGCGCCGGCAGTCAGAGGACTGCTGGGGACCAGGACGATGTTCAGTCGAAGGCTGGTGTTGTGCCTCTGGAGTCATCCATTAGGTGGCAGATGGCGGATGTGCGGGAGGACCTGGCGGAGATCCATGAGGGTGTGCATGCCATGATCTTCGTTATGGAGGAGTCCATGTGGAGCATGAGCACTGCGCTCGCCATCATGGCCAAGCGCACTGTCTCCTTCATTGAGAGAATGGCGACTCTCCAGGGACAGAATCAGGGGTTCCTGGGGTTGTGCTTGGATCTGCAAGCCCTCACACAGGCAATGACCTCAGGTGGTCAGTGTCAGTGTTGGAGATGGATGAGGCACCCAGTATCCCAGCTAGGTGCCCGTCTATCAATGGTGAGCAGAGGGGTCCAGAACGACCTCACGTTGGCGCAAAAGCTGCTTGTTGTCTCTATGGGGTCCTCTCAGGGCGCTCTGGATAACAGCAACAGCTCCTCTGCCACTCCACCAGTGACTGTGATGAGGCGACTGGGGAGATGCCAGTTGTGGCACTGGCCGCTCCCTCCCAGGCAGGGTCAGCACAGGCTCCACTGGCCAGAGGATGCCCGCCAAGGTGCTCAAGGCCAACAAGACAGCAGAGTCGGCAGGCTGTCTCCAATGCCGGTGCCAGTGAGTGGGGAGCACCTAGACGTAGCACTGCAAACGTAAGTTAAAGGCACCATGAGCACAAGAGGGACAGGTCACAGGTGATTTTATGTTTGTTTTTGTTTCCTTTATGTATACTGGTCTGTTGTTGAATACCAGAAACATTTCTGTTAAGAATATTGAAATGTCAGAATGACATAAATTGTGTTGTTTTTTTTGTCATGGCCTGAGTATGCTTCACCTTTTTATCCCATTGGTGAGGGGTATGGCAGTATGTAATGCTGGACACAAGTGGCTTTGAACTTTATTGCACAGGTACTGAGTGTTCTTTGTGTTCAAATTAAGACTCATTTCAGATATCTGGGATAGAGGCAGCAGCCCTGGCATGCATTTGAAGCTGATCTTTGGTAGCCTAGCTGAAGAGCATTGGATCAAGGCATCCCTGGTGTCCCTGCTTCCCTGCAGGTTACCAAGGTCTGCCTCCACACCCTCAATGTTCTTCTCACCATGCTCCTCTTTAGACTCATTACTGGACTCATCATCTGTGGCCTGTGGAACCGTGTCAAGATCCTTTTCCTCCAGTGGGTCCCCCCTTGCCAGTGCCAGATTGTGGAGAGCGCAGCATGCAACCATGATCAGTGACACCCGCTCTGGGGATATTGTAGTGCTCCCCTGAACCATCCAGGCATCGGGAGCACAGCTTGAGAATAGCTATGCTCCTTTCTACCACCACCATTGTGGAGGCATAACTTGTATTGTAACGCTTCTCTGCCTCTGTTCTTGGGTGGCAGAGAGGCGCCATGAGTCACCTCTTCAACCGATAGCCCTTGTCACCCAACAGGCATCCATCCAGTTGGGCTGGAGCACTGAAGAGCCTCGGCACCTGGGAGTGTCTCAGGATATAAGTGTCATGGGAGCTGCTAGGGTACCTTGCACAGACTTGTAAAATCTGCATCCTGTGGTCGCACACTATCTACACGTTCATGGAGTGGAAGCCCTTCCTGTTGACGAAGGCACCCGGCTGAATCACTGGCGCCTTGATGCTCACATGTGCAGTCATTTGCCCTTAGATGTGGGTGAACCCAGCAATCGCTGCAAAGCCTCTGGCTCGCTCATCCTAGCTGACCTCGTCCGTAAAGAATAAAGGTCAGTACCCGCCTGAACAGAGCTTCTATCACCAGCTTGATGCAACTGTGGATAGCTGATTGGGAGACTCCGCACAGATCCCCCACTGAGCCCTGGGAAGAGCTGGAGGCATAGAAATTGAGGGCCATCGTGACTTTCAGAGCCACTGGCATGGGGTGTCCATCCACACAGTCGGAACTGACCCCAGGGCCAATCATCTGACAAATGGAGGTCACTGTTTCCCTTGAGAGGTGGAGCCTCCTTCGGCATTGCACCTCTGACATATTGAGGTAGCTGCATCACTGCCTGTAAACAGCAGGATAGTGGCTTCTGCAGCCCCTTACACCTTGGACTACCAGTTGGCCCTGCGCCCCATGCGCCTACGCCTCTCCTCCCATAGGATGCTCCCCTGGAAGCTGCATTGGGACACCTGGCCTCCTCTCCCTTCTGCCCCTCTCTATCTCCTCAGAGGAGGTGCCACCAGCAGAGACGACATTCCCCATTACCAGGGTAACAGAAGGCTATCCCTTGCTACCTGGAAGGGTCCACATGATCTGAATCCTCAGGGGGCTTGGAAGACACCAATGAGTCCTGAAATGGGGTCTGGAAATGCTAAGAATGAAGCCCCAAACAGAGATGAAGCTGCCAAGTACCAATAAGCAATCAGCTGTGAACTATCTCCAAGACTCCACACTACTCACAATGGCAATGCCGCTCACCCTCTTTATCCCGTCCTTGTGTGAGGTTTGTGAAAATGTCAGCTGGCCACCTGCCCTTTTTGCCTGTGCGATGAGCAGAAAATCGCATGGGCAAAGAAAAATCACAGTCAATTGGACTGTTAGGCGCCTTAAATGGCCACCTAGTTAATGGCGGGCGCCGCTCCAGCACCCACACGTATCTGCCGAGCGAAATATCGCATGAGTGCGCGATGATGTCAGTGTGCTCGCCCGACCTCATCGCCCACTATTTTACTCTCGATCAGGTCAGGCCAGCACCCACCCGCTGGAGGAAAAATTCTGCCATAGGAGCGTGGAATTGACTCTACAATGGGGACATAGACAGGGGAAATAGAAAGAAACCGTTCCCTTTGGCGGGGGGACTGCCGAGAACTGGAGTACACAGATTTCAGGCGATTGGCAAAGTGGCAAAAGCAACTTGAGAAAACATTTTTCCACACAGCGAGTGGTCAGGATCTGGAATGCACTGCCTGAAAGTGTGGTGGAGGCAGGTTCAGTGGCAGCTTTTGGAAAAGAATTGGATAAGCACCTGAGATAACAAAAAGCAACAGGGAAAGGACAGGGGAGTGGGACTAGCTGAATTGCTCTTACGGAGAACTGGTATAGACACAAGGCGCCAAATGATCACCTTCTGTGCTGTAACCATTCTATGTATTGTGCATTTTTCCGATTAACATAACATAGGGCAGAATTTTACACCGATGGGATTTTATGGTCCCGGCAAAATCAATGAACTTTTGAAAGGCTCACTGCATTTTACCCTCCCCCACCCCGCAGCGATGTTGCTGTAAAATTCTGCCCATATTGTTTGCCAATGGCTTCCCAATCAACCAACCTATAATTCCAACTCAAGAAAGCAAAAGGCTACAGTACTTGCAAGTAGAATGGATGCAAAATCAAATGGCATGCTCTGTTCAAATAGCTAATTGGATCAAGATCTCTGTAATGGAAAAAGACACATCTCCTCGAGTCACAAAGAATCCCTATTACTTATCCAGAAATTGAGTTTGAAAATGCCCGTGGTAAAGACTACATCACTCAAGGAGGGCACCAAGAAAAAAAGGAGGTAAAGTAACAGCAAAGGGCAGCAAGCAGAGGAGAAGGCGGAGATAGCTCTATATATGTCTTTAAAGTAATGAAGCAGGTTTATGTTTGACACAAACATCTCCTCCTTCAAGTCCACAAGCATGACGTGCTCTTTTGTGAGTGACTTTTTTCAAGCACATCAAAGGTGAAGCTTCCCATCTGGCCCATTACTATGTGCCCCCAGCCATTACCTTCTGGGTGCCTGTTGCTGCCTGGGGGAGCTAGCTTTAGGCACCATGCTGGAGGGAAGTAAGGTCGTGACCAAGTACACCAGCTCAAAGTAAAATAACCAACAACTTATATTTATATTGCATCTTTACCACAATAAAATGTTCCAAAGTGCTTTGCAGGAGCTTTGTAAAACAAGTTGTGACACCAAGCCATATAAGGAGACGTTAGGTTAGATGGCCAAAAGCTTGGTCAAAAAGATGGATTTTAAGGAGGAGCTTAAAGGAGGAACGTGAGGTAGAGAAGCAGAGAGACGTAGGGAAGGAATTCCAGAGCTTAAGATCAAGACAACTGAAAGCATAGCCATCAATGCTCGAGCAATTAAATCAGGGATTCTCGAGAGGCCAGAAATAGATGAGTGCAGATATCTTGGAGGGTTGTGGGACTGAAGGAGGCTCTTCTTCCCTCCTTAGGCAGTCCCTCAGGATCGAGGATGACTGGCCTGCACTCCAGTTCAACGGGAACTGAGATGGCTGATTAATTCTATGTATGACTCTGCCACATGTGGGGCAGGTGGTGCTTGAAAGGGTTGGGTAGATGTGTTGTTTGGAGGCTTGTGCACTGTCTCTAACACCTCTGCATGTTTCTGATGAAAACTTTCGCTGTTCACTGCCTTCCCAAATAAACCTTTTCCGTTTTTGGTCAGGCACAAGCCAGGGACTCCCATGAGTCAGCAGGGATGTTTGACGCCTTCATGGATACTTTGAAGACATCCCTTAAGTGTTTCCGTTGTTCTCCTGGGAGTCTCCTGCTTCAACTAAGTTCCAAGTAAATCAATTACCTCGGCAGTTTGGTGTCAGGAACACAAACTACATTTCCTGAACAGCAGAACTAGTTTTGAGTAATTAGTGCCTCAATGTTGGGCAAGTTGGCTTTGGAAAGGATGCTCCTGTTGGACCACTTTTCTTGCCACCAGATTTGGAAGATCTTGCAAAGGTATTCCTCCATTGCTGTGAGGTGCCTGCTGTAGTTTGGCCAAATCTCCAAAGCAAAAAGGAGTGCGGAAATCACTGCTGCCTGGTAAACCATGGCCTTAGCCCTGGGTTTGATGTCCTGGTCTTCAAATACTCTTTTTCTCAATTGTCTGATGGCTGGCACATTGGGGTGGTCATGAATTTTGTTGTCTATATCTGACTTCATCGATTGGTGGTTCCCAAGATACGGAAAATGGTTCACATTTTCCAGGATCTTGCCATTGATTTTAATTGCCGGTGGGGGGAGATATTTTGCTGGTTGGAAGAGGACCTTAGTTTTCTTGGTGTTTAGTGAAAGGCCCATTTTCTCATGTGGTTCAGAGAAGGGGGTCAACAATAACCTGGAGCTCAGTTTCTGAATGTGCGCACACCCAAGAATCATCTACATTCTGGTACAATCTCCATAGAGAACACAAACTTTTAAAAAGAGAATCAGACTTCCAGTTACTAGCTGAAAGAATGATATGGCAAGATTTCACATTTTGAAACATTTATTGTAACAAATGACTATAAGCACATATAATTAAACACTACTTTATTTTTGTAGGCAACTTATTCTATAAATATAACTAACTCCAGGGAAGAATGTTCCTCTTTTATACTTATCACACATCACACTTGTCACAGAATTACAGTCTTTATTGCAAGGATTCTTGTCAATCGATATCTTCCAGTGGCTGAAAACTCCTTCCTGAGTCTCAGCGTGGTTCTCGGCCTTCAAGAGACACCACAGACGTGGGCCAGAATTTTGAGTTCGGTGGGTGGACCCAGTTGGCGGGCCCAGGAGCAGGCGGGAAATAGCCCGCCACCCGCGATTGGCCCCTGACCACGATTTCACACTGGCAAGCAAATTAAGGCTCACCGAGCATGAACGGCAGCTACCCACCGGTTGGGAAGGGGCGGACAGGGGCTTGTCAGCTGTTGGGTCCAATGGTAACCTGGCGGCCGGTTTAAAACTGGCACAGTCAGGCCCTGGAGGGCTGCTGATGAGGAAGACATCTTCGGTGTTGTCAGCAGGAAATAAAAAATTATAGATGCCAATGCGGCTGCAGACGCCAGGCGGAAGGGCAGGTTGGGGGGGCACTCGGTCCCTTGGTTTTCTGATGGGTGCCTCGTGATCCTCTTGGAGTTGGCTGCCAGGAGGGCATCCTTGTCCCCAGGGATGGAAGGAGGAGGCCACCGCACCTAACAAAAAGAGCTTGAGAGGAGGTGGCAGTGCTGGTCAGCAGCCATGTTGTGGTGCGGTGGACCTTGGTCCAGTGCTGAAAGCAGTTTAATGACCTGCTGCACTCAGGAAGGGTGAGTACTGTGTTGGCATTGGTCAGTGTGTTGAAGTGTTAAGGGCTGGCCGACCCCGCTTGGAGCTCAGGGTCTGAGTGCCAATTATCAATGACGCTGGGGCTGGCCAAGGGGGTGAGCCCTGGCTGCTTGGATTGAGTGCCTTGTGGCTTGAGGGCCACGATTTGAATGTGCCCTTAAAGGTGCTCCTCAGATGGGGTTGGCCAGGCTGCAATGGCACTGCAGGTAAAGCTTGGGCTAATTAATGCTCCTATATCCTTTCAGAAGAAGACGGCCCATAACAACATTGAAAGGTCATAGACAGGCAGAGGCCCCGCCGACTTCCTAATCCTAACCAGATACGAGCAGGATGCCGTGGAGCTGGAAAGGCACCACACATCTTGGTCAATTGGCCGCAGAGAGGCTTGTGTGTCAGACGATGGTAAGAGTGCAGTGCACAGAGGTGAGAGTTTCAAATGGTGCAAACATTCTTGTGTAGTCTCAACATTGATGGGAGCCTAAAAAATTGGATTCTCCATTGATCTTTGAAAGAGGGTGGCATCATGATGCAGATCTCCATGGTCTCACCAGGGTGCCTGGCATGCACAGTGACAGTGTGATGACTTAAACAAATGATATGTCATTGTTCTCCCTTAGGTTTGCCACCACATACCCAATCGCCGGACCCTGAAGATCCACGCCTGATGCCAGAGGACTGCCAGGCTCCAGATGCACCTGCGTCATACCTGTTCTCTGAACCAGGCACCAGCGCAGATGCCAGCACCTCGGGAATTAGATCTTCGGCTAGAAGATCGGTGCACAGCGGTGAGGGCACTTCACACTCACTTGGAGGAGGATTGCTGGAGACCAGGATGATGCTCAATCGAAGGTAGATGATGAGCTTCTGGGGTCGTCCATTAGGCAGCAGATGCTGGATGCCCACCGAGATGTGCAGGACGATCTGGTGGAGATCCATGAGGGTATGCGTGCCATGGCCTCCATATAGAGGAGTCCATGTGGAGCATCAGCACTGTGTTGATCCTCATGCCGAGGGCACTGCCTCCTCCATTGAGAGAGTGGCAAGTCTCATGGAGAGGCAGCTCCAGGAACAGAATCAGGGGCTACTGGGGTTGCGCTTGGACCTGCAAGCCGTCATACTGGCACTGACCTCAGTGTGGGAGATGGATGAGGCACCTAATATCCCAGCTAGGTGCCTGTCTATCAATGGTGAGCAAGGAGGTCTATAGCGACCTCATGTTGGCACACGAGCTGCCTGTCGCCTCTGCAGGCTCCTCCCAGGGCGCTCTGGGTGATGGTAGCAGGTCCTCCACCCCTCTGCCAGTGACCCTGACATCTGATCAGGCTGCGGCGACTGGGGAGATGCCAGCCGTGGCAATGGCCGTTCCCTCCCAGGCAGGGGCAGCACAGGCTCCACTGGCCAGAGGACGACCGCCAAGGTCATCAAGGCCAACAAGACAGCAGAGTCAGCAGGCTGTCTCCAATGCTGGTGCCAACAATGGGGGAGCATCTAGATGTAGCCCTCGCAAACGCAAGTTTAAGGCACCATGAGCACAAGAGGGACTGGTCACGGGTGACCTTCTGTTGTGCAATGTTTTGTTTATTTTACCTGGCCTGGGGTTGAAGACCAGAGAAGGTTCTGTTAATTTGTTTTGACTGTCAAAGTGAGATGAATTTTCTTTTGTTGTAATGTCTTGAGTATGCTTCAACTTTTTTATTTAACGTGGTGCATGGTACGCCAGTATGTAATGTTGGATGTGAGGGGCTCAAAACTTTATTGCACGGGTGAAAAAGTGGACTTTGGAGACTAAGGAAACTGCCTTTCAAATGCCTGGGGTGGAGGCGGCAGTCTTGGCATGAGGTGGTAGCACTTATTTGGCAGCCTAGCTGAAGGAGAATTGGATCAAGGCGTCCCTGGTGTCCCTGCCTCCCTGGAGGTTACAGAGGTCTGCCTCCATGCCCTCAGCGTTCTCCTCATCATGTTCCTTTTCTGACTCACTACTGGATTCACCATTTGTGCAGCTGCATTAATATCCTCTTTCTCCTGTGGGTACCCCCTTGCCAGTGCCAGATTGTGGAGAGCATGCGACCACTATCAGTGACACCCGCTCTGGGGGTTACTGTAGTGCTGCCCCTGAATGGTCCAGGCCTCGGAAGCACATCTTGAGAAGATCTATGATCCTCTCTACCACCGCCCTTGTGGAGCCATGGCTCTTGTTATACTGCTGTTCTGCCTCTGTTCTTGGGTGGCGGAGAGGCGTCATGAGCCATCTTTTCAAGGGATAGCCCTTATCACCCAGCAGCCATCCATCCAATTGGGCTGGAAAACTAAAGAGCCTCAGCACCTGGGAGTGTCTCAGGATGTAAACATCATGGGAGCTGCCTGTGTACCTTGCACAGACTTGCAGAATCTGCATCCTATGGTCACACACTATCTGCACGTTTTTGGAGTGGGATCCCTTCCTGTTGACGAAGGCACCGGGCTCACCCACTGGCACCTTGATGGCCACATGTGTGTGGCCGATTGTACCCTGGATGCGGGGGAGCCCAGCAATCATTACAACATCTCTGGCTCGCTCAGCCTGGCTGGCCTCGCACATAAAGAAAAGAATGAAAGTCAATACCTGCCTCAACAGCTTGACACAACTGTGGACAGTTGATTAGGATACTCCACACAGATTCCCCACTGACCCCTGGAAAGAGCCGGAGGCATAGATGTTGACGGCCACTGTGACCTTCAGAGCCACTGGCATGGGGTGTCCACCCACACAGCAGGAGATGATCTTAGGCTCAATCATCCGGCAAATTGAAGGCCACGGTCTCCCTGGAGAGGCGGAGCCTCCTTCGGCACTGCACCTGGGACATATAGAGGTAGCTGCATCACAACCTGTAGACACTGGCAGCAGGATAGTGGCATCTTCTGCAGCCCCTTCTGCCTTGGACTTCCTGCTCGCCCTGCATCCCTTGTTCCTGTGCCCCTCCTCCCACAGGTCGCTCCCCTGGAAGCTGAATAGGGACACCTGGCCTCCTGCCCCTGCTGGCCCTCTCTTCCTCCTCAGAGGAGGTGCTTCCAGTGGAGACCACAATCTCCATTCCCGGGGTAAGGGAAGGCTGTCTGATACCTGGAAGGGTACACACAGTCAATATTCACCAGGGGCCTTGGAGACACCAAGGAGTCCTGAAATGAAGCCTGGAATGCTAACAGTGAAGCCCCGAACAGAGAAGAAGTTGCCATATACCAGTAAGACACCAGCACCAAAGTATCTACCAAACTCCTCAGTACACACACTGGCAATGCTGCTGTCCACTTTTATGCCACTTGTGGATGAGGTTTTTGGAATTGTCGGCTGGCCGCCTGCCCGTTTTGCCCGTGCGACAAGCACAAAATCGCATGGGCAACGAAAAGTCGGCATCAATTGACTTTTTAATGGCCTTAGCTGGCCTCTTAATTAATGCCGGGCACAGCTCCAACATCTGCGCCCGCCCGCCGGGTGATATATCGTATGAGTGCACGATGACGTTGGGTGCTCACCTGAAAAATTCCGCCCATGTTTTCACCGCACAGCAAAGTAAAGAAAAATACATGGAACAGCACCAATTGCTGTATATTGCTTTTATTGAGTCCTTGTAGGAAACAGTCCTCCATACGAAGGTTCCCGTATCTCTGTTTCGCTGAATTGTAACTTCGAGTGACCATCCCCTGCCGCATTCCTCAGTTTTCAGAGAATTTGTTAAATCCACCACCTGGCCATGCCAGCAAGAATCTCCTGGAATCTTTAGATGGCATCTCTTTGATTAGGTGCTGTCTCCCACCCATTTCTGGCTATGGTAGCTTACAAAACCAAAGCAGAATCTTCTCTCTGCTGACCACACAGAATTACTATCTGTCTCTAATATTTGTTGAATTGTAGGGAAGCCTATAACCTGATCTCAAAAATGGCTTCTTCTGCCCTTTTCCCCATGGCAACATGAAACACATTAGCCTTTCATTAAATAGAAATGCTAATTAGCTATCCTTGACCCCAATTCTGTTTCACCTTAGAAGTAAATGGTCAGTTTACACCACAGTTGTTTACAACAGTGTACCTTCAACACCTTTCTGGGACTTCGGGATACTCAAAGTCAACACACTGTAAACTCAAAGACTGTTGCCATTGTCTACAAATGTAAACAGCTTGTGCCTTCTCCCCAGTAAAACAACTTAGCCTTCTTTTGATTGCTAACAATCAAACCACCCAGGTTTAATGTCAGGCGTGCTTCAGAAGAGGTCACATGACCCCCTTTATTAACCTTGGATTTAAAGCAACAGTCTCAAAATATAATAATCTTATGAACCACATAATTGTAATAACACTGAAGCTCAATGACTAAGGTTGGAGTGGTTTTGGTTTTGAATTGAAGGCGGCATTGGTTGAACAATTTCCCTTTTGTTCAGTACATTATCTCCACACCTATGTGTAGCCACTGAGAGGAAACAATTGAGGAGGATCCTTGCAATGATCTTCCCTGTAGCAAACAGCAGGGAGACTCCTCAGTGGTTACTGCAATCAGAATTGTCTTCCGTCTTGAAAATAGTCACAATCACAGCATCCCCAAGATCCCCTGGCATGCGCTCTTCTTCCCCAATGAAGAACATAAGGTTGTGCAGCCGTTCCGGGACCGTATCTTTGCCATGTTTCAGAATTTTGGCAGATTTCATCTGCTGCAGAGGCCTTGTTGTTTTTCAGCTGTCAAATGGCTTTTCCAACTTCACTTTAGATGGGGGTAATGCCAAGACTGAGCTGGACAGGGTGTTGGGGAATGGAGTTGAGGATGTTTGAGTTGAAGACAGAGTCTCCATTGAGAAGTGCTTCAAAATGTACTTTCCAGCAAGCAACGACTGCTTCCATATCTTTGATAGGTTCCCCTCAATGCTTGGCTGTCAGCAGGCTGGGCCATTGAATGCCTGGGCCAAAGATAGTCTTGAAAGCGTTGAAGAAAGTCATGAATTTTTGGATCTCCCGCATTCTTTCTATCCACTATTTTTTTTTAATATTGAGGGTTTTATGCTGTCCCACTGCCTTCAGCCACTTGTAGGACTGGTGCTTTTCTCTTGAACCGCGACGAAGCTTCCAGTCTTTGATTAGATCGTTTTCATCAAACCAGCCATGAGGTTTCCTGGTAGAGAGACCAAGGACCGCTTTGCAGGTTCTTGTTATGGTGGACTTTAATGTCGAACAGGTTCTATGGGCACGCTGTAGCTTGTGGTGGCTGGGTTTAAGAGATGAGCAGTGAGACAGTGGACGGAATTTTCCCAGAATTGCACTAAGTGCGGCAGCAGGCGGGTAAAATGGAGTCCGACCCATCAATGAAAATGGCGGGCTATCACACCGTATCTTCCCGATGCCACCTCATTATATATTCACTCCCATGAAACACGCCATTTCCATGGCGGGCGGGCTCTCATTCACCCGCTCGCCATCATCCTGATATTGCAACACGCTGGCCGCCATCTTTAAAAGGCAGCCGTCAGCAAAGCGCTCATGGCCACCAGATCATCACCGCTGCCTGGGAGACATGGCCAGCAAAGGGAAAATGACTGCAGCCCCTGCTTCAACTACGGGTCCCTTGAGCGAATACTTGAAGCCGTGGAGGCCCGCCAGGATGTGCTCTGGCCCTGCTCTGGCCGCAGGATGGGCACCAAGGTGAGCAATCTGGCTTGGGAAGTGGTGGCAGCGGTACTCAGTGTGAACGCCCTGCAGAGGAGGACAGCCACCAAGTGCCGCAAAAGGATGAATAATCTCTTCCATTCTGCCAGAGTAAGTCACTCTTTTCATCACTCCCAACCCACACACTCACAAACACACCCACAGGGCCCTCACTCACTGCCAGTGCAAAGGACATCACCGTTCACTCTTTCACACACACTGTCATTGTCCTCATCCTGTCCATGGGACCACTCACCACCCACACAGGCCAGGCATACTTATTATCTGGCCCAGCAGGAGTCCTGATTCACTCTCCCCATCTCTATCCATGCAGGACAAACTGGCTCACAACAGGAGGGAAAGGTCACAGGCAGGTGGAGGGATGCCAGAAATCAAATTTATGACAGAATTCAAAAACAGAGTCATCCAGCTGGCTGGTGATGACTCGGACCAGTCCTGTGCTGATGGTGAGGTCAGCGCTGCTCTACCAAGTGAGGATCCAGCAGTGCAACCTCCGTCAGATAACCATGCTGTGAGTGATGTGTCCTCTTTCACAAGCCACTGCCATGCATTAATTATCTCCGCTTGCTTTCACAGGCACATCTACCAACAGCCGACAGAGTCCGCGACCCATAGCCTCCAACCAGGCTCTGAAGAAACCTCTGAAGAGGAATCTGAAGGCACCCTCCCTTAAGTCCCATTACAACGCTCACCCACACCCTCCACCAGCGCAGAGACACACACCTCGGTGGGACCTAGCTTTAGAGTAGCCTCGGGATCACAATCTGGTGAGCACATCGCACTTTCTGATCCACAACAGGCAGAGGCAGGGACTTTCCAGGTCCCCGGCACTGAGAGAATTGCTGGAGGCTAGAACATTGCTGAATCCGAGTCAGATGACAAGCCTCTGGACTCGGTCGTGCCACAGTTGCTGGAGCTGCAAAGGCAAGCTAGGTAACATCAGGAAGAGATGTCCACTGCACTCCTCAGATTGCAAGGCATGATGGAGGAGTCCGTCCATTTTCAGGCTGAGGTGATAGCGCCAGCATTGCAATACACCAATGTCAACACTGGCAGGTGGCGGCTGCCATGGAGACCTAGGTCCAAGACACCGATCCTGCACTGCTGTGCGGGCTTAACTCCATCGCTGATGCCATAGTTGGCCTCCAACAGTGTGGAAACAAGAGGGATGCTGGGCAGCTCAATCTCACTCCAGCTACTCCTTCCGCTAACAGAGTCAGCCAGCGGTCCTTAGGAACACATAGGGAGGAGGATCAGCAGGTGTACGCTCCGGGGCCATCCACCCAGGTGACTCTGGGAGTGACCGGCCCATCTGACTCCCCTCTTCCTATGACCTCTGCAGATCCAGCCTCACAGGCCGAGGAGGGTCCAACTGCCACACAGCAGGACCCCGAAAGCAGGCCAGAGCCGTCCAAGTCTCGGCCCTCCAAAGGACACCGACTAGTGTCTGGAATTCGCTGCCAGAGGAGGTGGTGGAAGCAGGTACGATATTGGTGTTTAAGAGGCAGCTTGACAAATACATGAATAGGATGGGAATAGAGGGATACGGACCCCGGAAGTGCAAAATGTTTTAGTTGACGGGCAATATGATCGGCGCAGGCTTGGAGGGCTGAAGGGCCTGTTCCTGTGCTGTACTTTTCTTTGTTCTTTGTTCTAAAGTCATTACAGACAGGGCCGCACAGTCAGCAGGCTGCCTCCACCTCCGCTGTGGATGTCCGGGAAGCACCAAAACGTAGTGGCAGGTTTGGGAAAGTTCAGGAGAATTAGTTGCATAGCTTGTGCACGGGTGTTGATCACTTGTACATAGTGTTCACTGTTGTCAATAAACTCCCAAGAATGTCTCCCTCCCTATGGCTCCTTGTTCTGATGAGCAGTGTTTTTGTCATTCAAATGTGAAACCTTCCTGCACAAGATAAAGGCAGGTGTCTCAGTCCAGGGCCTCTTCCCTGTGCTCTGTGCAGCCTTCAGACCACAGTGATGGTCCAGCCTCACACTCCCTGGAAACATTACTGATGCCTGCACCTTGGCAGTGCTGGTCATTGCTGCCAGAATGTAGTGGGCAGGAGCCACAGAGTTCTCTCATTCTCTCTGTGTGCTCTCAGCAAATTTAAGGTGGGGCTGGCCCCCATCACACCAGCATCTGTGACCAGTGATGCTGTGCACCAGCTCCTGAAGGGCTGAGGTGCTGGAGATGGACACAGCATCAGATACGTCTAAGGTTTCATGGCTATGTCTCTGAGATGGCCCTGATCATGGAGCGCAAGAGCTGCCCTCAGCCAGACAGGAGTCAGACATTCTCAGAGGCTATGTGAAGATATATGGAGTGTCCTTATTGCATGTTGTCATCATCCTCCTGTGACTGAACGACTATTAGGGCCTCCACTGCATCTCCATGACAGCAGCATTCTCACAGAGGGTATTGGCACTGAGATAAGCCAGACTGGAGTCAGATGTTCACAACTGCGATGTGAGGATCTATGGGGACACCTCACTGCATGTCATCATCATCCCCCACAAATCTGGCAGCTATGAGGGCCTTCTGAGTGCGTCTACCTCATCTAGCCAGTGCGAGAGCCTCATGCCCATCATTGTCACCACCAAGGACTCCCTCACCCTGATCCCCGGCAACATCCTCCTCATCGGAGGAGAGATGCAGCTCCTCCATCTCCTCCTCAGCCAGCTCCTCTCCCCGTTGCAGTGCCAGGTTGTAAAGGGCGACGACGATGCGAGATACCCTATGTGGACTGTATTGCAGGGCTCCACCAGATTGGTTCAGGTACCAGAACCGCATCTTCAGCATCCCAATGGTCTGCTCCACCAAATTGCGAGTTGCAGCATGAGCCTCGTTATAACGTCGCTCTGCTGCAGTCTGAGGCTGCCACACGGGTGTCATCAGCCACGGCCTCTGCTGTCCCCAAGGAGCTAACCCTGTAACCTCCGTGGACCCTGGAGGACTGCAGGGATCTGTGAGTGACTCAGGATGTAGGCGTCGTGCACACTCCCTGGAACCATGTGCATACCTCCAGGATGCGTTTCTGGTGGTCGAATACCAGCTGCCTGTTCAGAAGCCCTTGCGATTGATGAAGTTCACTGAGTGTAACGATGGAGACCTGAGCACCACATGAGTGCAGTCAATCGCACCCTGCACCTGTGGGAATCCCGAGATCAGGGCAAATCCAATGGCCTTTTCATCCTGGCAGTTCCGGTCCTGGGCGAAATGCACAAAGTTGTGTGCCGTGGAGAAGATGGCATCTGTGACCTCATGGATGCATTTGTGGGTGGTGGATTGTGAAATTCCACAGAGGTCATCCGTGGAGCCCTGAAAGGAGTCACTGGTATAGAAATTGAGTGCTGGTGTCACTTTTACAGCTACTGGCAGTGGATGCCCTCCATGTCCCCTTCGCAACAAGTCCTGCAGTAAGTGGCAGATGTGAGCCACCAGATCCCTAGACATGAGCAGCCGTCGGCGACACTGGTTCTCAGTTATCTACAGGAATGGCAGGTGGCATCTATAGACCCTGGCTGTTGCTAGGTGCCAACCAGGCACAGCTCGCTGTCACACCTGGGCAGCGTGAGCGGGGGCCCCTGCTGGCCCTTCTTCATGAGGTTGCTGCTCCTGCCTTTGCACGGCCAGGTGCCTCAGACGCTCTCTCCTCCATCTTCTATGTCTCTGTAGGCCATCAGGCATTCAGCTAGGTCACCAGGATCCATGACCCTGGCGTGGTCCTCCTGCATCATGAAAAAGAGAGAGACGTGGTTAGCATGGGCATACTTAACACCTTTCCTGGCCCTGTGTGACCGCCTCTTAATGCTTCCCGGAGAGTGCTGGTCACCCCTCGGATGGCCAAAGATGAGTGGGCTGCATGGCTGCCCTGTCAGCCTGTGACATGGGGGACACTGGTCCAAACCAGTTTGCTGAGATTGCAAGGGGCTGTGAGCACCTCCAGCAGTGACTGCTACATGGTCTGTGTGCTGTTGTGAAACACGTCGGTGTGCTTTCCCACTGACATGGATGGACGATGCGGCGGGATTCCAAGAGCCTGGTGGGCTGGCCTTTTAATTCTATGCTAATGTATTACAATTAGCTCCCTGCTGACTGATGGTGGGAAACGCGGCCCACCATTGGCGGGCTGAGTGGAAGGTCGCGACCTGCCTTCACACCGTCATGAAGTGGGTGCTGCCAAATTTTCCGCACAAGCCACCTATCACGCCTGGCACCAGGGGGCTTGGAAAATTCTGCCCACTGACGAGAAGAAGATTACAGAGATAGGGAGGGGGCGAGTTCATTGAGGGATTCGAAAGCAAGGATGGGAATTTTAAAATCAAGGTATTGCTTGACTGGGAGCTAATGTAAGTCAGCGAGCATGTTAAATCATAGGCAGCAGGACTCTGGATGATCTGAAGTTTACAGAGGGTAGAATATGAGAGACCAGCGAGGAGTAAGGAGGAATAGTCGAGTCTAGAGATAACAAAGACATGAATGAGGGTTTTAAGAGCAGATGAGCTGAGACAGGGGCTCCATAAAACTCCACAAAATACTAAAAGGATAGAATTAATACAGCCACCTGCAATTTAAATTACTGATCTAATATGATCTAGAATCAAAATAACAAATTCAATATTGACTAGGAGAAACAAGAAATACACATTTTTCAGCAGGAAGTGATGAATAGTTAGGGAAGAAATAGCCCACTATGGACTCATGGTCTGGGGAAGGCAACAAGACAGGGTTGAGTTATGGAAGTGTGAGGATGGGTTTCTGAGCCTCTTAATTGCTTCAAGACCAAGCTTTCTTGGTGCTCTCTTAACTGCACCCACACCTCTAGCTGCCAATCAGTCCATCTACTAGCTCACAAGGGAGGGGTAAGATCCCATCCAACAATAATGGTGCACAGCTGACTTGAGAACAAAATACGGCTTTTACGATGAATGCTTCACTGAGGGGAATTTTGCACCCTGCCATTTACGTTCAGTTCCACTGCTTTCCTCTGTTGACACTGCTTAGTGAAATGATGAAAGGAGTGTGGCCCTTTGACAACACCGAACACAACAAGAGGCCCCTCTACCCATTATCCAGCTCAAAATTAGACATGATTAAGGCTGAGATAGTGGAAAAATGGGAAGGTAAGGCCTCCCACCACCGTAAACCTGTCATCCCATGTCTTGTCCAGATAAACCATTATCCACTCTTTCACTGCATGTCACTTGCAAATACTGGCAGATGGAATGGGGTCTGGGTCCCAGAAATTGTTACCACTTTCTGCACACATTAATGGTGCTTCCCAGGGCAACCTTCCCCATAGGAACATCCTGGGGGTTAGCATTGACCAGAAACTGAACTGGACCAGCCATATAAAGACTATGGCCACAATAGCAGGTCAAAGACTGGGAATTCCTTAGACAGCCCCTCCCAAACTCATGACTACTACCATCTAGAAGGACAAGGGCAGCAGGCAGATGGGAATACCACCACTTGCAAGCTCCCCTCCAAGCCACTCACCATCCTGACTTGGAAATATATTACCTTTCCTTCACTGTCGCTGGGTCAAAATCCTAGAACTCCCTTCGAACAGCACTATGGATATACCTACATTAGATGGATTGCAGCAGTTCAAGAAGGCAGCTCACCACCACCTTCTCAAGGACAATTAGCTTTGGGCAATAAATGCTGGTCTAGCCAGTGATGCCCACACCAATAAATGAATTAAAAAAAAATAGCTCACCTCCTGGCTCCCCAAATGCTGTCCAAGGCACAAGTCAGAAGTGTGATAGAATATTCCCCACTTGGCTGGATATGTGCAGTTCCAATAACACTCAAGAAGCTCGACACTATCCAGGACAAGGAGGCCACTTCATTTGTTACTCCTCCACCATCATCAACATTCACTCCCTCCATCATCGATGCACAGTAGCAGCAGTGTCTACCCTCTACAAGATGCACTGAAGCACTCACCAAGGCTCCTTCAACAGCACCTCCCAAACCTGTGAATTCTACCACCTAGAAGGACAATGGCAACAGATGCATGGGGACACTACCACCTGCCAGCTCCCCTCCAAGTCACTCACCATCCTGACTTGGAGCTATATAGCCGTTCCTTCACTTTTGCTTGGTCAAAGTCCTGGAACTCCCTTCCGAACAGCACTGTGGGTGTACCTACACCAGATGAACTGCAGCAGTTCAAGAAGGCGGCTCACCACTACCTTCTCAAGGGCAATTAGGTATGGGCAATAAATGCTGGCCTAGCCAGTGATGCCTACATCCCATGAAAGAATAAATGAAAAAAGAAAGATGCCAATGGGTGCCTCAGAAACTGGTGACGACTGGGGCATGACAAACAGGGCTTTTTGGTTGATTCTGCTCCCTCTAGCAACTTTGAAGGCCCAAAAGTCCCCTGAGGTCTTCAGCAGATCGCCATTCAGATCTTTGGAGGCATTTATGTCCGTCACTGGAACCTTCAGGACTCTGGTGGCATCTCTATGTGAAGGATGTGAATTCTCTCTCCCATCTCTGCAGCCACACAGGTGATGGCATAGTGCTATTGTCACTGGACTAGTAACCCAGAAGCCCAGGGTAATGCTCTGGGGACCAGGGTTCAAATCTTGCCATGGCAGGTGGTGGAATTTGAATTCAATAAAAACCTGGGAATAAAAGTCTGATGATGACCATGAAACCATTGTTGATTGTTATAAAAACCCATCTGGCCCTTTAGGGGTGAAAATCTGCATTCTTACCTGGTCTGGCCCATATGTGACTCCAGAACCACAACAATGTGGTTGACTCTTAAATGCCCCTGAGCAAGGAGAATCAGGGATGGACAGTAAATGCTGGCCTAGCCAGCAACACCCACATCCCATGAATAATAAAACAAAACACAGCAAAGTAAATGAAAAGGCTCCAGGAACCATTTTCAGAGATGGTTTGTTTTCAGATATCTTGGGAAGCAGCAAGACTCTTAGCGATTAATAACCCCATTGTTCCTAATGGGAAAGCACCCATTTTTCTCTGTAACAAGGCTGGAAATGCACTTTCCCAGGAATTCGTTTCTCTGCCTAGAGGCTACTTCTGCCAGTTATAAATGAAGGTCCAAACTATGACACTTTTAAACAATCATGGACATGCAAAAGCTTTGACATACACAGTTGTTAGCCTGATCTGAGAGGCTGTGGGATCCACCCAACTATATAATAGTTCCAGCATTTGGGGAAAGGGAAGAATTATATTATCAAGGAACCATCCACCCATAAAACTTCTAATAACTTATATCCTTTTGACCAACAACTTGCCTTTACACCCAACTCACAGGAGGACTGCATTGGGCACCAGGTTCAAGTCCATCTAAACTCATTTCTCAGTGGACCCATATAACCTGTGGAGACTTTTGTGATAAAATGGTATAATGTTTGTGAACCAAGGTAGATCAAAGAACTCCACCATATAGGTGACTTCCTGGTGAATTGTCTAACCCTACCTTACTGTTTGGTGTTTTGAATATCCCTGTTATTGTATCCCATTAAAGCTTTCAAGGTGGAAAAGGAAAATGAGATGGCCACATAAGGCAAAATGGTGAAAGTTCAAATTCCAAGGGACACAAATGAAAGTTAGGCAGTTTGGATGAAGAAGAAAAGTCACTGGGACTTTTTTGAAGAAGCGTACAACTAACCTCTGGTATAAGTTACCAAGGAATAGGCCATTGATGTGGGTGACATCAACACGTTTAGATGCATTTCTCGTAGCCAAAAAGGAGACTGAGGAACATGAATGATTGTTCTGCATCCCCATGCTCCTAGCACTGAGCTGTGTTAGCAGTGACTGTAAATTGGAGATTTGGAACGAAAGCTATATCTGCAGCCTGCACTCCCCCGAAGTGCAGTTTCTTAATCACCCCTATGTGCTAAAGTAAGGCTTGGATTATCAAAAAGGACAGCTTTGTTGGGCTTGTTGACCTCTTCCTGACTGTAAAAATCCTTCTATTCATGAATGGCACAGGTATTTCCCTTCTTTACTCCCTCTGTAACAGGCCAGATTCTATAGTGCAGCTGCTTGGAGCCCTACATAGCCCATTAGCATACGGTTCATTTACAACAGGAATATGTTAAATTGATTGTGCTTGTGAGTGCCTTGAGACTAAAAGGGACATTAGTCACAAGTGGCATTTCTACCTTCACCAGATGTATAAATAGGCCATGACAGCAAAGAGCTGACAACATACAATCCATTTAAGGCTAATCATCAAAGGAACTCCCAGGTATCTGCTCTTCAGAAACCATGGAGATATCATCTGCAGGAATCAAATGGCCAAATTTGAATAATCAAAGAAAATTTTGCATTAATATGAAAGCTTTCATGAAATCCAGACAACCCAAAGAGCTCATTAAGTATTTTTGAAGTGTAATCACATTGTAATATAGGAAATGCAGCAGCCAATTCGCACATAGAAAGGTCCTACAAACAACAAAGAAATAACAAGCAGAGGATAAATGTTAGTGATATGGGTTGAGAGACAAATATTGGCCAGCATAATGGGAAACAGTCTCTGTTCTTCTTTAAATTAATGCCACGGGATCTTCTACATCCACCTGAGAAGGGAGATGGCGCCTAGTTTAAAGTCTCATCCAAAAGGCAGCACTAACAGTGCCACACTCCCTCAGTACAGCACTCAAGTGTCAGCCTAGACTTTGTGATCAAGTCTCCAAAGTGGGACACGAACCCACAACTTCCTGACTCAGAGTTGAGAGCACCACTGAGCCAGAGCTGACACCTAATGAAGGCATACGTGGAGTTAGATATTGTTAAGTTTTGCTCAACTATTTTGGAGGAACTCAGCTCATGAAGAAGTTTACTCTCCCCTGTAAGGAGTTAAACCAAATCCCCAGCATATTGTTCTCAAATTATAACATACATATTCAACTTTGCCAAGGTCCAAACCATAAATGGTTCATCATCTACAAAGGTGGTTTAGTTTCAAGTATGGACAGGTACAATTCAAAACTTGGACCAAGCAAATCCTCAGTAGCTTAGGGAAATGTGGTTAATTTACTGCTCAGTCTGGAAGGATTGACCTGGGGGCTTGAGATGGTTTCCACTTTGTTCCAAATAGCTCTGAAAGTTAATGCTGTAAACAGTAGTAATGCCTGGCTGGACAAAACAAAGGAAGTTTACCAGTCCTCTGTGTTGTCTGGCTGAATGGAATTACTAATAGCTCTGTGCACACTTCAACACATATGCTTTGGACCTGTAACGTGTTACTAAACTATTTGAATTTAAGTAAGTGGGGGTCTGTTACTATGGAAAGAGAGTATGCCTTGTATATTGCAGCAAACATAAAGCCCACACATTTTTTTTATTTGTTCATTCACAGGATTTGGGTGTCGCTGGCTAGGCCAGCATTTATTGTCCATCCCTAATTGCCCTTGAGAAAGTGATGGCGAACGATTTCTTGAACTGCTGCAGGCCATGTGGTGTAGGTACACCCACAGTGCTGTTAGGGAGGGACATCCAGGATTTAGATTCAGTGACAGTGAATTAATGGCGATATATTTCCAAGTCAGGATGATGAGTGGCTTGGTGGGGAACTTGCAGATGGTGGTGTTCCCATGCATCTGCTGCCCTTGTCCTTCTAGTGGCAGAGGTTGTGAATGATTAAAAGATTAATCAGGAGAAAGAAATTGGAGTATGAGAGGAAGCTAGCTAGAAGCATTAAACCTGATAGCAATAGGCATTTAAAAAGGAAAAGAGTAAGTAGGGTGAGCGTTGGTCTTCTAGAGAGTGATAATGGGGAGTTGATAGTAGATAATAAGGAAATGGCAGATGAAATGAACAAATATTTTGCTCCTGTCTTCACTATAGAAGATACAAAAAACATTCCAGTAATAGCTATATATCAGGAGGTGGAAGGGAGAGGGGAACTTAGTGAAATTACAATCACAAAGGAAGCGGTATTGAGCAAACTGATGGAGCTGCAGGCTGACAAGTCTCCGGATCCCGATGGACTTCATCCTAGTGTCTTAAAAGAGGTGGCTAATGAGATAGTAGATGCAATGGCGTTAATTTTCCAAAATTCGCTAAATTCTGGGAAAATTCCACCAGACTGGAAAGTAGCAAATATAACCCCTCTATTCAAGAAGGGAGGGAGGCAGAAAACAGGAAACTATAGGCCAGTTAGCTTGACGTCTGTTTGGGGAAGGCGTTAGAATTGATTGTGAAGGAGGTTATAGCTGGGCACTTAGAGAAACTCACGGTAATCGGGAAGAGTCAGCATGGTTTTGTGAAAGGGAAATCATGTTTAACCAATTCATTGGAGTTCTTTGAAGGAGTAACATGTGCTGTGGATAAGGGGAGCCTGTAAGAATGCAATACTTGGATTTCCAGAAGGCATTTGATAATGTGGCACATCAAAGGTTATTACAGAAAATAAAAGCTCATGGTGTAGGGGGTAACATATTAGCATGGATGGAAGATTGGCTGGCTGGCAAAAAACAAAGAGTATGCATAAATGGGTCTTTTTCGGATTGGCAGGATGTGACAAGTGGAGTCATGCAGGGATCTGTACTGGGGCCTCAGCTCTTTACAATTTATATCAATGACATATGAGGGGAATGAAGGCTTGGTAGCTAAATTTGCAGATGATACAAAGATAGGTAGAGAAGTATGTTGTGAAGAGGACATGAGATTGCAGATGGATATAGATAGGTTGAGTCAGTGGGCAAAAATCTGGCAGATGGAGTATAATGTGCTAAAATGTGAAGTTATTCACTTTGGCAAGAAGAATAAAAAGGCAGAGTATTACTTAAATGGAGAATGACTGCAGAATTGCAAGGTGCAGAGGGATCTAGGTGTTCTAGTGCATGAGTCACAAAAAACGTGTTATGCTTCAATTATACTGGGCATTGGTGAGACCACATCTCAAATATTATGTGCAGTTTTTGTCTCCTTATTTAAGGAAGGATGTAAATGCATTAGAGGCCGTTCAGAGGAGGTTTACTAATTTGATACCTGGAATGAGCGGGTTGTCTTATGAGGAAAGGCTGGGTTTGTCTCCAGTGGGGCTTAGAAGAGTGAGGGGTGACTTGATTGAAGTATATAAGACCCTGAAAGGTCTTGACAAGGTGGACGTGGAAAGAATGTTTCATTTTGGGCGTGAGTCCAGTACTGGAGGCACTGTTTTAAAATTAGAGGTTGTCCTTTTAGGACAGAGATGAAGAGAAATTTTTTCTCTCAGAGGGTTGTGCGACTTTGGAACCCTCCACCTCAGAAGGCAGTGGAGGTGTGGTCATTGAATATTTTTAAGGCGGAGGTAGATAGATTCTTGTTAGACAAGGGAATCACAGGTTATAGGAGGTAGATGGGAATGTGGTATTCAAAACATTAACAGATCAGCCATGATCTTATTGTACGGTGGAGTTGGCTCGAGGGGTTGAGTGGCCTATTTCTGCTCCTATTTCATATGTTTGTATGCCTGAATTTGCAAGGTGCTGTTGAAGGAGCCTTTTTGAGTTGCTGCAGTACATCTTGTAGATGGTGTGCACTGCTGCCACTGTGTTGGTGGTAAAGGGAGTAAATGTTTAGATCTTGGATAGGATGCCAGTCAGATGGGCTACTTTTCCTGGATGGTGCTGAGCTTCTTAAGTGCTGTTGGAGTTCCACTCATCCAGGCAAGTGAATAGTATTCCATCACACTCCTAACTTGTACCTTGTAGATGGTGGACAGGCTTTGGAGAGTAAGGAGGTGAGTTACTCAATGCAGAATTCACAGCCTTTGACATGCTCTTGTAGCCACAGTATTTATATGGTTGGTCCGGTTAAGTTTCGGGCCAATGTTAACCCCCAGGATGTTGATAGTGGGGGTTCAGTGACGGTAATACCATTGAATATCAAGGGAAATGGTTAGATACTCTCTTGTTGGAGATGGTTATTGCATAGCACTTCTGTGACATGAATGTTACTTGCCACTTATTAGCCCAAGCCAGAATATTGTCCAGGTCTCGCTACATTTGCACATGGACTATCTGAGGAGTTATGAATGGTGCTGAACATTGTGCAATCATCAGCGAACACCCCCACTTCTGACCTTATGATAGAGGGAAGGTCATTGATAAAACAGCTGAAGATGGTTGGACCTAGGACACTACCCTGAGGAACTCCTGCAGTGATGTCCTGAGATGATTGACCTCCAACCACAACCATCTTCCTTTGCGTTAGGTATGACTCCAACCAATAGAGGGTTTTCCCCCTGATTTCCATTGACTCCAGTTTTGCAAGGGCTCTTTGATGCCACACTCAATCAAATGCTGCCTTGATGTCAAGGGCAGTCACTCAGACTCAGCTCTGGAGTTCAACTCTTTTGTCCATGTTTGGAACAAGGCTGTACTAAGGTCAGGAGCTGAGTGGCCTTGCCAGAACCCAAACTAAGCATCAGTGAGCAGGTTGTTTCTGAGTAAGTGCTGCTCGATAGCACCATCAATGACACCTTCCATCGCTTTACTGATGATCAAGAGAGACTGATGAGGCGGTAATTGACTGGGTTGGATTTGTCCTGCTTTTTGTGGACAGAACGTAACTGGGCAATTTTTCACATTGCTGGGTAGATGTCAGTGTTGTAGCTGTACTAGAACAGCTTGGCTAGGGTTGTGGCTAGTTATGGAGCACAAGTCTTCAGTATCATTGGTGGAATGTTGTCAGTGCCTGTAACCTTTGCAATATCCAGTGCCTTCAGTCATTTCTTGATTTCAGTGAATCAAAGTGGCTGAAGACTGGCATCAATGATGCTGGAGACCTCAGGAGGAGGCTGAGCTGCATCATCCATTCGGCATTTCTGGCTGAAGATGGTTGCAAATACTTCAGCCTTATCTCTTACACTGTTGTGCTGGGCTCCTCCATCATTGAGAATTGGGATATTTATAGAGCTTCCTCCTCCAGTGAGTTGTTTAATTGTCCACCGCCATTCATGGCTGGAGATGTGGCAGGACTGTAGAGCCTAGATCTGATCCGTTGGTTGTGGGGTCGTTTAGCTCTGTATATCACATGCTGCTTCTCCTGTTTGGCATGCAATAGTCCTGTATTGTAGCTCCACCAGCTTGACACCTCATTTTTAGGTATGCTGGTGCTACTCCTGGCATGCCCTCCTGTACTCTTCATTGAACCAGGGTTTTTCCCCCAGCTTCATGTTAATGGTAGAGTGGGGTTACAGAGGTTACACATTGTGGTTAAATACAATTCTGCAGCAGCTGATGGCCCACAGAGCCTCATGGAAGCCCCGTTTTGAGTTACTGTATCTGTTTGAAATCTATCCCAGTTAGCACAGTGGTGGTGCCACATAACATGAGGGTATTCTCAATGTTAAGACAGGATGTCATCTCCACATGGACTGTGGGGTGGTCACTCCTGCTAATAATGTTGTAGATAGATGAATCTGTGGCAGATTGGTGAGGGTGAGGTCAAGTAGGTTATTCCATGATGTTGGTTCCCTCATCACATGCCACAGACCCAGTCTAGCAGCTATGCTCTTTAGGACGCGGCCAGCTCAGTCAGTAATAATGCTATCGAGCCAATCCTGGTGATGGACATTGAAGGCCCCCACCGCCTTTCCACCCTCAGTTCTCTTTGCAAGTGATGTTCAAAATGAAGGAGTACTGATTCAGCAGCTGGCAGCAGGGTGGGAGTGGAAGTGGTAGGTGGTGATGAGCAGGTGCTTTCCTTGCTGTAGTGATTGTAAGTTAAACTATTGTTTACTGTTATGGAGATCATGTGAGTGTGTAGACCAATCAGTCCTAAGTGTGGGGAATCTTAGGGGTGGAGCTTTCTAGCCTTGGTCTGGGGACAAGCATGTAGCGTCTTCTGATGTTACTTAATAAAGTTTACTGTTTCTTACAAGAAACTCGTCCTGCACGCTCCAAGTTTATTACAACTGGCAATGAGGATAAAAAGCACCGATGTAGCACCTCGCCTCACGAATGTAAATGTTTCGATTTTTAAGAGAAGAAAAGAAGTATACTCACCAGCAATGCCTCACTTTGGTAGAATTGGCCCATACGACCCATCTGTCGAGGACTGGAGTCAATACATTGAGCAATTAGGTCTCTACTATGCAGCTAATGAAATAACAGCGAAGCAGAAAGAGGAGTCAATTCTCCTAAGTGTCTGCGGGAGCAAAACCTATAACCTAATCTGTAGCTTGACGGCTCCGAACGCCCCAAATTCCAGATCCTTCACTGAGCTAGTAGACCTCGTGAAAGGGCATTTTCAGCCTAAACCCTCTGTAATCATGCAAAGATTCAAGTTTAATTCTCGAGTAAGGGCCACTGGTGAGTTGATCTCAATTACATTGCGAAGTTAAAGTAGTCAGTGGAGCACTGTGACTTCGATGATACTTTAAACGACATATTGTAAGACCATTTGGTTTATGGCATAAACGACGACGCCATTCAGCACCGTTTGCTTGCAGAAGTTAATATTGATCTGAAGTGCACCATGGAGATAGCGCTAGCAATGGAGAGTGCTGAGAGGGACTCACAGGCTCTGCAGAGTGTGCAACATGGCCCCGTTCTGCAGCTGGGGCGGGAACCTGCCGCCGGGCGTGGCACGAAGGTCAGGGAGGTAACCGCGAAGCGGGACACGGTCCCTACCATTAGAAATACAAAATGAAATACTGGAAGCAGCTCACCAGCAACCCAGAAGTTAAAGTGTTACCATTGTGAGGGAAATCATGCACCTGAAGTCTGTAGATTTAAAGAGGCAGAATGACATGACTCCCACACAAAAGTGCATGTTGTTCAACAGTGCAGAACTTGACCAAGGCAGCCATTCGGGCAGCAGGTCAAGTTAAATGAAATGCAGAATATAGAAGAGCCAGAAGTTTCTGAGGCTGATGTTTATTCCCTACACAACCTGAAGGCCAGGAAAACTGAACCAATCACTGTTACACTTCACGTAAATGGAAAGCCTCTGCTCATGGAGATGGGCAAAGGAGCATCGACTACAGTGGTGGGAGAATACATCTTTAAATGCCTCAGAGATGGTACCCAGCCATTGAGTTTGGAGAAAACTGCTGCTCAGTTAAAGACATATACAGGAGAAGCAATACTGGTGAAAGGCATCACCTCTGTACCTGTATCATACAGACAACAGACAGCTCAGCTGCAAATAATTATTGTAACTTGTAGTAATTATGGTTTTATTTAGTATGTAATGTACCTTTAAGAATAATACTTGTTAGGAAAGATCACATGATCTGTAATAACCGATAGGAGAGTAGCACGGGCCACCTCAGGAGTGAGTATAGAGATGAGTTGGAGTTGAAAGCACACAGGTAGTTGCTGCTGTGTATGTTGTAAATAAACTTAAAGTTTCCACCCATGAAGTGTCTGTAGATCAGCCCTATCATTAATAGCACAAAATTGGCCACCCTACAACAAACTGGCGATGAGGATAAAACAGGGTTGAACAGAAGAAATCAAGTTAGAAAGAAATCAGCACTGTATCTCACCAGGTGATTGTAAGCAGCAAGCTCCGTTAGAATTGAAAATGTTATCCCCTCTCAAAATGCTACAGTTTGGGAGAATTGATCCTTTTGAACCAGCCACAGACGATCGGTCTCAATACATAAAATGCCTCACGTTCTTTTTACAAGCGAATGAGATTATGGGGGAAAAGAAGAGGTGAGTGATCCTCTTGAGCACTTGTGGGAGCAAAACCTACAGCTTGTTTCGAAGTTTGACGGCACCCAGTGCCCCAGATTCAAAGAATTTTGATGAATTTGTGGACCTCGTGAAGGGATACTTTCAACGAAAGCCCTTAATCATGATGCAGATGTTCAGGTTTAATTCACGAAATAGAGCCCCGGGTGAGACAACTGCATGCTACTAGGCAAATTTGAAGCAGCAAATGGAATATTGTAAGCTCAGTATGACTCTGAATGACTTGCTCAGAGATCGTTTAGTGTGTGGTGTGAAAGAGGACACTATATGGAAAAGATTATTGTCCGAAGTGAATCTGGATTTCAAGAAGGCACTAGAGATATTGCTGGCCATGGAAAGCACAGTAAGAGATTCAAAAGCAATAAGGGTGCACAAAATGGCGCTGTCCTCCACATCGGGCTGAGGGAAACCTCAGCCAAAAGAGGTGTGAAAAGGCGAGACTCCACTGAGAAGATGCCAAAGAATAAGGAAAAATAACTTAGCAGTGAAATCAAAGAATAATTTTAATAGAGGTGGAAACAATCAGTCTTTTAGTGATTGGCAGTTTTTAAAAAATCAAATGCTATAATTGTTATAGAAATGGACATATGATGAGGCAGTGCAAGGAAAGATTCAAGCAGGCTTATAAACAAAAGAAGAAGCCCAATGAAACCTACAATGTAGAAGATCCTGAAACAATAAGTTCAGACAGTTACTCATTGTTTAATCTGAAAGTTGGAAAGACAGAACCAATATTTGTCACAGTGAAATTAAATGGCAAACCTATTAGCATCAAAGTGGACATGGGAGCTTCTGCTACAGTAATTGGGGAACATCCCTTCAGATATTCGAATAATGGTGAACATCAATTAAGTTTAGAAGAAACAGGGGCCAAGCTAAAAACATAAACGGGTGAAGACATTCAAGAAAAAGACATATGCAAACTAACCGTCCATTATGGAAGCCAATTAGCAAAGCTACTCTTGATGGTGGTAGCAGGTGAAGGGCCAAGCATCCTGGGATGAAATTGGTTAAAGGAGATTAAGTTAGAACGGTCTGAAATTTTCCAGTTGAGAGCAAGTGGGCTACCAGAGCTACTTAGAAAGTACGCCACCATCTTTAAGGACAAACTGGGGAAAATCCAGGGCCCACAGGCCAAGATCTGGAAGCAGCTTCTCGCTTCATGAATGGGGGGGCCAGTGCCATATGCCCTGCGAGAAAACGTCAATATTGAACTGAACAGACTAGAGAAACTGGACACGATACAACCCGTCTACAGTGCCTCCAACAGCAGGAGTAGCCAGTTTCAGTGCCACTTCATTCATGGGAGTGGCCTGGCCGACCCTGGGTTAGACTACATATAGACTATGTAGGTCCATTTCTAGGTACCATGTTTCATGTGATTATCGTTGCACATTCCAAATGCATGGATGTGTTTGAAGTGAGATCATCTACTTCATCTGCAACCATTGAAAAACTGCGCCAGAGTTTCATTGTTCACGGTTTACTTGAAGTTATTGTGTCAGGCAATGGCATAGCTTTCAATAGCACTGAATTCCAAAGATTCGTGAACCTAAATGGGATTAAACACGTCAGAACAGCACTGTACGATCCCTCTTCTAATGGCTTGGCAGATAGAGTGGTACAAACCTTTAAAACAGGCATGAAGAAGCTATCAGGGGGCTATCAGCTATCAATCAAATTCATTAGAAACATGAATTTCAAGATTTCTGTTCAGCTATCGCACAACTCCTCATGCAACCATTGGTTTAATACCCTTCAGAATTGTTGATGAAGCACTGAACACTGAGCCTAGTGTTCCCTAATTTAGAGGGGAAAATGGAGAGAAACCAGAATAGTCAGAAAGTGAATCATGGGGTTCACAGCTAAGGTCCAGCGTTTACTCTGGGAGAGACAGTTTTTGTTCGAAATTTTGCAACTAGACCAAAATGGGTCCCTAGTACAATCGTCTCTGAAACAGGACTGTTATTTTATCAGGTAGAAGTGGAAAACAGAATTGTTAGGAAACTCATGGACCATCTCAGAAGTCAAGAAACACTCCAACAACCAATTAATCCACCTGAAATCGAAGTCAAAACTTTGACATCTGAGGTGCCAGATCGACAAAGAATAGACATACCTGATGTCTCAGTGGAAGTAAATAATTCTGAACTGCCAGTGTCTAGGGATGTCCCTTAAAGCTGCAGTTCTGTGCAAGTCAATCCAATGGAAGAATCTCCAGCTGTAGAGTTGCGTTGCTCTACCCAAATCCAAAAACCTCCTCAAAGACTAAATTTATAATGGTATGAACTGTATATAATTTTAAATAATATGGGTTTTAGTCATTTTGTAAATAAGAGAGTAAAACAAAATTAAAGGGGGAGGAATGTAATGATTGTAAGTTAAACTATTTCTTACTGTTATGGGGATTATGTGACTGTGTCGATAAATCAGCCCTAAGCACGAGGAATCTTAGGGGTGGAGATTTTTTAGCCTTGGTCTGAGAACAAGCATGTTGTCTCCTTTGAAGTTTCTTAATAAAGTTTACTGTTTCTTACAAGAAACCTCACCTGCACTCTCCAAGTTTATTACACTTGCCCATGTTTGATCTGATGCCATGAGAATTCATGCTGTCCAGAGTCAATGCTGAGGACTCAAGAGCCACTCCCTCTCAACTGTATACCACTCTGCTGCCAATTTTGGAGGGTCTGTCCTGCCAGTGGGTCAAGACACACCCAGGGATGGTGATGTCTGGGGCATTGTTTGTAAGGTATGATTCCATGAGTATGATTATATTAGGCTGTTGCTTGACTAGTCTGTGGGACAGCTCCCCCAATTTTGGCACAAGCCCCCAGATGTTAGTCAGGAGGACTTTTCAGGCTTGACAGGTTGACAATGTGTGTGCCATTGTCGTTTCTGGTGCCAGGTGGTCTGTCTGGTTACATTCCTTATTGACTTTCCTGTAGTAGCTTGATACAATTGAGAGGCTTGCTAGACCAATTCAGATTCAACCATGCTGCTGTGGAGCTGGAATCACATGTAGGCCAGACCATGTAAAGACAGCAAACCAAAAAAAAACAAATGGGATTTTAAAACAATTAACAATGTTTCATGGTCAGCATCACTGAGGACAAGTTTCAATTCCAGGTTTATTGATTGAATTCAAATTCCACCAGTTGCCATGGTGAGATTTGAACTTATATCCCTCTGGCTTGCCAGCCCAGTGACATCACCATTACACCAACACCTTCCCCTTGATTTGGGTTGATTGATTTGGAGACTCTTGAACTTGGAATGTGTACCACAAATGTCGGACAGGTCACTGAGCAAAAGAAAGTAGTCCCAATAGGCTTGAGCCAAAGCGATTCATAAAATATTTGCTTCCCTGGGAGTCCGTATGATATATCAGAATTCACCCTGGGCAATGTGAAAAATGGGTAATGTCACATGGGCTACCTGTTACAGAAGGCCTTCTGTCTTTTAATTCAACCAGAAGACTAAGGGGCTATGCATTCCCTGAACGATATACTACACCCTCGTCTCTGTTCACACAGAGTGTTGGTTAGCCATCACTCTGATGGGCCTAGGACACTAGCTTGAGGTGAAAGAGACCAGTATTTTTCAGTGGATTAAAGTAAAAAGATTCAGCACCAAGGCTGTGTGGAAAATTCATTTTTTTATAGATTATTCAGGCAACTGTGTAAACCTTCGATCTCATAGTTTAAAGCAAGACAAGGAGCTGGGTGAGAGAGGCCAGTTGTCCTAGAGCTTAAAAGATAAACGACGAATTGGATTGGGAGGATTCAGTTTCTGTGAGATACTTATTAAAGGAAACCACAATTGAAGAGAAAAAAATTCAATTTGGAGGGTTTTTTGTCATTGATAGGTTGTGCATGATGTTATTTGCCTGTTCATCGGCTGTCAAGTTCAGGAAAATTAGTTTGAAAATTTCATAATCCTGTACCTTTGCCAGCATCATTATTTATTCTATTCAAGTCTGAACCCTTATAGCAGTTTAAGTGTTACATAAACAAGAACAAGCCCTGAGTATTTTTAGTTGCATGAATCTAAATTTTGTTACAGAATTTGATATATATATCAGTGGAAATAAAGTTGCAATGCTATACTACAGCGATAATAAACAGAAAGACTTGAATTAATATCTACCCAGTAATATGGAAAATTGCCCAGGTATGTCCTGTCCACAAAAAGCAGGACAAATCCAACCCAGCCAATTACCACCCTATCAGTTTACTCTCAATCATTGGTAAAGTGCTGGAAGGGGTCATCAACAGTGCTATCAAGCAGCACTTGCTTAGCAATAACCTGCTTACTGACGCCCAGTTTGGGTTCCGCCAAGGTCACTCAGCTTCTGACCTCATTACGGCTTTGGTTCAAACATGGACAAAAGAGCTGAACTCTAGAGGTGAGGTGAGAGTGACTGACCTTGACATTAAGGCAGCATTTGATCGAGTGTGGTATCATGGAGCCCTAGCAATACTGATATCAATGGGAATCAGGGGGAAAATTCTCCGCTGGTTTGAGTCATACCTAGCGCAAAGGAAGTTGGTTGTGGTTGTTGGAGGTTAGTCATCGCAGTTCCGGCACGTCACTGCAGGAGTTCCTCAGGTTAGTGACCTAGGCCCAACCATCTTCAGCTGCTTCATCAATAACCTTCCTTCCATCATAAGTTCAGGAGTGGGTATGTTCACTGATGATTGCACAATGTTCAGAGACATTCACAACTCCTCAGATACTGAAGCAGTCCCTGTCCAAATGCAACAAGATCTGGGCAATATCCAAGCTTAGGCTGACAAGTGGCAAGTAACATTTGCACCACACAAGTGCCAAGTAATGACCATTTCCAACATGAGAGAATCTAACCATCATCCCTTGACATTCAATGGTATTACTATCACTGAATCCCCCACTATCAACATCCTGGGGGGTTACCATTGACCTGAAACTGAACTGGACTAGCCACATAAGTACTGTGGCTACAAGAGCAGGCTGGAGGCTAGGAATCCAGTAGTGAGTAACTCACCTCCTGACTCCCCACAGCCTGTCCACCATCTCCAAGCCACAAGTCAGGATGGAATACTCTCCACTTGCCTGGATGAGTGCAGCTGTAACAACACTCAAGAAGCTTGACGATATCCAAGATAAAACAGCTCGCTTAATTAGCACCCCTTCTACAAATATTCACTCCCTCCACCACCGATGCACAATGGCAGCAGTGTGTATCACATGCAAGATGCTCTGCAGAAACTCACCAATGCTCCTTAGGCAGCACCTTGCAAGCCCACGACTGCTAGCATCTAGAAAGAAAAGGACAGCAGATACATGGGAACACCACTACATGGAAGTTCCCCTCCAAGCCACTCACCATCTTGACTTGGAAATATATCGCCACTCCTTCACTGTCACTGGGTCAAAATCCTGGAACTCCCTCCCTGACAACACTGTGGGTGTACCTACACCACGTGAACTGCAGCAGTTCAAGAAGGCAGCTCACCACCACTAGGGCAACCAGGGATGGACAATAAATGCTGTCCTAGCCTGTAAAAAAATGAATAAAAACAAAATATTGCTCCTTTCACATCCTCATAATGTCCCAAAACACTCCACAACCATTGAATACTTTTGAAGTGTAGACTCTATTGTGCGGGCAAACTTAGATGTTTTAATTTGTCCCCAACAAAGTCCCAAAAACTGCGAGATAAATGGTAATTTTACTTTTGGAGGTGAAGGTTGGGCAAGACAACAGAAGCATTTGCTTTTATTGTTGGAAAAAGTTGCATGGGATCTTTCAATTTCTCTCAGATAGACCTCAGCTTAGATTGGCATTCAAAAAAATACCACTGCCAACATCATAGCATCTCGTCAGTTGATTATGTACTCAAATCCAGGCAGGGGGTTTAACCCCACAGCCTTCTAACTCACATGTGAGAATGCTATCACTAAGCCAATTTGACAGTTCATAGCCAATCATAACAGTATTAAAGGGCAACCGACAATTTCTTTTTCTTCAGCAACAGAAAAACAGTTGATGGCCTGCTGCAAGTGTTCGTCATGAATATCCATCCTTCCATATGTGGGTGGATAGTAGTCATTTGTACCTTAAGATGCTGATGCCTGTTGGAAAGAGTGTCAGTCTTGATGACTCTGCTGATGACTATTAAGGCCAAAACAAGCGAGCTAAACTCTCCTTCATGTTTCACAGTCTCAAACAGACCATCTGGGGTCGACAAGCTACTGCTGTTCTTATTTCCGTAGCTGCGGCTTCTCCTTTAGGAGATCAATGGTTGTTCTAACATATTCTGAAATTCTGGTGTGCTCCATATGGCCAACATGTCCTGGCCAATGCAAACATGCTCCTATCAGCAAGGTCTCATTGCTGGTGCTCTCCACATATGAGGTAACCATAATAATTCACAAATCATCGTATGGGTTTTAATCACTAAATAATTTCATGGATCCAAGTTGGTGACGTTCGCAGTTGAAATTATGTGACATGATTAATAAGGGGGCAGCTAACATTTTGCCTTTAAGCTGACATGACTATGAGACAGGAAGGGCAGTGGTGATGTAAAGTCTCCAATGCAAATATTAAGTCACAGGAAACACTTTTTAACAAAGTGTTTCACTTTATGAGGATTGAAATTATCATGCATGCCCTGATTTTAATATAATGTTCAGGTTTTATGTTATTATTTAGTTACATATCAAAACTTAATGGAAGCAGTTTGTTGGAGCCTAGGGGTAAATTTGGGCTTGGTAGTACCTGCTTTTTAGTCATTACGTGCAACCTTTTAGGCAATAAATTAGTGGCTACGGAACATGCGAACACTTCTGAGGAAAAGTGAACTGGCTGCCATCTTAGTAAAGGGATTAACTCGTGAGTACTTTGCATTCACTGGCAGTGCAGAGCAGGCACGTACGTCATGGTGTCTATCAGCATGCACAGCCATTTTGGAGCTCCGCTCCAGCTGAAGCTTTCTCTTAATCTCACACAGCCAAACACACGTTAAGCAGCTTAAAAGACCCCTCCACAAGTGCTATATAAGGGGATTATCAACTACTTACAGGTTTGTTGTTGCTTGACTTCTTATGAATTTTGCTACAATTCCTAGTACTTTCCCTAGTTGTTTCAAGTTTCAAAAATCTACAGGGAGTGATGTGGCAAGCGCTGAAGTAGTTTTTGTTGCACAAACTCATTGTTCCTAGACACGGGTGCTCTAGTGGGCCTTTCTCTTGGAATTAAGCGTAACTAGGAGAATGTGCAATAGCCATGGAGAGCGGGACAATCTGCTAGAAGAGGGATGAGGAGGAAACAAAGAGGGGCACTCAACAGTGGACCATACCTGCAGAGGGTCTGTAGGGAGCAGGTTTGTTGCAGAATAGATTGCTGGAGCACTGTGACACCCTGGAAACCCCTTTACAATGGTATCCAGAGCCATGATAGCAGCAGTTTAAACATCCATGGCTGCAAGCTAAGATTGCATGACAGCAGTCTGAATTTCACTACAGCATTGGGTGAATGCTGCGCTGGTACTGCAATGGAAGTTGAGATATCGGCCATCAGATGCTGCATCTGATGGGTTTCACAGGTATGCCACTGGAGACAGTCACTCATCCCATGTTAGAACGGATGGGATCTAAGCTCTGTGCCACGTTGGTACCAGGCTCCTTCATGCTCCTTGACAATGAATGAAAACTTTCAGGCAGGCTTTCGAATGCATCAAGTGTTTTGGTCTGTTTAGCCAATAACTGAGCCCTTCGAAGCAGGACTAGTTTGTGACCTCTCCCTTGGGTGAACTGACACGAGTGGTGTCTTTTCTTAATGCCCCGGCTCCAGCACACTTATGCCCAATGCCTAACTAGCATAATGCATAACTGGCGTTGTAGATAGGGTTTTAAAATAAATAGTGGGGGGGAGGGTTCAGTTGCATAGAAATATAAAAAATCAAAGCTTAAGGAGAGGGTAAGAGTGCAGGCTAGTGAGGAGGCTGATTGTTACCAAAAAGTGAAAGGAAGGGACAGTGTGTGAACACCATATTGCACCAAAGAGTCAGATAAGAGTAGGGAAAATTGACAATAGGGCAAACTTAAAGGCTTTGTACCTGAATGCATGTAGCATTCAGAATAAAACTAATGAGTTAACAGGGCTAATAGAGATAAATAGATATGATTTGGTGGCAATTACTGAGACGTGGTTACAGGCAAAACAGGTTTGGGAGTTGAATATCTAAGGGTACTCAGTGTTTCGGAAGGATAGGCAGGAAGGAAAAGGAGGTGGTGTAGCTTTGTTAATAAAGGAAGAGATCAGTGCTATAGTGAGGAATGATATAGGCACTGGAGAGCAAGATGTAGAGTCAGCCTGGGTAGAGATAAGAAATAGCAAGGGAAAGAAGTCCCTGGTGGGAGTAATCGATAGGTCCCAAAATGGTAGTTCAGCAGTAGAGCACAGTATAAACCAGGAAATATTGGGAGCATGTAAAAAAGACACGGCAATAATTATGGGTGATTTTAATATGCGTATAGACTGGACTAATCAAAATGGCAAGGGTAGCCTCCAAGGAGAGTTCATAGAGTGTATAAAAAATTGTTTATTGGAGCAATATGTTGTGGAACCAACCAGGGGGAAGGCTACTCTGGGTTTGGTTTTGTGTAATGAGATGGGATTAATTAATGATCTCATAGTAAAGGATCCTCTAGGGAAGAGTGATCATAGCATGCTAGAATTTCAAGTTCAGTTTGAGAGCGAGAAACTTGAGTCCCACATTAGTGTTCTGGAGTTAAACATAGGCATGAGGGCAGATTTGGCCCTAGTGGATTGGGCAGGAAGACTACAAGGTAGGACAGTTGATGAACAGTGGCAGATATTTAAGGAGATATTCAATTCCTCCCAAGCAAAATATATTCCAAAGAGGAAGATAGATGGTAAGAGGGGGGGAAATCATCCGTGGCTAAGCAAGGAAGTTAAAGATAACATAAAGGCAAAAATTAAGGCATACCAAATTGCAAAGGTCAGTGGCAGGCTGGAAGATTGGAAAACTTTTAAAGATCAACAAAAGGTTACTAAAAAAATAATAAAAAGAGCAAAGGTAAATTATGAAAGAAAACTAGTTCAAAATGTAAAAACTGATAGCAAAAGCTTCTACAAGTATATAAAAGGAAAGAGAGTAGCTAAAGTGAAGGTTGGTCCCTTGGAGGATGAGACAGGGGCATTAATAGTGGGGAATGCAGAAATGACAGAGAAATGACAATTAATCAATATTTTGCCTCAGTTTTCACGGTGGAGGACACTAGTACTACCCAAATAGTAACAGGTAGTGTAGAGGGTAAAGAGAAGGAGGAGCTTAGAAGAATCACCTTCACTAGAGAAAAAGTACTGAGCAAACTTTTGGGATTAAAAGATGACAAGTCCCCAGGACTTGATGGCCTACGTCCGAGGGTCTTAAAGGAAGTGGCAGCGAAGATAGTGGATGCATTGGCTATAATATTCCAAAATTCCCTGGATCCTGGAAAGGATTGGAAAAATGCTAATATAACACCCTTATTCAAAAAGAGGGGGAGGCAGAAAGTGGAAAACTATAGACCTGTTAGTTTAACGATTGTCATTGGAAAATTGTTGGAATCCATTATTAAGAAAGTAGCAATGGGACATTTGGAAAGTCAAAATGCAATCCATCAGAGTCAGCATGGTTTTATGAAGAGTAAATCGTGTTTGACTAATTTGCTAGAGTTCTTTGAAGATGTGACAAGCAAAGTGAATAATGGGGATCCTGTAGATGTAGTATATCTGGACTTCCAGAAGGTCTTTGATAAGGTGACACACAAAAGATTAATACACAAGATAAGATCACACTGAGTTAGGGGTAATATATTAGCTTCGATAGAGAATTGGCTAACCAACAGAAAGCAGAGAGTCGGGATAAATGGGTCTTTTTCTGGATGGCAAGCTGTAACTAGTGGGGTGCCATAGGGTTCGGTCCTTGGGCCCCAATTATTTACAATCTATATTAATGACTTAGATTCAGTGATAGAAGGTACTATAGCTAGATTTGCAGATGACACCAAAATAGGTGGGAAAGTAAGTTGCAATGAAGAAATAAGAAATTTTCAAATGGATATGGACTGGTTAAGTGAATGGGCCAAAATTTGGCAGATGGAGTTTAACATGGATAAGTGTGAGGTTATCCATTTTGGTCGGAAGAATAAAAAGGCAACTCATTATTTAAAAGGAGAGAAACTTCAGAATGCTTCGGTGCAGAGGGATCTGGGTGTCCTCGTGCATGAATCGCTGAAAGCTAGTATGCAGGTATAGCAGGTAATAAGGAAGGCAAATGGAATTTTGGCATTTATTGCTAAAGGAATAGAATATAAAAATAGGGAAGTATTGTTGCAACTGTACAAGGCATTAGTGAGACCACACCTGGAATACTGTATACAGTTTTGGTCCCCTTACTTGAGGAAGGATGTAGTTGCATTGGAGGTGGTTCAGAAGAGGTTCACTGGGTTGATTCCAGAGATGCGGGCCTCGTCTTATGAGGAGAGATTGAACAGTTTAGGCCTATACTCGCTAGAGATTAGACGGATGAGAGGTGGTCTAATTGAGGTATATAAGATGCTAAAGGGGATAGACAAAGTAGGCGTGGCGCAGATGTTTCCCCTTGTGGGGCATGCTAGAACGAGAGGTCATAGTTTTAGGCTAAGGGGTGGTAGATTTAAATCAGAGATGAGGAGGAATGACTTTTTTCAAAGGGTCGTGAATCTGTGGAATTCACTACCTCAGGGTGCCATGGATGCCAGGACGCTGAATAAATTTGAGGAGGAGATAGACAGATTTTTAATTAGTAATGGGTTGAAAGGTTATGGGGAGAGGGCGGGAAATTGGAGTTGAGGCCGAAATGAGATCAGCCATGATCATATTGAATGGCGGGGCAGGCTCAAGGGGCTGAATTGCCTACTCCTACTCCTAGTTCTTATGTTCTTATGTTCTGATGTCTTACCATGGGCAGACCCCACCTCTATGCTCTCCTCTAAATTACACGCAATGTCAATAGCTGAGCTGTGGCTCTGAAATCCTGTGATGGTGTGTCTTCACCTTGACTGTCTTCTTGCTGTTCCTTCATTGCCTAGGCAGATTCCAGTTCTTGGGTATCTGAAAGGAAAAGGACAAGAGCAAAGTTGTGGTGAGGCTGGAAGAGAAAGTTAGAAGTGGGAACGCCACTACCTGCAAGTTCCCCTCCAAATCATATACCATCCTGATTTGGAACGATATCGCCGTTCCTTCACTATCGCTGAGTCAAAATCCTGGAACCCCCTTCCTAGCAGCACTGTGGGTGTTCCTACAATACATGGTCTGCAGTGGTTCAAGAAGGCAGTTCACCACCATGTTGTCAAGGGTGTTTAGGGATGGTCAATGATGGTGTAGCCAGCGATGCCCTCATATCATGAACAAATAAAAAGGTTGAAAGATAAGGGAAAAGTGGGATGAGAAAACATACGAACATACGAATTAGGAGCAGGAGTGTGCCTCTCGGCCCCTCAAGCCTGCTCTGCCATTCAATTAGATCATGGCTGATCTGATTTTAACCTCAAGCCCACATTTGAGCCAAGCCTATCCCTGATAACCTTTCACCCCTTTGCTTATCAAGAATCTACCTACCTCTGCCTTAAAGATATTCAAAGAATCTACTTCTACCACCTTTTAAGGAAAAGTTCCAAAGACTCACGACCTTCTAAGAAAAATGTTTTTTCCTCATCTCTGTCTTAAATGGGCGACCCCTTATTTTTAAACAGTGACCCCTAGTTCTAGATTCTACCACAAGAGGAAATATCCTTTCCACATCCACCCTCTCAAGACCCTTCAGGATCTCAAATGTTTCAATCAAGTCAAGTCTTACACTCTAAACTCCATGAATACAAGCCTGGACTATCTAACCTTTCCTCATAAGACAACCCACCCATTCCAGACATTAGTCCAGTAAACCTTCGCTGAACTGCTTCCAATGCATTTCCATCCTTCCTTAAATAAGGAGACTGTACACAGTACTCCAGATGTGGTCTAACCAATGTCCTGTATAACTGCAGCATAACCTCCCTACTTTTGTATTCAATTCCCCTCACAATAAACAATAGCATGTTATTAGATTTCATTATTACTTGCTGTACCTGCGTACTGAACGTTTGCGACTCTTAAGCCTAAGGAGGCTTAGGTATACAGATGCTGTTATCTTCAGTGATTTCAGCTTCAGCCATGGCCTTTCTGCTAATGGTCAACACCATCACCTCCATGGGATTTGGACATGCAGACACACCTTGAGAACTCCAGTTAGCTTCTGCTGCTTTTAGTTTTGCACCACCTTCCCTTGCAAGGGTGAGGGAAATGTTTCAGTGAGTTTGGTGCAATCTATTTAGGTGCTGTGGCTGTCGTAAGTGAATGACTGACATTGTGTGCAAGCTGTGAGATGTGGGTTTGAAGCTTGAAATAGCGCTATGGTGTGAGGGTCAGGTGAAGTTCTTATGAAAGTTAGCTATGAGTCTTGATTAATAGATTGTTGGTAGATGAGTGATGGGGGTGTGGTGAATTCAGGCTATCTCCATCTCTCCTCCTTTCCACCTCGTCCACAAAGACCACCACTGAAACATCCAAAAATCTTGGTCTCTACCTTCTCCCATGGTTAGCCATTGTTCTCGTTGCACTGCAGTGTGTACCATCCACAAGATGTACTGCAGCAACTTACCAAGGCACTTTCAATAGTACCTTCCAGATCCACATCTTCTTCCACCTTGAAGGACAAGGGCAGCAGATACATGTGAACATCACCATCTGCAAGTTCCCCTCCATCCTGACTTGGAACTATATCGTCATTCCTCTACTGTCACTGTGTCAAAATCCTGGAACTCCCCTCCTAATGGCACTGTGGATGTACCTATACTGCAGCAGTTCACCACCATCTTCTCAAGGACATTTAGGGATGGGCATTAAATGCTGGCTTAGCCAGTGACACCCACATCCCATGAAAGAATAAATAAAAAATAACTATTTTGAATGATGTCATTGTTAATTGTATCAATTAAGGTTAAGTGTTTACCGGGGTGAGGGGCACTCATTGGATAATTAATTGTGCACATACAAAGAGACACTCATGCTGTGGCTTTCCATCCTGCCAACTGGAGGTGGTGGGGGCTCCTGTGTGAAGCTTTCTATGTGAGAGTCATCCCCTTTACCATTGATGATTTGGCATGGAGGATGTTGCATGTGCCAGTCCCTTTCAACAAACAGTTAAGGTGGTTCACAGATTGCCAGGCCACCTGTATTTTCTGTGGCCTCGAGGAGTCTATGTTCTATATCTGTGTTCCTCAAGTTCTTTATTTGCTTCAGCCCCATGTTCCTGATCTTTGGCCACCCAGTGCAGCTGGGGGGCGAGCAGATCAGAAAACCTCCTCACTGGCCTGATCAAGGGCCAGGCCAAGGTGGCTGTCAGCAGGTCCAAGCAGCGAATGGTTGAGGGTGTCATTCGTCCCAACTATTTGCCTGCCTTCTGCGGTTACATCCGTGCCCAGTTGTCCTTGAAGTGGGAGCACGTGGTGTCCGTCAGTATGCTTGAGGCCTTCTGTGGTCTGTACAGCAGGGGCCGGAGTGTATCATCAGCCCCCAATATATTAATTTAATTTATATAATTTAATTTAAGTTTCCGTTGAAGTTTTTGCTTTTAGTTACAGTGTCCCTTTAAGGGGCTGTCAAGATGTTAATTTGTTAATTCATTTATTTGTTTTATTGGTTTGCTCAAAAGAGTACAAAGAGACACTGTCTTTCACGACCAGTGGATGCCACAGGGCTGAAGTGCATCATCAGCCTCAGGAACGCTATTTTAATTTAATTTTGATAAGTTGCCTTTGAAGTTTTTTTGTTACAGTGCCCCTTTAAGGAGTTGTTAATTAATTTACTAGTTAATTGGTTTATTTGATTATTTACTTACTCAGAAGAGCACCAAGAGACACTTCTACGTATGTGTTCAATGTGGAGGTTGCAGCCCCTTTTCCACTATTTGAGGCGGCTGCTCCTCAAGCTTTGGTTGCACTTCAGCCCCACACTCCTGACCTTTGGCCACCCGGTTTGGAGAGAGGTGGGCAGGATGGAAGGCCTCATTAGCCTGCTTCTGGGCCTGGCCAAGGTGATCATTAACGGGTCCAATAGCAGGGGGTTGAGGGGGTTGTTCATCCCAGCTGCCTGCCTCTCTCTTGTGGTTACATTCCACACCTGGGTGTCCCTGGAGAGAGAGCACGTGGTGACACCAGCATGCTTGAGGCCTTCCACAGTCAGTGGGCACCGCTGGGGCTGGAACGCAGCACCTTCTTCCAAAACAATATTTTAATTGGATTTGACAAGTTTCTTTGAAAGTTTTGTTTTTTGCTACAGTACCCCATTATAGGATGGTTTATTAGCCAGTTAGTTTATTGGTTTTACTCAAATGAGGATAAAGAGATATTTGCCCTTTAGGGGCTTGTTTATTTGGTTACTTGATTATTTCAAAAGGGTATAAAGAAATATTTTGGCATGGAGGGTGTGGCACATGACAGCCCTGTGCAACCATGGATCAGATCGATTCAAATACTCTTCGGCCACTTGTAATCTCTGAGCCCGGTACTCCGTGTTTACATAGGTTGTGAAAGGCTGCAGCCCCTATTTCATTATTTGCGGGAGCTGTTCCTCAAATTTTGTTTGCACTTCAGCCGAACGCTCCTGATCTTTGGCCCCATGGTGTGGAGGAGGGTGGGCAGGTCGGAGCCTGCTCCTGGGCCTGGCCAAGCTGGCCATGATCAGGTCCAGGCAGCAGGCGGTTGAGACGGTCAGACTGCCCGCCTCTTTTCTGTGGTTACACCTGCACCTGGTTGTGCCTGGAGAGGGAGCAGGCGGTGTCCACAGGTACGCTTGAGGCTTTCTGTGACCGATGGGCACCAGAGGGGCTGGAGTGTATCATCAGTCCTGGCAACGACATCTTAATTTAGTGGTTTCTGTTGAACTTTTTACTTTCCTTTACAATAACTTGAAAGTGCCCCTTTAGGAGGTTGTTTATTTGTTCATTTTATTTACCAATAGAATATAAAGAGGCATTTATTGATATTGGTGTGGGTTATTGTAGGGTTAGGAGCTACACACTTGTAATGTCACACTTTGTGGATAAATCTAAAACTGAATAAAGTTTGACTTCTAGTCTCCTTCTTCACCAACCGGCTGGAAGAAGTTTAACAGTACCTATTTTTGGGCGCTATCCAATTTAGCTCATTAGGAATATCGTTGGAACATTAGATTGGGCGGTGGGGATATGGGGAGATGCAGAACTGAGACACCATATCATCGGCGCTGATAGAAGGCTGTAATTATGGACTGATAGATTTACACATCATGAATCTGCACATAGGAATTCATAATGGCAAAGTTGACACAAAAGCTTGACACCAGGAACTAAGTTTTTGTAGATAGGAAATGTCTGTCAGCTTATTTTTTTCTTTACTAAACATAGATATAATATTATAATATTTGTCAAGGCAGTTCTTGACTGTTTAAGGATGGAGTTTCTGCGTCTAAAGTTTCAAATTGAGCTCCAAGTGTGCAGAACCTTATTCACTGCCACACATATTAGAAAATTGTAGTATTCAGAAAGTTTAGGCCTACGATATTTATTCAGAGAATAGAGCTTTAGCTGAGTACTGATCTGTTAATAAGGTTCCCTTATTAAATGTTATCCATTTTTTATAAACACATCTTTTCTTTAATCTGTAATATTTCCCTCTCAAGCCCAACGATTAAATAATTTATTATTCATCCTGGCCATATCTCAAGCCCTGAATTAAGAGGTAAACAAAAACAATAATCATTTGAAGCCCACAGATGCTGAGAGAATGTCTGCCTGTTGCCAAGCAACAATGGAACATGGGGCCAATAACATGGAAGTAGCTTATTCTCTCTGTTGCAAAGGTCAATCCTTGCGATGTGAGACCTGCATCTTGCATTGACAACTACCACTTCAGTTTGGTCAAGAGCAATGTCAGAATTAATTATATTTCCTATTTGATAACAATCTCATTAACAGAAGTTCTAACTCTTGGCTGACTAAACAATGGTTGTAACCATAGCAACGGGATGTTTCGGCTGGATGTATTGGAGCAATTTGCATATAACTCTTCATCTTTCTACTGGACTCATAATGAAGCAATTATGGCTCTACTTCTAATATGCTACAATAATTCTAACTCTTAATTGTCATGTCTCATAACTAGTCATTGTTGTCATGCCGGTAGGATATTACAGCTTTAATCTTATACCATTTAGGTTTGAGAATTTGAATTCAACTTTTTTAAAAATCTGGAAATAAAAAGCTGGTATCATAAAAGTGACCATGAAGCTGTTGGACTGTTGTTCACTGATAACCTCTGGGGAAGGAAATCTGCTGCCCTTACTTGGTCTGACCTATATGTAACTCCAGTGCCACACCAGCATAGCTGACTCCAACCTGCCCTCTGAAATAGCCCATCAAACAACCCACCCAGTCACATCAAACTGCAGCAATTCAAGAAGCGGCTCACCACCCATCAGGCCAATAAATGCCACTCTTGCCAACAACATCCCTATCCTGTGAATAAGTATTTGTAAAAGATAGGAAACTCTGCCCAGATGTTCACCTATGCCAGCTACCATAGCCAAGTGTGGTTTAAGTTTCTCAAACTTTAGGACTGCTGAGGAGAATCACAGTGATCTATCCAGCATGAGACTATAGGACTACAATATTGACGTGCTATCAGTGAGTAAAGCCTCCACACTTTGGACTTACCATAAAGTTTAAGTGGAAGTGACCATCAGGCAGAGTGTAGAACGAGTGACTGATGTGAAACTTCCCGCTTTGAAAGAAAAATCCTACCCTAATGTCTTTCTTTCTACATAGGGGTTAAAATTGCTCAGTAACAGTTGTCAGACATTATGGAACTAATTTTATGATTCAATGCTCATAATTCAGCATTTTACACCTGCCATATTGAGGCTTTGGCTGCAAGTCAATATGACTTACCATGAGTTTACATGGTCTTTAATCAATTAACATTAGCACGTAGAGAAAGAACTTGTATTTATATAGCATTTTTCACAACCTCTGAATGTTCAGCAAATCAAGTATGTTTTGAAGCATAGCCACTGTTGTAACAGGGGCAACAAAACAGCTAATTTCCACACAGTAAGGCCTCACAAACACCAATGAGATAAATGACCAGATAGTCTTTTTTTTTTAGGTGTTAGTTGCAATGTTTCCTTTAAGCAGCACACATGGGTCACCTTGTAACTACCTGGAAGGCATCACAGAGGGCACTCACAAGTTTTGAACAGGCCGCAGACACTGAAGAAAATTTAGAGAGGTATTGGTTGTTTGAAGGTTAAATATTTGCCAGGACACAAGGAAGAACTCCTCGGCTCTTCTTCAAAATAGGCCAGGGGACCTTTACGTCCACCTTTGAGGTCAACCTAGATACTCAAGTCTCTGGAGTCAAGTTATACTCCAGATATTCTACATCAAAGGTGGGTGTACTATCAACTGAGCCTCAACTGACACCTATAAATCAAAGAGATCATGAATTGGATACACTAAGCTCAGCACCCAGAATACTAAATGATAAAATTTACCATTACATGCTCTATACAAAGCTTCTAAGCATGAGACCATTGCGCATGCTTTATTATTTCACCTAATTCAGTTTAACACACTGATTAAAAATGGACTTTATGATGGAATGAGTTACAGTTTGGTCCCTCATGGTGTTGGTTCTTTACTCGTTCCCACTACATCTCAAATTAGTATTTCAAATTTTCCCACATTTTCTAACATCAGACTATGGACTGAATCTGAATTCCTCGGTTATTTGATCCACTACTACTTTAATGACCTTTTCTATTCACTTGGAAAAGGCTGGTCAACCAATAATTCTGTAGACCAACTGAGATGTGAATTGTTATTCCCTGTAGTCAGCAGATTCCAGTCATACAGTAAACCTGGTGCCCGCTATGAGAAAAAAGTCCAGGGTTTGTTATCACCCTACATCATATTAGGCCCTAACTCTCTCATCATTCCCCCACCCCCTTAAGAGATCTATGTCAATACTTATACTTTTACCGTAAAGAGGCATTTGCCACCAGGGAAGGAGAAGAGTTGGAACTTCATTTGTATCGGGTTGTCAATATAATGAGATGCTTGACAAAGCATAGCTTTGAGTGCTCAATACACAGAAGGTGAGCGAACATTTTTCTGGTGGAAATGGTACTGCTTTAAGCATGCAACCAATGGATTCTTTTGGTTCCTCAATATGAAGATTTATGTAGTAACTGTTTCTCCTACAGTGAATAAACAGAATTAAAGTAGCTGACCTGTCACATTTAAGGGTCGGAATTTAATGCCCTCTCCCTGAGGCGAGTTTGGAAGCTGGAGTTGGGGGAGGCATTTCATTGGGCAAAAGGGTGGCAGGTGGAGACCTGCTGTCTTCCCGCCTCTGCCCCAATTAAGTCCTGGACAGACAACCTATCCTGCTGCCAATTGAGCAAGTGGGCAATTGATTCCCAATTAAGGGTGTCTCCTCGTCTCCACTGGTATTTACCCTTCTCTGGGCAGAGGATTCACCATGCAAGAAGCCCAAAAAGAAAAAAGCAAAAAATAGAATCTTCTGGTCCTGTTGAGGACGGGTATCACGGTGGGCGTGTGCAGACTATGTAGCGAGAAGATCAAAAATCGCTTTCACACAGTCGTCAAACCAGTTTGTGGGTCCTCCGCTCTGACCGCCAATCTCATGCCACGTTTCCTGCCATCGCATGTTGGAAACATAATTTCAATACTTTGGCATCTCATTATAAGCCCTGCTCACCCAAATTATCCGCCCACACTGGATCATCCGAGTCCGTTAGCATTCACAATTGTACATAAGCAACATGCACCTGGTGAGCTGCAGTTTGCTTGGGACTTTGAGGTTTGTTTGCCTTCAGTAGAACGGATGGCGAGGGTGGTTGGTGGGTGCTCAGAGGCCGACACGGACCCTGGGGGTAGGAAGGAGGGGGCCAGGGAGGTTAATGCAGATCGGGGTGGGATTTTTAGGAAGGAAGGAATGTGCACGTTCACCTCGACATCCCTGAAAGGAAAGGGTTATGGCTGGTAGGTGACGGTGGGGAGGCAGAAGGTGGTGTCAGGGGGATTGAAAGTGATGAGGATGGAAAGGAAATGGGTGACTGGAGGAGGGAAAAGGATGGGGGACCTGAAGAAGAACGTTTACTGCGCCATGCTGGCTAAATCGAAAGTGAAACGAGAGTTGAGGTGGGTGAGAACAGATGCTGCGTGGGAGTGTGATCAGTGGGTGGGCGGAGATGCAGGTCAGCTCAGATGGACAGCTGAAAGAGAATCCCAGCAGGCAGCATTGAAAATGCTCAGGACAATGAGATGAGTGTGATAAGGGAAGGATCCATGTGTGTGGGAGAGTGCTTGCACGAGGCTCCGAAAGGCCCTGCCAGACACACACCTCTCCCTCCAGAATCACTCGTGGGCCGGCTGCGTGCAGCTGAACTGCTAGTGGGGGGGGATGGAGGGTGGTGTAGTGGGAGGATTCACAAAGCCTGTAAATGAAGCTGAAATACACCATTACACATTATTCCGTGAAAGTGAATATATTTTCAGGATGTAAAGTGACAAAATATGTTCACCCATACAACCAACTGTGAACAGAATTTCTTAACTTTTGAACACCTTAGACTTCTAAGTGCTGCCCTGGCATCACAGGAGGGGCAGAGACAGCTTGTGCAATGGTTGGCCTTGTTGCCTCTGATGACTACGACATTTTCCCACCCGCTACCACACGTGCTGCAAATCTGGGACGATTCCTCCAATAGTCCTGCTTGGCACTCTCTCCAATAATTCTACTTGTTTGATGTAATACAGAAATTGAACACAACCACTCCAGTCAGCTTCAACTGAACCTGACAGAACTTCAACATCCTTAGTTATACACCCTAACCATTTACATGCATTCTGCAGCCCTTGCAAACATTTTAGTGACCTATCCATCAAAAAATGCAAATCTCTTCCATGCTGTGCTACTTCAAGATTACTATGATTTCTGGTTTCACAACTGGAAGATCTATAATTGATGTGATCTTCTCAGTCCAGTAGCTGCAGGAGAAATGCCATGAACAAGGGAGACCATTATATATTTCCTTCATTGACCATGTGAGCAGAGGCAGCCTATTTAAACTGCCGGAGAAAATTGGCTGCCTGCTGAAGCTGCTTAATGTGATCTCCTCTTTCCATGACAAGTTAATAGGTAAGGTCAGGTCAGCCATGCAGCAACATTGGAATGCTTTGAGATCCATAGTGGAACCAACCATTGGGGGACCAAGTCTGGAGAACCCTGGATTTCAAGGGACATGAAGGTTAGGATTCAGAAAATAAAAAGGCTTATGGCAGATACCAAGGGCTCAATATGGCAGAGTCCCTAGAGGAGTGTAAAAAGTTCAGGGGGGATCTTAAAAAGAAAATTAGGAAAGGTAAGAGACTGCATGAGAAAGTATTGGTGGGTAGAATAAAGGAAAACCCAAAGGGATTTTTTTAATATATAAAGAGCAAGAGAATAACTAGGGAAAGAGTATGGCCAATTAGGACCATAGAGGTAATCTGTGTGTGGACCTGGAAGACGTGGGTGAAGTCCTCAATGAATACTTTGCATCGGTCTTCACAATGGAAAAGCACGACACAGGTATAGGCATCAGGGAAGAGGGACTGTGAAATATTAGAGGAAAGTAACATAGAGAGGGAGGAGGTACTAGCGGGTTTAGTGACCTTAAAAGTGGATAGACCCGCAGGCCCGGATGAGATGTATCCCAGGCTGTTGAGGGAGGTAAGGGAAGAGATATCAGGGGCCCTGGCAGTAATTTTCAAATCCGCTCTGGCCACAGGTGAGGTGCCAGAGGACTGGAAGACTGCTAACATTGTCCCATAAAGGGAGGAAGGGATAGACCCAGAAATTACAGGCCAGTCAGCCTAACCTTGGTGATGGGGAAGTTACTAGAAAGAATTCTGAGGGACAAAATATATCTGCACTTGGAGAGGCACGGATTAATCAGGGATAGTCAGCATGGATTTGTTAAGGGAAGTTCGTATTTGACAAATTTGATCGAATTTTTTGAGGAGATAACCAGGAGTGTTGATGAGGGTAATGCATTTGATGTGGCCTACATGGACTTTAGCAAGGCTTTTGATAATGTCCTTCATGGCAGACTGGTCAAGGAAGTAAGAGCCCATGGGATCCAAGGCAAAGTGTCACGTTGGATCCAAAATTGCCTGAGAGGCAGGAAGCCTGTGAAGGTAGAGGGATGTTTCTGTGACTGGAAGTCTGTTTCCAGTGGGGTTCTGCAGGGCTCGGTGCTAGGACCCTTGCTGTTTATGGTGTACGTAAATGATTTGGACATAAATGTAGGGGGGTATGATCAAGAAGTTCACGGATGACACAAAAATTGGTAGGGTGGTAAATAGTGAGGAGGATAGCCATAACTTGCAGGAGAACATCGGTGAACTGGTCAGGTGGGCAGAGCAGTGGCAAATGGAATTCACCCCAGAAAGGTGTGAGGTAATGCACTTGGGGTGGTCTAACAAGGCAAGGGATTTCACTATGAATGATAGGACCCTGGAATGTACTGAAGATCAGAGAGACCTTGGTGTGCATATCCATAGATCCTTGAAGGAAGCAGGGCAGGTAGATAAACTGGTTAAGAAAGCATATGGGATACTTACCTTTATTAGCCGAGGCATAGAATACAAGAGCAGGGAGGTTATGCTGGAACTAAATAAAATGCTGGTTAGGCCACCACTGGAGCACTGCGTGCAGTTCTGGTCACCACATTATAGGAAGGATGTGATTGCACTGGAAAGGGCGCGGAGGAGATTTACCAGGATGCTGTCTGGGCTGGAGGGTCTGAGCTATGAGGAAAGGTTAGATAGGCTGATGTTGTTTTCCTTGGAGCAGCAAAGGTTGAGAGGGGACCTGATAGAGAACTTAACATAAGAACATACGAACTTAAGAAATAGGAACAGGAGTAGATCATTCAGCCCCTCGAGCCTGCTCTGCCATTCAATAAGATCATGGTTGATCTCCTTGTGTTTCGATTTCCAGATTCCCATCTAACCTCATTAACCTTTGATTCCCTTGCCTAACAAGAATCTATCTACCCCTGCCTTAAAAATACTGAATGATCCCGCCTCCACAACCTTCTGAGGCAGAGAGTTCCAAAGTCGTACACCCCTCTGAGAGAAAACATTTCTCCTCATCTCTGTTTTAAAAGGGCGACCCCTAATTTTAAAACAGTGCCGCCTAGTTCTGGACTTACCCACAAGGGGAAACATCCTTTCAACGTCTTCCTTGTCAAGGCCGTTCAGGATCTTGTATACTTCAGTCAAATTACCCCACACTCTTCTAAACTCCAGTGGAAACAAGCCCAGCCTGTCCAACCTTTCCTCATAAGACAACCCAGTCATTCCAGGTATCAATCTAGTAAACCTCCTCTGAACTGCTTCCAATGCATTTACATCCCTCCTTAAATAAGGAGACCAATACTGCATACAGTATTTGAGGTGCAGTCTCACCAAGGTGTATAAGATTATGAGGGGCATAGATAGGGTGGGTAGGAAGGCACTTTGTACATTAGTAGAGGGATCAATAACCAGGGGGCATACATTTAAAGTAAGAGGTAGAAGGCTAAGAGGGAAGTTGAGGAGAACCTTTTTCACCCAGAGGGTGGTGGGAGTCTGGAACTCACTGCCTGAAAGTGTGGTTGAGTCAGAAACTCTGGTAACATTTAAGGTGTATTTAGATATTCACTTGCATTGCCATAGCCTCCAGGGCTATGGGCTAAGCGCTGGAAAATGGGATTAGTGTAGTCAAGCCTTTGTTGATTGGCATGGACATGATGGGCCGAAAGGTCTCCTTCTGCACTGTAAACATTTATGAGTCTATGAGTCTAACCAGTTTCAACCTTGACACCCATCGCCTTCCTTCTATGTACCTTTATTGTCTAATTTTCACCTATGCATCAACCCAATCTAACACTTCTCATTCCAATGGACACAGATAAATCTGGCTGCTGTGTGGGGAAATGTCAAACTACTTTCCTGAAATCCTGTTAACTAACATCTGCTATGTCATCTCTAGCTATCCAATCTGTACACTCTGCACGAAATCCAATAGTTTGGTCAGATGTGACCTTCCCCCTCTGAACCTATGCTAGCTCTGTAAGACCTGGTCCTTCTGACTGCTCCTTTATTTATCCTTCATCAAAATGTCAAATGTTTTCCCCATGCTCACAGGTCTGTAATTTGAGGGTTTTATCTCTTGAACTTACTTTAAAAGATGGGAGTCACAGCTGCTACTTTTCGATCTAGTGCCCCATTGTACTGAGTTTTGAAAGGTGTTGTTGAGGGGTATTTGCAACCTCTTCAGTCAGCACCCTTGGACTGTGACTATCGGAGCCTGGAGCCTCGCTGACATTTAGCTTCCTAAATCTTTCTGCATACGCTACCCATGAGATACCAACCCAATAAATTCTACTTCTGTTTCAATTAGTTATATATCCCGATGTTTTATGAAGGAGTTAAGGAACTGGTTATTGGCTCAGAGACTGCTCCATGTATCAATTGCTGTAAGGGCCATTTAGAGTTGCCAATTGCGATTAAATGTATTCCTGGAGGTTTCATCACATAACTTGCCTCCAAGGTCCAACCATTAGTCGACCAACATAAACATTGTGATGCACTGCCTTCCTATGCCAATTGGAAAGCAAAAATACTCATTATCCAACAGGATGATGCTTGACTATTAGCCAAACAGCTTTCCCCCACGCCCCCCACCCACAGCCCATTTTCAATATTACTATCTGAATATTGCTGAAAAGAGAGACATTTCCTGTCAAAACTTTTTGTGTTGCACTCATCAGGACAATTTGCAAGAAAATACTAATGTCAGGGAAAACAACATATTTATGCTGTATGAGAAGATAGTTCTGATTGGTTGAGGCGTTGCCATGGAGAATGCACCAGCTGATGATGACTGACAGTTAAACGTCAAGCATTGCTTGAAATTTAAACCAGAAAACTTGAATCTGATTGGTCAAGGCATACATTAATACACAAGGCCCTGTTCTTTGCAGACAGAAAGACTATGTATACACATTGCACCTGTTTCAGCTAAACAAAATAAGTGACATCCATTTGCTGGTTCATTCCCAGGGCAATGTCTTAACTAATCAGAGTCAAGCTGCCAGGTTTAAATTTCAATAATGTTTGGCAGTTAACTGTCAGTCACCATCAGCTGGTGCATTATTCGTGATAACGCCTCTACCAATCAGAGTCTACTTGCCAACCAATCAGCACTCACTTCTCACATGGTATAAACAGGTTGTTTCCCCTGACATTGGTATTTTCTTGCGAATTGTCCCAATGAGTGCAAGACAAAATGCTTCAACAAGAAACAAAGTCTCTCTTTTTTCAGCAACACTCAAGTTCTGTACTACCAAACGAATGTTTCTATCTGGTAAAGAGAAATGTTCAAAGAAAATGACAAAATATACAATCTTTTTTTAATGTCCTGCTGATTTTTCTCCAGGGTTGCACACAGCAGTCTCCTCGAGATTGATCTTCAATTGCTTGGAGACTCCAGACCAATCCTGGAGGGTTGGCAACCCTTGGGTCGTTGCCAAGAGTTTTTGTACCAAGCATCTGATCCACTTTTTGTGGGGTAAGCATTAGACTAGGATTTGTTCATTACATCCAATAACCTAACTAGAAGACTTCTGATTGGAGCATTCCTGGGTTACTAATACAGGCCAGAAAGTATTTTCAATCTTCCCACTGGTTTAGAGATCATCATTGTTCCCACATGACGATGTCTGCACCAACTGGTTTGCATTCCAAATGATAGAATAGCAACCAAATTTTCCATCCTTAAAAGGTGCTGCTTCATCACCGCAGATATGGAACAGCTGCAGAGTTACCCCCAAATGGCGTGGTGACATTTGTGCCACACGAGTGGATTACAGGACAAAATGTGTCGTCATATCAAATCAGATCAAACATAATTTGGTGTAGCGCATACCCTTTTAAAATTAATTCTCTCCTTTTATAACTCATCCTAATAGCGGTAATTGTTCAAAAATATGCTGACAATCTGTGCTTTGCGTTAAATCTTCTTAATACATATTTTGTCATGTCTTCTCCATTATGTTTTGATTTCTAAATCAGACTCTTTGCATCTCAGCAGAGCTGCAGAGCTGTCTAAATAATTTGCCTGCAAGAATGTGCTCCATCTGTCATTTTCATTATTTTTACCGTGTTGTGTAATAGTCAGCCTCCTAGCCTTTTATCTTACATTTTGTTAAAATATGTAATGGAATAGTCACATGGCTCTGACAAAACATATCTATCTTTGCAGGACATTGTCTTTTAGTTGAGGCAAACATTTGGACATGGAGCTGCCTTTTTAAACAGTGTGTATTTCTAATTGTTATCTAGATGTCACCTTACAGCAATAGAGAACTTGACAGTCCCTGAAAATGGGTGTGGGGGATCACCTTCAATGGAATGCAGGCAGCACACCAATTTTATGCTGTCTGCTCATTCCAATGATTTCAACATCCGGTCACCAAGATCTGTGATGTGATTGGCTGGACGCTCCAACAGGGGACCAATGTTGTGAGTGGTTAGTTAAAGCCAGCCTGCACTGCTTAAAGCTAAACCTTAAACCATTTAAAGCTTAAACTTCTTGAATGTGGCTGGAGCAAGTATTGACAATTGTGCAGGAAGCCCAATCTGTCCTGTGAAAAATTGAACAATGGACCAACATATGAGGCTTTCGGATGCTGCACTGGAGGCCTACCAATAAAAGGTATGCCTGCATGTATTAACCCTCAAGGGGGTGACAGTGCTGTCCATTATTGAGATGGTCATCGCTGAGGCCAAAACCTCCATACCTAAAACCACTGAAGGTGATGTTGTCCTCTATCTAATCCTCATTGTTACACCCCACCTCCCCCTCATCCCACGCTCTTCTGATTTATCAGCTGGAGACTATGTAAGCATATACATCTTACTTTCTCCTCCTCCCTCACCACAACCTTACTCTTATGCCTTCCTTCTTTTCCGTATGCAAGAATGCAACCTTACCAGGCAGTAGAGGAACATCAAAAAGACAGTGATGATGTGGGCACAACTTCACTCGATGTCACATTCATAGCCACCAGTTTAAATACTGGTACTGCACATATCTCAGATGATGGATTAGAGATGGAATCTGCATACGGTGAGACACCCAGCTTCAGTGACCTGCAGCCAGGGTGGGTGCAAGAATAGCGCAGGTGGCAGCTCGTTGGAGGTTGGGATCATTCATTAATTCTGTTGCAGAAGTCACAGATGAGCACTTTTGATGGTGGATAATACAGAATAACCCTGATTTGTAAACACAATGAAATACTTGATGCATTAGGAAGCCTGCAAGAAAGCCTGCATTCAATGTCAAGGAGTAAGGAGGAGTCCAGCACCAACTTAGCACAGGGATTTGCACAGTTTGGAGCCCATCCTTTCCAGAGTGGAAGTGGTGGCCAATTTTGTTCTCACACTTGTGAAAGCAAACCATGATTCTGCGTCTGATGGCCAATGCTTATATTGTAACACAAGAGGCAGCCAGCCAACATCTGAGCGCTGCACTGAAAGTTCAGACTGCTACCATTATGCTTGTGGATAACAATGTACAAAAGAGCTTGCAGAGTGTCACCACAGCCCATCAATCTGTCCTCAGAAAGATGACCAGGATTGCAGAGGGACTGTCCTGAGGAGTGGCATAAACCTAATGTCCTCTCTCGGGATGATTGCATTCATCCTCTCATCCTTGTCACTCCACCATTGCCTTTGTTGTTGCTTGTCAGTCAGCCAGTGCAGACAGCTGCCACCCATGCTGAGATGATACCGTTCCCACCCAGGCTTTCTAGGCCAGAGCTGCTTGAGGTCATCCTCCAAGGCCATCAGTAGAGTCATTGAAAGTCTGCAGCCTTCTACCAGTAGCACTGCATAAGAGTACAAAGAGAGAGCGAGATGAATTCACGAGGGCAATTAGTTGTCTTTTGTATTCAATATGGCAGGATTTAATTTATAGATTGGGTTTGATTGGAAAGTTTATTTAGTGGTGTATTTTATTTTTGTAATGTGTCCAAGTGAGTGCTGAGAGAGTTAGTGACAGGGGAAGGTAAGTTGTGGGACTATCAATGAAAGGGGAATTGCAGTTGCAGTTACTGACATCGCTCTTGGATGTGGTTTTCACAGACAGTCTGGCCAGAAAGGAACTGTCTAGGCTGTATCCTCCAATTCTCCCCCTCTTCCTCATGCTCCCGCCCCTTAGCTGCTCACCCTATAGCTGCTCGCCATGTAGCTGCTGGCAACGGCTGTCCCCGCATGAAGAGAGGTTGTGCACCCTGCAGCAGATCACCACAAATCTTATGCTGCTGAGTGCTGCAGAGCTCCTTCAGAGCTGTCCAAGTAGCAGAAGCAGTCAGCTGGATATTTTCAGAATGTGAGTCGTCGTGCTGCCGGGGCTGAAGGCTGGATCTGGCCTTACCTGGTGGAACCATGGGCAGCATTTTACTGGCAGCTGCCAGTTAAGAGGCCACCACCAGAACTGCCATCCAATTGAGGACAGAAGCTAAAGTACCCCAACTGCCGGCCAAGTCAGAGGGCCAGCAGGTTGGCAGCTTCGGCAGCACCACCATAGATGTGGCCATTGCAGAGGCTGCAGGAGGAAGGAGAGGCACCTTTAAGATAAGGTATATTTGTCTATGCCTAATGCCAGGGCAAAGCAGGTAGGCCCAGTGATCAGGGGCTGTCACCTTCAAGTGGCACGGGGTTTCCCCCCAGAAGCCTACTAGGAGGCTGTCAGGGTTTACCTGATGGTGTCCCCACATGGCAGGGCCTCCTAATACCAGTGAAATGCTGGCAGGGGTGCACCCATAATTGGGCAGTTAATTGGCATAATTACCTGCTGGGCAACCACACCACTGGGGTTCCTACCACAGGGAATTTACCCATAGTGGCGGGAAGATGTCGACCTCCCTTCCCGATGCATTCCATGCCATGTTATGAGACCTCCCATCTCCCAATCAGTCTCTGGTAAAATCCAGCCCAGTGTTTCAGTGCGCTATCACACTCTGTGTGGCTGCATGGCTTTCATTGTATGCATACTATGCATGTGTGCATGAGTTGCACATAACTCTTGTCATTCAGTAGCCGCCCTTAGCTTGCCTTAGGTTGCTCAAATGCAGTAGACATAGTTGACTGCTGCAGAATGAAGTTATCATGACAGCTGGCAGGACACTGTATAATGACTTCCATGATGACCAGTCACTCACTCATTGAACATTGAAGGAACGGAATCCATTTTGCTTCCGGTGTTGGGCAGAGTTCACATTTGGCCTTCAGGAAGTGATGGGCATGCAGTCAATGGCTCCCAGCCCCCAACGGGAAGTCTGCAATCTCAGCGAAACCATGTGCTCACTCCGTCTGCTTCTCTCTGGCAAACGAGAATGGAATGTAACAGCAAAATACTGCTGAAAATCAGAAATAAAAATAGAAAATACTGGAAATGCTCAGCAAGTCTGTCTGCATCTGAGAAGGGAAAAACAGAACTAGTGGGCCCAATTTTAACCCATTCAAACCCATTCAATTGCATAGATTTGATATGGGGCCCCATGTTTCAGGTTAATAATCTTCTGTCAGAATTGGAATAGTATAACAGGTTCTAAGCAAGTACATGGGCAGAGACAGTGGGGTTGGGGGTGGGGGTGGAAGAAGGCAATGTCTGTGATATAGTGGAAGGCAGGAGAGATTAAATGACAAAGGGGATGATGGTGCAAGGCAAGAGAAGATGGTAATGGAACCAGTAAAAAAAAACGGTTATAGATGGAAAAATAGAAAATTCAAAAATAGAGGTTATAATCTGAAATTGTTCAACTCAGTGTTGAATCAAGAAGGTTCTGAAGTGCTGAATGGAAAGATGCGATGCAGTTCTTCAAACTTCCATAGAGTTTTATTGGAACAGTGTAAGAGTTCAAGGGCAGAGGTGTCAAAATAGGACTGGGGCAGAGAATTAAAATGACGGGTGACTGGAAGCTGAGGGCCATGCTTGTAGACTAAGTGGATGTGTTCTGCAAAGTGGTCACCCAATCTGTGTTTAATCTGTAGAAGAGTCTGCATCATTGTCATCATAAGCAGCAGTATAGGCCCAAGACCAGGAGTGCAGGTAAATTGGGGGAGCTTAACAGGGCAGGTCAGGCAGATGCCAGCCAGGGGATGAGGGGAGTTGGTCAGTTTTGAGGGCGAGGGGTCTGTCAATGGACGGCCTCAATTGTTCCAGAGATGGAAAGGCAGACCTCAACCCTCCCTGCATCTGACTTAATCGGGAGAGTCGGGAAGGTCAGGGGCCCTCCACCTTGTGCCTCCAATCCGATTATATGGCACCCTCCCACCTCCCAGCCTGCACCTGGGGGGCATTAAATTCTGCTCCATATGTGGATTGCAGGTCCTATAGTGTGCAGGGCTGAGGTTTGGCTTTCTTATGAACTGTAGGTTGTTTTGCGGTTAAAGATATGGTGGATGAAGAACTTTACCTTCTATGCATATAAGACCCCAGGGTCACAGCGATATGCTGACTGAACAAAACCAAGTTCACATATAAAAGGGATTTGGAGATTTTGCTTTGAGGATGATGTTTGCATGGTTTTATCTATTGTTCCGTGAAACCTAAAATCTACTGCCCTTTGTTAAAATGGTTAACATTAGAAGGGAAGAGAGAGGAGCCAATTACTGTTACCTACATTGCTCTCAATGAAACGTGGAATTTTGGCTCCAGGTGGGAAGCTTCGGATGTGAGGACCTTACATGGGGAATGCAAAGAAGGGAAGCAATCAGAATCACAGAGTTGTTATGGTGTAGAAGGAGGCCATTCGGCCCATTGTGGCAGCACCAGCTCTCTGAACATTTTAACTTAATGCCAATCTCCTGCCTTTTCCCATAACCCTGCACATTGTTTCTATTTAAATTATCATCCAATGCCCCCTTGAATGCCTCAATTGAACCTGCCTCCATCACATTTTCAGGCAGTGCATTCCAAACCCTGAATACTCGCTGTGTGAAAGAGTTTTTTCTCACCTTGCGTTTGCTTCTTTTGCAAAACACTTTAAAACTGTGCCCTCTGGTTCTCAATCCGTTTACGAGCTGGAATAGTTTCTCTCTAACTACTCTGTCCAGACCCCTCATGATTTTGAAAACTTCTCCTTCTTCAAATCTCCTCTTAGCCTTCTCCTCTCCAAGGAAAACAGTCCCAACTTCTCCAATCTTTCCTCATAACTGAAGTATCTCATCCATGGGACCATTCTCATAAACCTCTTCTGCACTCTCTCCAATGAGTTTGCATCCTTCCTATAGTGTGGCACCCAGAACTGTACACAATACTCCAGTTGAGGTGTAACCATGTCTTATATAAGTTCATCATAACCTCCCTGCTCTTGTACTCTATGCCCCCATTAATGAAGCTTAAAATACTGTATGCTTTAGAAACAGCTCTCTACCTGTCCTGCCACCTTTCATGACTTATGTACATATACACCCAGGTCTCTCTGCTCCTGCACACCCTTTAGAATAGTATCCTTTATTTTATACTGTCTCTCCATGTTCTTTGTACCAAAGTGTATCACCTCACACTTCTCCGCATTGAACTTCATCTGCCACCAATCTGTCCACTCCACTAATGTGTCAATGTCCTTCTGAAGTTCTACACTGTCCTCCTCACAGCTTACAATTCTTCCAAGTTTTGTGTCATCTGCAAACTTTGAAATTGTCCCCTGCACACCAAGATCTAGATCATTTGTATATATCAGGAAAAGCAAGGTCCCAAAACCAACCCCTGCGGATCGCCACTACAAACCTTCTTCCAGCCCGAAAAATACCCATTAACCATTGTTCTGTTTCCTATCCCTCAGCCAATTTTGTATCCACGTTGCTACCATCCCTCACAAGTCTGTTGGGTGGCATTATATCGAACGCCTTTTCGAAGTCCATATACACCACATCAATGGCCTTGCCCTCATCAACCATCTCTTCTACCTTTTCAAAAAGCTCCAGCAAGTCAATTAGACACGATTTTCCTTTAACAAATCGACACTGACTCTTCCGAATCAATCCATGGTTTTCTGTGACTATTAATTCTATCTCAAATAATTGTTTCTAGAGGTTTCCCCACCACCGAATGTAAAACTGACTGGTCTATAATTGCAGGGCAGATCTTTACAACCTTTTTTGAACAAAGACGTAATATTTGCAATTCTCCAGTCCTCCGGCACTTCCCCCGAATCCAGGGAACATTGAAAGATTATTGCCAGTGCCTCTACAATTTCCACCCTCACTTCCTTGAATATTCTTGAATGCATCACATCCGGTCCGGTGCCTTATCAACGTTAAGTACTGACAGCTTAACCAATACCTCCTCCTTATCAATTTTAAATCCTTCTAGTGACTGAGTTTCCTCCTCTGTCACCATGGCCTGGGCAGCATCTGCCTCATCGGTAAAGACAGATGCAAAATATTAATTTAACAGCTCAGCCACGCCTCTTGCTTCTATGTGTAAATCCGTTGGGAGTTTCCCTATAATTGGATTTAGATTCTACAAATCTGTGCTCTTTGTTTGAAGCTTTGCATAGCGACAGCAGGAATCAGGAATTTGGATGGGGCAGGCAGAGAGGCCCATTATCGGCCTTTTCCTTCATCGGTCCTACCCTTCTCTGCTGCCTCCTGAGCAATGTGTATCCTTCAAACACGAAGCAAGAGAGCAAACCTGTATAATGCACCCTCAAATGCAAAACTAAAGGATGAAGGAAAAGAAAGAGTAACAAAAGGAAACCCACTCTCACAAACAACTCAGTGCTGTTGTCTGATGATGGCTACCATATGGCATGTGGCTAAAATCCAGATGCCAATCTTGGAACAACCAGAGAGCACTGTTTGACATTAGGCCCTTGACCAATCCCATTCTGGTTTGGAGGAAAAGGCTTTTGTTCAAAGTATATTGCCATTGTCAATTCAAAAAATAATTGTTAGATTATGCCTTAATATTCGCAGCAAGAGCAGAAGTCAGCTGTTGAGTGCACCTAACCTTCTCTACAATCATTTTGTTAGTCACGGACTCTTGGAACCCTATCTCCATATGCCTGTCTTTTCCTAAGTTAGTATCTATCACTTCTTTAAACACCTCAATTGATCCTGCATCTATGACCTTCTGGGGCATTATGTGCCACATTCTCAGAATATTTTGTGTGACAGATCTTCCAAGGTTTTCGTTTAATTAGTTTAGCAAGAATGTTAAGATTATGCTTTTCCCAGTAGAATGTCTTAGTCAGCTATAAAGGCTCCAAATTAGCTGCCAAGCTGCTTCTATGTCACAGATCTTGCTGCATTCAAAGGAGAATACTGTGGGACATCATTTGAAATGCCTTTAGGCCAGGAGAACCAACATGGTGGATCGCTTTTCAGTAACAAATTTGTCCTTTTATGAACAAAAGGTAACATTTATTCACATATCAAGCAATAAATCCAATATAGATTACAGTGATGAATTAAACTCTTTTGATGAGGAACTGTTTTGACATCACACAAAATGTGCGTTGCTATGAAAGTTGACTTGCTGGCTCCAACCCGGCCTGTCTGTGGGAGTCTGTGCATGAGGTTTTGCAGGCAATAGTCCCTGGTGTAAAACATGGGCCAGATGCATTGAATTAACGCTATCTCTCTGAAAAATGGTCACCGTAATTTGCCTTTGGCTTTCCATCTTTCTCACCATCTGCCGGTCTGCAGCAGTAACTAGACATTAGTTCCACTTTGTTTCTGAATTAATTTAATAACTTGTATGAAACACATTTACCACTTTTGTTTTAAAAAATATATATAATCTTGTATTTTAGACATTCTGAGATCAGCTTGTTATTTCCCCTCCAGTGCCACTTGACTATTGTCTTTATAAACGGCCGGATCAGTGTCAGCCTGACAACACTGAATCCTCTTTAGGAAAAGGGGAAGTGAGTAATTTTTAAAATAATTTATACATTTTGTTACATAATTTTTCCCCAGGAGCACACATCAGTACATAGCACACCCGAAGGAAGTGATGATTTTATCCTTTAAATTAAAGGGCTGGAGACATGAGATTTCCTTATACAAGAGCCCATCATGTGCTGGAAGCAGGTACCAAAGAGGAAAATCTCCTCATGATGCTAGAAACCATGAGACTTTCATCAACTCCACACTTTTGATCAGGCTACAAGAAAAGCTTGTCAGCCAATAGCAGATCCCTTTATCACACATAACCCCTTTCTATTTTATCAAATTACACTCGTCATTACTCCTCTGAACTTCCTTCTTTTATTCGGGGTCAGCCATTTAGGAGAAATTTCTTCAGTCAGGGTTGTGAATTCTCTACCCCATAGAGCTGCGGATATTCAGTTGTTGAATATATTTAAGTCTGATCAATAGACTTTTAGACACCAAGGGATTCAAGGGATGTGTGGATAAGGTGGGAAGGTGAAGTTGAGTAGAAGACCAGCCATAATCTTACTGAATAATGTGCAGGCTCGAGGGGCCCTATAACCTACTCCTGCTCCTGTTTATTATGTTCTTATCTTCTTCTTGATCCTGAAATCTTCATATTTGTCCTCTTCCTAGCATGCACACCATTTTGAAAGACATAGTCCAGAATACCTCCTTTTTCAGCTAGGATGTCAGTTCTGCAAAACTCCTTATCTCCCATGGGGTTTTAATCCCCTACAGTAACATACTGCTTCACTATTTTAACAGTTACACATGTTTGTTGAGCATGTTCTGATCATCATTTCCATTGTCTAATAACCAGTTTATCTCAGGTCTGATGTAAGGGTAACTTTGCAAAGTCCCCTAGTGGTAAATCCAGATCAGAGGGTCTGGTCTGTGGTATTATACCCACATTCATATCTACTTTAATAGCAAAAAACTGCAGATGCTGAAAATCCAAAAAAAACCCAAAAATACCTGGAAAAACTCAGCAGGTCTGGCAGCATCTGCGGAGAGGAGCACAGTTAACGTTTCGGGTCCGAATGACCTTTCAACTGAACTAAGTAAAAATAGAAAAGAGGTGAAATATAAGCTGGTTTAAGGGGGGTGGGACAAGTAGAGCTGGATAGAGGGCCAGTGATAGGTGGAAATAACCAAAAGATGTCACAGACAAAAGGACAAAGAGGTGTTGAAGGTGGTGATATTATCTAAAGAATGTGCTAATTAAGGGTGGAAAGCAGGACAAGCAAGGTACAGATAGGTTCACCTCTCTTCTATTTTTACTTAGTTCTGTTGAAGGGTCATTCGGATTAGTTGGCATTTAACACCGAATGACATCACAGCCTGTCCACTTTGCTTCCGGCACACACAGGACATGCTTACACGATCATCCTTCCTAGAATGGCAATCAGCGTGGGCCATGCTGGAACTCAAGGCCAAGGTGGGGGTTGGGAAGGCTTTTGGCAGAACCCAAGCCATTTTTTTGAACTCCAGTAGCATCAACCCCAGAGAAACAGTGCGGAATTTTGTGCCCATTTAATCTTAGTTTTAAATTTCTTTTCCTCAGTGAATAAAACTACATTGTGCTTCTTCAATAATAAAAATGCTGGAAATCAGCAGGCCTGGCAGAATCCGTGGACAGAGAAACAGAGTTATCATTTGAAACCTTTCATCAGAGCTGGGAAAAGTTAGAAATGTTATTTTGAACAAGTGAAGTGGAATGAAGGATGGAATGAAGATCAAAAGGGAAGATCTGTGACAGAGAGGAGGGCAGGAGAGGTTAAGGGCCTGATTTTCATCTTGGAGGTGGGAATCGGGATTCAGGAAGATTTCCTGATGTCGCGATCCGGCCTCCTACCCAGCACTGCGTGCCAGCGCTATTGCCATCCAGCAGACAGCTTGGAGTTGGTCCTGCCATCTCTGGCAGCAGACCTGAGGCAGAGATGCAGGCAGGTTAGCAACATCAGGGCACCATCCCTCCCAACGCAGCCCCCCCCTTACCCACACAAGTCAACATGATCAATGCCGGGAATGGATGGAGGGGTGCAGCAGGGAATACTGGATTCCGGTCCCGCCCACCATTTTTAAAGCTTCCCTGATGTAGTTCAGTCCCGTGTTGTGATGGGAAAATCTGGCCCTAAATGGCAAATTGTTTCATGGTGCAAGGACAAAGTGAGTGGTAATGAGACACGTAAAGGAATAAAAGATGTGCCTAGAGGAGGTGTGAATGGCAGGATGGCTCCTGTCTGAAAACAAAGTAAAGGAAATAAGAGAGAAATGAGAGAGAGAAAAAAAGAACAAACTCTCCCTGTTACCTATGCCTTCTTCGTTTCTAGAAAGAGCTTGGGCAGAATTTTGCTCTTGATGGGCGGGCGGGCCCGCCCAGTGGGTTAGCGACTCCCGTGGAGAACGGGGAAATAGTTGCGGAGGTGGGCGTGTTCAGGCCACTGGTTCCAATGGGGAACCGGCAGTCTGTGTAAAGAGTGGCCAGGCAGCCTGCTTGAAGCAGTGCACCATGGTCACTCAGGGAGAGAGAGAGGCAGCTGTCACGGGACAGGAGCATGAGCAGGAGGAGGGGGGCAGGCTGCAGGAGAGGCCAGCGGGGGGGCCAGTGTCCCCCTCGCTTCTCTGATGCCTGCCTTGCTGTTCTCCTCCAAGAGGCTTCCAGCCATCGGGATATACTGTATCCAGATGGTGGGAGGAGGAGGGCCCCCCATGTCACCAGGCAGGTGTGGGAGGACGTGGGTGACGGTGTAAGCGCCCATGATGATGTACAGCGCACAGGCACCCAGTGCCACAAGAGATTCAATGATTTGCTGCGCTCTGGAAGGATGTGTGCCATGTCGGACTTGGCCATTTGACCCAACAGGTAGCCTTAGCCTTTAATCATTCCCCACCCCACCACCCTTGTCTTGCTGTCATTACTGCATTGGGCATTTGGCGCACGCTGGGTGGAGAAGATGGGTTCTCCCTGCAGCACATGTTGGTGTTTGTCGCATTTGAGTAGTCTGGGGGCAACGTGCAGGGGAGGCCGCACGACACATACTCAGAACTCCAACACATGTCTTATTGATGGTGATGAGATGGTGGAAGGGAAGCCTCAAAGTGTCGTGGCCAAGAGCCATCTGCTGGCCTCGGCGCCGCACCTAGTTGCACCTCCTTGCCACGGGCACTAAGGCCCGTGTGTTATTCAAAGTGATGGACGCCGAATGTGTCCAAGGTGGCCATTGGGGGAGGGGATTGGAACCAGCCGTACTATCTTCTGGGGACTGATCACCAGTAGTGTGGACAGAAGCCGCTGGAGGCCTCAGATGGGCCACTGTGGTTGGGGTGCGGCATGCACTGGCAGAGTACATGAGCGATCAGCCCCAATAAATGCTCTTCTCTGTTCTGCAGGCAAAAAGTGATCACAATCAGGGGAGCGCCAGAGGACTGGAGGTGGGCACCCCCTGCTCCAGCGCCTCACCACCTTTGAGGAGCAGACCATGGAGCTGGGAGGAGGCAGGCAGCCAGGGCGGCAGTTGGCGGTGAGGCTGGGGTCCAGCGGCCAGGTATTTGAGGTCCACAGTCCCATCCACTCTGTCTGCCCACCATCCAAACCACTGATGTCTGCTGCAATCATTAATGTAGCAACACTGCTCATTCACAGACTGAGACACTCTAACGTGTGGGCCATACACAAAGGTCCCTCGTCCCCTTGAGGATTCACATCTCCATCACCTTTCAAAGTCGCCTTATCCCATTTGTGACCACTATCCCCATGACCTAACATGCCATGGCATCGCTGCTTTACAGCCAAAAACTTATTGCATCTTAGGGGGGTTGGAATCTCCACCACCCTTTCAGCCAGTGCGCCCCACATTACTTTGTCCAAAAGGTCCTCAGCACCTCAGCTGTGAACCTCATGGCACTCAACTTAAATAAATGCCACCACGTTACTCATCCCTGCGCTAAGGGGAAATGTTGCCTTCTGCCCATCCGGTCAATGCCCCTCCTAACGGTATGAAGGCCAATAATGTGACCTCTCAATCTCCTGTGATCCATGGCAAATGTCGCAAGTGTTTGCGATGTTTCCTCATCACCGCAACTCTCCAGGCCAGCATGCATCCAAGTCAGGTACCTCTGCACTCTCCCCACTCTAATGGCACATAACATGCCATGTGGCATTCCTGAGGCAATCTGACCAGCCTGCCTGTATGCGTGTCTAATGTTTGGGCCTCCTCTTGACTCTTCTCCACCCAACCAATGTTTGTCTCCTTAGGGTCTTGAAGGGTGAACGACTTATGAGGCTGGGGGGCAAAGGGATGAAAGGTTTAACTGACTGAACACTAACTGATGCACTGTCCTTGTTGTTAATTTCAGCATCACCTCCACATGGCCGCGCCCAAAGACACCGCAGCCCCCCCTCCACACCTGAGGCCCAAGTTGTGCAACTTGCAGCACATCATTTGAGCCAGGCAGGCACCAGCGCAGACACAAACACCTCGGTGGGGAATTTAACGTCAGCTAGTGTCCCGGGTCACAGTGGAGAGGGCACTTCACAATCGCTGGAGGAGATGACAGGGACAGAGAGTGCTGATGGAGCCAGCAGCCGGAGGGCTGCAGGGGACCGGGCACATGCTGAGTCCAGCACTAATGATGTGCCTCTGGAGTTGTCACCAATGCAGCAGCTGCAGGACAAGCGGCAGGAATCGTATTTGCATCTGGCAGGGTTGCATGAGGGAATGCTTCAGTTGGTCTCTGTGGTGGAGGAGTCCAGGCAGAGTGTCAGTGAAGGCATGAACCTCAGGGCAGAGCTTCAGGATTCCTCCACTGAGAGATTGGCGACTCTCATGGAAAGGGGATTCAATCGGATGGAGACTGTTCTGATTGGGTTACGCTCTGACCTGCAAGCCCTCACAGTGGTAATGGCCACGGGTGGTCATTCCCAATGTGGGAGATGTTCTGGGCACCAAGTGTCGGTGCTCGGTGCCTATGCATCTGCGGTGAGCAGGGAGGTCCAATGGGACCTCACGTCGGTGCAGCAGCTGCCTGTCGTCACTGCAAGCTCCTCTCAGAATGCTCCGGATGAGGGCAGCAGCTCCTCCACCCCTCTGCCAGTCAACGTTGCATCCGTTGAGGCTGCGACAACTGGGGAGGTGCCAGTTCTGGAAGTGGCCACTCCCTCCCAGGCGGGGTCATCACAGGCTCCATGGGCCAGAGGACTTCCGCCAAGTTCATCAAGGTCAACAGGACAGCAGAGTCAGCAGGCTGTCTCTCAAGCCACTCCGAGCAATGGGACGGCACTTAGACGTAGCACCCACAAACGAAAACATAAGGCACCTTAGGCACTCAACGGGTATGTCACTGGTGATTTTGTGTTGGCCTTAGATTAGGGAAAAATATACTTAAGTTTGCCATAGAGACGTTTCTGTTATATGTTGGACAGAATAAAGTCCACTTTTCTGACCATGGCTTAGGGTATTTCCTTTGTGCTGCATTTGTCTTTTTCACAGACATATCATGAGTGTTTGGGTGGACATTGATGTTTCTGTACTAAGTCCTTAGTTACAGCTGATAAGGTAGAAGATGTAGCACCTAAGTGCCACGTGTGGAAGCGCCAGGCAATGCTGGTCCTGCTGATCGATGTGTGTGGAGCTAGCTGAACGTTCACTGGATTAAATTGTCCCGGGTGTCCCTGCCTCCTTGGTGTAATAGCGGATCGGCGTGCATCATCATCGCCCTGTGTTTCCTCATCCTCTGAGCCACTGCTGGATTCATCATGTGCAGCCTCATCCAGGGCGTCAAGGTCTTCATCGTCAACTGCATCCCCCCTTTCCAGCGCAAGATTGTGCAGAGTGCAGCATGCTACCACTATCAGAGAGATGCGATCTGGGGGGTACTGGAGTGCGCCCCCTGAGCGGTCCAGACAACGGAAGCGGATCTTGAGAAGACCGATGGCTCTCTCCACCATAGCCCTTGTGGTGCCCTGGCTCCTATTGTACCGATGCTCAGCTTCTGCTCTTGGATGGCGGAGAGGCGTCATGAGCCACCTTCTGAGGGGATAGACCTTGTCACCCAGCAGCCAACCATCCAGCCGAGCTGGAGCACTGAAGAGACCCGGCACCTGGGAGTGTCTGAGGATGTAGACGTCGTGGGAGTTGCCTGGGTACCTTGCACAAACTTGTAGAATCAGCATCCTGTGATCACTGACTATCTGCACATTCATGGAGTGGAAGCCCTTCCTGTTGACGAAGGCACCGGGCTCACCTGCTGGCGCCTTGATGCCCACATGTGTACAGTCTATAGCACCCTGGATACGGGGGAAGTCAGCAATGGCCGCGAAGCCTCTGGCTCGCTGTGCCTGACTTTCCTGGTCACAGCGGAAGTGGATGAAGGTCAATACCCGTCTGAACAGAGCGTCTGTAACCTGCTTGACACAAGTGTGGACAGCTGATTGGGAGACACCGCAAAGATCATCCACCGAGCCCTGGAAGGAGCCAGAGGCATAGAAGTGGAGGGCAACTGTGAGCTTCAGAGCCGCTGGCATGGGGTGACCACCCACACAGTTAGGGTAGATCTCAGGGCCAATCATCTGAAAGATATAGTTGACTGTCTCCCTTGAGAGTTGGAGCCTCCTTTGGCACTGCACCTCAGTCATGCTGAGGTAGCTGCTTTGCCGCCTGTATATCCTGGCAGCAGGATAGTGGCGTCTTCTGCGGCCCCTTCCACCTTGGATAACCTCGTGGCCCTGCGCCCCTTCTGCCTGCGCCTGGCCTCTAAAAGGTGGCTCCGCTGATCGCCCAGTTCTGGCCTCCTATCCCTCCCTTCCTCCTCAGAGGAGCTGCCTCCAGTGGAGATGTCAGAACCCATATCCCCAGGCTAAATGGAGGCCTCTGGAAAGCTGCAGGTCTGAGAAAGATTACGGTCTGCAGACTGGTTTCAAAGTACACAAAAAGCTCTTGGAAATCGATGTGAACTGCTAACAATCACACAGGCAACTTTAAAACAATTTCTGCAATTAATACTTCATGGGAAACATGAACAACCCCTCTGAGTCCACATATCCCGCCAGTGCATGAGTTTTAATAAAAAATTTCCTACCCGCCTGCCCGTCGGGCCCGTGCACCTACCCGAAGTTCGCACGGGCCCCTCAAAATTGTCGACAATTGGCAAGTTAAGGGCCTTAACGAGGCCTTTAATTAAACTTCCAAAAGTAATTTGATAAAGTGCCGCACAACAGACTTGTGAACAAAGTGAGGCCTCATTGAATAAAAGGGACTATAGCAACATGATTGGCTGACTGACAGGAAACAGAACAGTGCTTAACAGTTATTTTTCAGACTTGCGGATGGCTCATAGTGGAGTTCCCCAGGGATCAGTGTTAGGACCCTTTTTCTTCCTGTTATATATTGATGACCCAGATCATGGTCCATGGGGCGCAATTTCAAAGCTTGCAGACGATACAAAACTTGAAAGTATTATGAACCATGAGGAGGATAGTTTCGAACTTCATAAGGACATAGACAGGTTGGTGGAATGAGCGGACAAATGGCAGATGAGATTTAATGCAGGCAAGTGTAAAGTGATTCATTTTGGTAGGAAGAAAATGGAGAGACAATATAAAATAAAGGGTACAACTCTAAAGGGGGTGCAGGACCTGGATGTATATGTGCAGAAATCATTGATGGCGGCAGGAAAAGATGAGATTGTGGTTAACAAAGCACATAGCATCCTTGGGTTTATCAATAGGGGCCTAGAGTACAAAAGCAAGGAAGTTATGTTAAACCTGTAGAAGACACTGGTTTGGCTCATCTGGAGTATTGTGACTTGGACACCACACTTTAGGAAAGATGTGAAGTCATTAGAAGGGGTGCAGAAAAGGTTCATGAGAATTATTGCAGGGATGAGAGACTTCAGTTTCGTAAATAGATTGGAGAAGCTGGGACTGTTCTCCTTGGAGAAGGAGAGGTTGCTAGAAGATTTGATAGAGATTTTCAAAATCTGAACAAAGTAGATAGGAAGATATTGTTCCCATTGGTAGAAGTACCAAGAACCAGAGGGCACAGATTTAAGGTAATTGGTAAAATAATTAATTAGTTCAATTGCTCCTTTAATTGCCGTTGGGCGAGCTGCCAATATTTGGACGCATCTGCCTCCTGAAATATCACCATGTGGCATCATGGTGACAGGACCATCTCCCAACGTCATCACAATCTTTATTACAGCGTACTGGGCGTGTCGTGCTCCTGCCCCCACGTGGTAAAATTTTGGCCCTGGAGTGAGGCTTTGACTTAGAGTTAAGAACTTTTTTCTTTATTTAGCCTTTCATGGGATGTGGGTATCAATTGGCAAGGCCAACATTTGTAGTCCACCCCTAATTGCCCTTGAACTGAGTGGCTTGCAAGGCCATTTCAGAGGGCAGTTAAGAGTCAACCACCCATTGCTGAGGCTTAGGAATCACTTGTAGGACAGACCAGGTAAGGATGGTGATTTCCTTCCCTAATAGTCAAGAGTGAGCCAGATGGTTATGACAATCAACAATAGTTTCATGGTCACTTGCTTTTAATCCTAGATTCATTAATTGAGTATTAAATTTCACCAGCTGCAGTTGGTATTTGAACCCATTTCCCTGAAACATAAGCCTGGACTTCTGGATTATTAGTCCAGTGACATTACCACTATGCCACCATCTCCCCCAACTTCTCTATAGCTGCATACTGAGCTGCAGCTGACACTTACCCTTGCCATAGCATGATTTAACCAATTGGGAGCCAGTGACCCACACCTGGACAAGTACAACAGAGGTGAACACTCTGGCTGCGTGATGAAAAATCCAGAGTAAGGTCTTGTACACTGATTGGAGGAGTTAAAGGCCCTTATTAGGCCCAAGCATATATGAAAAATGTTTCAATTTGTTTCTGGAGGGAAACAGGAGCCTTAAATATAAGGCAATTCCCACAAGAACGGTGCATGAGATGTGACAGATGCAGTGAGCAATGAGCCAGAAAATAAACTGCCTTTATCTCAGGTAATGTTCAATATGTTATGAGGGACATCGATTTTCAGCGCTTTACTCTATTATGGAATATTGTGGGAGCATTTGCAGCTATTCAGGTTCAACTTCCATGTTTATATTTATAGACATAGCACGTTTAGTAAGGAGATTGATTCTACAGTATAATAGAGAAGATTATCATGCTGGGATATTTTAGCTTTTGTCTGGAATAGAAACAATTCTGGGTCAAAGAAAGAAATGATTGGAAAATGAATGACGGAGAGAAATTTTATGAAATGTAAATGGAATCCAATTAATTGAAAAATGAGATGAAATTGTAGGTTTGAAATTGTAGGTTAGACCTTCCAAGGCCTCACCTGTTGCTGGTAAATTTTTGACATGTGCTGATGATGATAGGTGTGTTTTATCAGAAGCAGGGACTCCAATATTTGCACTTGTGAATTGGAAGATTTTTACATAATTGTATAGGTTTTTATGCAAAGGAAGTAGCAGTAACAGAGCTAAATTAATGTGAAATAGTGTACTTGTGCATAATAACTTAGAAATTCTGGTGGTACTAGATGTCTAACGGGGGCAAGTATCCACCTTGACCTGGTTATGACCCCATCCCAAACCTCAGGGACCAGATTATTAAAATAAAATAATTCAGCAGCAGCAGAATTATATTCAATCTGTAACCTCATGGCACAGCATATTCCCCACTCTACTATTAATCAAGCCAGGGGATCAACCTTGGTTCAATGGAGAGCGTAGGATGTTATGGCAGGAGCAGCACAGGCATACCTAAAAATGAGGTGTCAACCTGGTGAAGCTACAACACAAGACTACTTGCCAAACAGCAGAAGCAGCATGCAATAGTCAGAGCTAAACGATTCCACAACCAACAGATCAGGTCTAAGCTCTGCAGTCCTGCCACATCCAGTTCTGGATGGTGGTGGACAATTAAACAACTCACTGGACGAGCAGGCTCCACAAATATCCCTATCCCAAATGATTGGGAGCCAAGCACGCCAGTGCAAAAGACAAGGCTGAAGCATTTGCAACCATCTTCAGCCAGAAGTGCCAAGTGGATGATCCATCTCGGCCTCTTCCTGACGTCCCCAGCATCGCAGATGCCAACCTTCAGCCAATTCAATTCACTCCATGTGATATCTAAAAACGGCTGAAGGTACTGGGCTATGGGCCCTGACAGCATTCCTGCAATGGTTCTGAAGATTTGTGCTCCAAAACAAGCCACGCTCCTAGCCAAGCTGTTCTAGTACAACTTCAACACTAGTATTTACCTGGCATTGTGGAAAATTGCCCATGTATGTCCTGTCCACAAAAAGCAAGACAAATCCAGCCTGGTCCCATCAGTCTACTGTCAATCATAAGTAGTGTTATAAGGTGTCGTGGACAGTGCTATCAAGCGGCACTTCATCAGCAATAACCTGCTCACTTACGCTCAGTTTGGTTCCGGCAGGGCCACTCAGCTCCTGCCCAAAAATGGAAAAAAGACTTGAAATCAAGACATGAGATGAGAATGACTGCCCTTGACATCAAGACAGCATTTGACTGAATGTGGCATCCAGGAGCCATAGCAAAACTGGAGTCAATGGGAATCGGGGGAAAACTCTCCACTGGTTGGAGTCATACCGAGCCCAAAGGAAGATGGTTGTGGTTGTTGGAGGTCAGTCATCTCAGCTCCAGAACATCACTGTAGGAATTCCTCAGGGTAGTGTCCTCGGCCCAACCATCTTCAGCTGCTTCATCAATGACCTTCCCTCCATAATAGGGTCAGAAGTAGGGATGTTTGCTGGTGATTGCACAATGGTCAGTACCATTCACAGCTCCTCAGATACTGAAGCAGTCCGTGTCATTGTACGCAAGACCTGGACAATATTCAGAGTTGGACTGATATGTGGAGGGTAACATTCATCCCCCACAAGTGCCAGGCAATGACCACCTTGAACAAGATAGAATCTAACCATCCCCCCTTGACATTCAAGGGCATTATCATTGCTGAACCCCCCATTATCAACATCCTGGGAGTTACCATTGACTAGAAATTGAACTGGACAGGCCATATAACTACTGTGACCACAAGAGCAGGACAGAGGCTTGGAATCCTGTGGTGAGTAACTCACCTCTTGACTCCCCTAAGCTTGTCTACCACCTAAAAGGCACAAGTCAGGAGCGTGAAGGAATACTCTCCACTTACCTGGATGAGTGCAGCTCCAACAACACTTGAGAAGCTCGACACCGTTCAGGACAAAACAATCCACTTGTTTGGCACCCCATTCATTACCTTCAACATTCACTCCCTCCTGCACCAATGCACAGTGGCAGCAGTGTGTCCCATCTACAAGAAGTAGTGCAGCAATTCACCAAGGCTCCTTCAACACCACCTGCCAAATCTGCGACCTCTACCACCTAGGACAAGGGCAGCAGATGCATGGGGACATCACCACTTGTAAATTCCCCCCCAAAGCCATACACCATCCTGATTTGGAACTATATCTCTGTTCCTTCATTATCACTGGGTCAAAATTCTGGAACTTCCTTCCTAAGAGCACTATGGGTGTACCTACACCATATGGACTGTAACCGTTCAAGAAGACGGTTCACCACCACCATTTCAAGGGCAATCAGGGATAAGAAATAAATGCTGGACTAACCAGCAATGCTCCCGCACCGTGAACAAATAAAAAAAAATTAGTGGTATAAGAAATGACATTAGAATTCTTCCAACATCGCTGAGTCAAGGGTAGTAGAGTGCCAGATGGATTAAAGGGCTGCTCACACTCTCAATAATCCTTCCATGCTGGCAAGTTAACACCCTAGACCTGCCATACCAACCTTTTTATCTTTTTGGAATTTGGGTCTGGAAGTTCCTGAGCTTTTGTAGTGCCAGAGAAGTCAAGGTCTATAAGCACTGCTCAAAGTGAAAAGTCTTGGAGAATTGGGAGAGGGTGGAGTTGGTAAATGTTGCAGAGCAGAGAGGAGTTGAAGAAGCCAGTCCTCAGGTCAATTGGGTGGAGCTTGTGTTGGAGGTAAGAGCACCAAACCGAAGAGATTACCTCATTAGGGGTGGTTCCTCCTACCAAATTGAATAGCCTCCCCCTTGCACACATTATACTCCATCTGCCACTTTGTTGCCTTCTAATCTGCTTATATCTCTTCTTCTTTCTATCCTCCTCACAGCTTATATTCCCAACTAATTTCTTATTATTAACAAATTTGGATATATTACTTTTAGTCTCTTCGGCTAAGTCACTGATGTAGATTGTAAACAGCTGAAGCCCCAGCAGTCACCGAGTTACAGCCTGCCAACTTGAAAATGCCCCATTTATCCCTACTACCTACTTCCTGTCTATTAACCAATCCTCCATCAATGCTAATATATTACCCTCAATTCCATGAGCCTTTATCTTCTGTATTAACCTTTTGTGTGACATCTTATTGAATGCCTTTTGGAAATCCAAGTATATTACTTTTACTTGCTTTCCTTTATTTACCTTAGTAGATACATTCACAAAAAACTCTAATAAATTTGTCAAATATGATTCCCTTCGGCAAAACCATGGATGAAATTTAATGTTTTAATGTTCCGACCCCTCACCCCTGACCCCGAGAGCTGAGTTCAGAGGGGGGGGAACTGTGTGATTGGGTGGGAGTGTGTGTGGTGGAGACCCCACTGCCTTCCTGGCTCTGATTAAGTCCAGGATGGTAAGGTATTTAAGGGCCACTCAAGGGCCTCTTGCCCCCACCACCGACCCCCCTCCCCCACCCATTCCCCCACTAATATTCTTCTAGGAGGGAGTCCCTTCTTCAAAGGCACTCTGTGCCCAATTGAAGGACCTAGCATTGAGAAGGAGAGGCCTGAAGGAAGCTACCCCCCACCCACCCCCTCTGCCCTTGCTGCCGACTGCCACACCCTGGCCAACACCCCTCTCACTGGGGGCCCCATCGCACTCCACTTACATGACTCAGGAAGATCCATCACCAATCCTGTAGGTAGGCCCCTGTGGAATACTGGCCGTGGCCACTGCTTGCAGTGGTATTGCCGGTGCTAGAGTGCTGCCGGCCTCTGATTGGTCAGCAGTTCTTGGGTGGTGGGTGGATTTCCACCCTACTGGAGCCTTAATTCAGTGAGAGGCCTGATGTTATCCAGGTAATTGCCTGATTATCTCAGAATAGCTTTGGGCCTCCGTGGAAAGGTGATTCGGGGGTTCTACCGGTTCTCCAACTGGTGTGTGGGGCCCATGTCACTACCAGTAAATTCCACCCTATGGTGACTCAATTTGAGGTCATTTCTAATTACTGACACCAATCGCTACAAAATTAAGTTTAGCACAGCTTAGATGCCATTTAACTTTTAGATCCTCATTCTTGCATTCAACAGTCTCCAGTGCCTTCCCTACTCAGTGATGTCCAGCCATGTGTCCATGTGTGAACCTGACACTCCTCAGACCAGCTTAATCCTTTTTCCTCCATGCTATCCATTCCATTATTAGCAGTTGCTCCTTCATTCACTATGATTGCCCACCCATTAGCTCTCTTCATCATCACCTCCACTATTGGGATATAGGTTAGTCTTTAGTTTAGGCTTTCATCCACTGTTCTGTTAAATGCTCTGAAGCACCTTCCTGCCACTGAGGAGCTTTGTTGAAAACTTACTCATTATTTGCAGCTCCTTATACACAGCACCAACATGGTATCTATCATGAATTTTATCCCCTACAGCATATTCATCCCCTGCATCATCCTCTACAGCACTACAGTGTTGTAGACATTTCAGTGCTTTTACATCTGTGAATGAGATTTCCTAATACTATTTAACATGGATTTTGATCTGTGCTTTTTTTCCATGCACACACTGGGAGTGGTTTTAGGTCACCTCAGTACATTTCCTCAAGGTACCTGAACCATCGTCTAGGTAGAGGGATATTTAAACCATCACTCTAATCTCGACTGAAAACCAGCTCCCACAGGAAAAAGGATCACACTTGAACCTATGGCACTACAACTTGTAAGACAAGAATTGAAGACTGGAACACTTCACAGTTTTCTGTTTGTGACAGTGTCAAATCACACCTTTCAGCCTTCATAAAATAGACCTTATGTCTTTACTGCTGATACATTGGCTTTTTCATTTGGCATAAGAAAGGACAGTGTTTGAACACATCCTGATATCCACTCCAGGGACTAGGTATGAAGCTAGATCATGGAACACTGGCCTCTTGTCTGAGTGAACTCAGTTCCTGGCCTAGGTTCCAACATTGGTCCCAACATAGGCAGCAAGCTTTCTCGCCTTAATATTCAATCCTCTGGTCTGGATTTGGGGCCAGGTGTCACATGGACAGTAACCTGATAAATAGTGATGCCCAGACTCTTCATGAAAGTCTTTTATATGGGTAAGGTGGCTCCATTTTATTCACTGACCTGATTTGGGTTAAGGTGTGATCTATCTCAGTGTAAGTATAGAGTTATATCCTTTGAATAAATCAGTTTCATTATCCTTTGAAAATATTGCTGCTGGCTATGGGAATGGATCCATTGGGAAGAACACAGTTTAAAGATTATCATCGAAATTCATTCTGAGCACACGTTATGGATGATTAAAGGGGAAATATTTAGAATCTGGCAGTTCTTTTGAGCTTCATTGAATGTGGACACCAGAGACCATTGCCTGGAATAATCTGAATAAAACATAACCTGCTCCATCCCAGTGTTTCCAATATGTCTTCCTTTTTCCTCAACCGATGGTTCTCCTCTGCTGTGGTTGACAGGGTACTTAACTGTAGCTGTTCTATTTCACACATTTCTACTCTCACCTCTTCCGTTCCCTTCCAGAACCGTGATAGGGTTTCCCTTCTCCTCACCTTCCACCACACATATTCAGTGGATCATCCTCCGCCATTTCCGTCACCTCCAGTGTCATACCACTACTCAACACATCTTTCTCTCCCTCCCCTGTCAGCATTCCGAAGTAACTGTTCCCTCCACAAAGCCCTGGTCCACTCCTCAATTGCTCTAAAACCCTCTTCCCTTCTGATGGTACCCTCCCATGCAACACTTGTTCTATTACCCTCTATTCCTACCTTCCAGGGCTCCAAACACATCTTTCTGGACAAACTGCAAGTTACTTGTACTTCTTTCAATTTAATAAACTGTATTCACTGCTCACGATGTGATCTCCTCTAGATTAAGGAAACCAAATACAGATTTAGTGACTGCTTTATGTACGCTTCATTCAATCTGCAGCTTCCAATCACTAGCCAGTTTAATTCACAGCTCCACTCCAACTCCTACACTGACCTCTCTGACCTCAGTCTCCAAACAGTCCCAATGAAACTCAACGTAAGCTCATCTTTTGATTAGGCACTTTACAATCTCCCAAACTCAATACTGATTTCATCAATTTCAAATCATACCTTCTGCTCCCATTTTGTCAGATGACAGATATTGGCGGTGAATCTGCCATTTAATCTCTCATTAATCCCTCCTCTGGACCCACCTTTTGTCTTTTTACTTTTCTCATCGCCATCTCCTTCTGCTTTGCAGCTTCATCCCTTTTGTTATTTAATCCCTCCTGCCTTCCACCCAGCACAGACCTTCCCTTTTGTTCTTTCCACCTCTGTCTCTTTCTCTTGCTTAAAACCTGCTCCGTATTGCAGTTCTAATGAAAGGTCATTGGCCTGAAACACTGGGCGGGATTTTCCGGTCCCGCCTGCAGTGGGAATCGTCACGGGTGGGACAGAAAATTTGACGGACGAGCAAAAGGCCTGTCAACTTCGAGTGGAACTTTCCGGTCCCACGGCAGGTGGGACCTGAAAATCCTGCCTGTTTCTTTCTTCACAGATACTACCTGACCTGCTGCGTATTTCCAGCATTATCTGTTTTTGTTATAGAAGCAAGTTAATATATTTACAATAACCAGGTTTAATGCCTGTTTTTTTTAAACTAATGGACAGAAGGATATTGTGCAGAGGGTGGGAAGGAGCATTTGGGGCAGGACTCCTCTGTGTTCAGAGAAGTTGGAAAGGTTGTAGGATGTGTCCACCCACTTTGAGTAGTCCCAGTGATATTCTGCATGAGTGGTCCAGTGATATTATTAGGCTGGAATTCTGTGATTTTCACTAGGATTGCCCCAGTTGCACTGAACAACTATATACATGAAGTGTTACTGACAGCAGCAGTGGTACAGTTACAGCCTTTAAATGACATGTGATATAGAAGCCATAGATTTTATTTTTGTTTAAATTACATTTTCCATGATTCTTTTAGTCATTTCTTCCAATGGTCTCATATTTTTCATCTGCCCATGTCAATGCACCTATTTAATTTTGCATTGCTGGTTCCTGATGAAGGGATTCCCAATGGGGATTCCCCGAAGAGCATATTACTGGGGGGAGAGGTGACGAATTTCACAGAATGGGCTTGAGAAGCAGGCAGAATAACTGAGAGAGACAACGCATATTTGGTCTCATTGGGAGGAGGGAAAAGGCCACATCATAATCATCCTGCTGATGAGAGTGTGAGGACCTTCTGTCTCCTTTCACGATTTGTCTCAAACTTTGCTTAAGAAGATTGCGCATCATTGAAAAGGCACTACTGGAGCTGAGAGCCTTGCTTTCTCTTGCTTAAAACCTGTTACTTATCGCAGCTCTTATGAAAGGTCATTGACCTGAAAGATTGACTCTGTTTCTCTCTCCACAGACGATAGACCTGGAAGAAAGCTTCATTATTTACACCACTTTGACCATCCCTGTTCACCACTGCTCTCAACTTTTTTGCTACCCAGTCTGTCATACGAACATACAAAATAGGAGCAGGAGTAAGCCATTCGGTCCCTCAAGCTTGCTCTGCCATTCAAAGTCGCACAACCCTCTGAGAGAAAAAAATTCTACCAGATTTTTGCCCATTCACAAAACCTATCTATATCCGCCTGCAAACTCCTCAAGTCTTCTTCAAACCATACTTTCCTACCTATTGTGTTGCCTGCAAATTTAGCTACAATGCCTTTGCTCCCCTCGTCTAAGTCATTGAGTCAAAAAGTCTTTAAGTCAAATAGTTGAGGCCCAAGAACAGACCCCTGTGGGACTCCACTCGTCATATCCTGCCAATCAGACAAAGACCCAATTACGCATAGTCTCTGTTTCCTGCCAGCCAGCCAATCTTCTCTATCCATGCTAATATGTAACCCCCTGCAACATGAGCTTTAGATTTACAAGTACTGTCAAGCGCAGTACTGGGGACTCAGTGAATATTTATCAATTTCTCATTCATACAAGCATTGATCCAGTGACAAAGACATTGCACAGCCAAGCTATTGATGTTAAACAGCCCAATTCACCATGTGGAAACTCATCCCCAAAATATGTTATGTTTTAATAAACCCAATAACTAATACATCCACATTATAAGAACAATACATTGGGGGAAAAAATGAAGGATATTCAAAACATATAACTAAAATTTCTGAATGTCTCTTTTGTTTCAGAGGTTTCCGACCAGTCACCTGAAAATTGACTCGAAATCTGGTGATTTTCAAATGGGGGGTTCCAGGGGTTCCTGCATATAAATATAAATGATGGCACTGTTTTCTTTTGAATAATGAACTGCATTTGACGGGTTGGACACAGGGTCCCGAGAGTGTGTCAATATTTGCAGTCACTCAGAGTGTAGGAGCACGTCAAATATTTGCAGGGAATTCTCATGAATCTCTCAGTTTTGTAGAGAGAACATCAGAAATGTGACAGTATTTGCACGGATTCTTAGGAGATTAGTCAATATTTTCAGGGATCTACTAGGCTGGGTCAATATTTGTATACATTAGTTCCGCATAGAAAAGTATGAAAGCCACAGCCATGTCTGGGTGGAATAAATGTGTAACATCAGACTTTTCAACATGTTGTGTCCTGTGGGCAATTGCCTGAACCATTTTAGTTTGTAGTTGATCAGAAACAAACAGTATTTCTAAAGGCAATGACCCTTTAGCATATACATAGTGTAAAAGGTCAAGCAATGTTTAAAGACCTCCCTACAATGGCCTGTTTCTCACAGTGCAGCGAACTAGTGACATTTCCATTCCCTGTCACAGTGCAGATTCCTGGGCTCAGCAAACTCAATGAAAGTCAGGCTTGGTCCATCAGACAAGGCCTCAGTGGGAATAGCCAGAATACCAGTCGTCCATCAGCAGAATGCACACATAAATTGGGCAGCCAAATGTGGGCAATGACCTTTAATGGCTGTCACTTTAGTTGACGTGATCTTAGATCTTCTGAGATTGTACACAGTGAGTAGAACATTGGACCAGCCATCCCAGCTCACAGTACTTACTCTAACACACTCTGGAAGTTGTTACTGGGAGAGGAGTTTACCTCAGGGTCAGTAACTACAAGCTGCCTCTTGTTTTACTGCAATCTGTCTACCAAAAAACACTTCTGTTGTAGAAAATGAAACAATAAAGGTTTTAAGAGAACAATTTCCTAAATCATTGCTGGGAGGAAATATTCTCTCTGACCATTTCTTCCTTTTAAATATGCTTCTTTAGGGCTAAAATTTTAAAGCCTGCTCCTCATTTCTTTTATTTCCACTAATAAATTGTAGCCAAGGGAAACTGATTCCCCAGACCTGGTGGGTGTCTGGAATTCATTGCCTAAATTTGTGGCAGAGACTGAAACAGTCAATTCATTTAAAAGGTACCTGTATCTGCATCTGAAGTGCAAGGCTATGGACTAGGTACTGGAAAGTGGGATTAAAATGAGCGCTAGTTTCTTTTTTCTCTTTTTAGTTGGTGCAGACATGATGGGCTAAATGGCCTCTTTCTGCACCGTAACATTTCTATGGTTCTATTTCTGAGAGAGTGAATTTCCCTCTTATTTTTGAGGCAGTTCTTTTCTCTCCATGCACGAGGTCTCTCAAAGATACTGAATTCCTCGTGTCTGTTACGGTTACTTTTCAGTAAAACCTGGCTCTCCAAATTTTCTTTAAGTTTCTCCATGATTCTAAAAGTTTTGGAAACTCTAAGAAATTCAGGGATCGCCACATTTAGTATGAGAAGTTTGACACTCCCAAAGTGCCAACCCAGATCAAGAATGTAAAATAAAAATGGAAAATGACAGAAACACTCAGCAAGTCAGATACAGCATCTGTAGAGAGGAGGAAAGTTAACATTTCAGGCACAGTGCCTCTCATCAGAACCAGCAATCTGAGCTCTGATGAAAAGCAATATGCTGGAAATATTTACTCAGCTCCTCTCCACAGATGTTTTATTCATTCTTCTTGGGCGTTGGTGGATAGGCCAGCATTTTTATTGCCTGTCCCTAATTGCCCTTCAGAAGTTGGTGGTGAGCTGCCTTCTTGAACTTCTGCAGCCAATGTGGTGTAGGTATACCCACAGTGCTGTTAGGGAGGGAGTTCCAGGATTTTGACCCAGCGACAGATAAGGAATGGTGATATATTTCCAGGATGGTGTGTGGCTTGGAGGGGAACTTACAGGTAGTTCCCATGCATTTGTTTCCCTTGTCCTTCTAGATGGTAGAGGTTGCGGGTTAGGAAGGTGTGGTGAGTTGCTGCAATGCATCTTGTCAATGGTACACACTGCTGCCACTGTGCGTCAGTGGTGGAGGGAGTGGATGTTGGACATGGTGGATGTGGTGTCAATCAAGTGGCCTCCTTTGTCCTGTATGGTGTTAAGCTCCATGAGTGTTGATGGAGCTGCACTCATCCAGGCAAATGGGGAGTATTCCATCACACTCCTGACTTGTGGCTTGCAGATGGTGGACAGGCTTTGGGGAGTCAGGGGGTCAGTTACTTTCCACAGGACTCCTAGCCTTTAACCTGCTCTTGTAGCCACAGTGTTTATGTGGCTAGTCCAGTTCAGTTTCTGGTCAATGGTAAGCCTCCAGGAAGTTGATAGTGGGGGAATTCAGTGATGGTAATGCCATTGAATGTCAAGGGGAGATGGTTAGATTCTCATTTGTTGGAGATGGTCATTGCCTGGCATTTGTGTGGTGTAAGTTTTACTTGCCATTTATCAGCCAAGCCTGAATTTTGTCCAAGTCTTACTTATGGGCATGGATTGTTTTAGTATCTGAGGGGTCATGAATGGTGCTGAACATTGTGTAATCATCAGCGAACATCCCCACTTCTGACTTAAGGATGGAAGGAAGGTCACTAATGAAGCAGCTGAAGGTGGTTGGGCCTAGGACACTACCCTGAGGAACTCCTGCAGTGATGCCCTGGAACTGAGGTGATTGACCTCCAACAAGCACAATCATATTCCTTTGTGCTAGGTATGACTCCAACCAATGGACAGTTTCTCCTCTGATTCCCATTGACTCCAGTTTTGCTAGGGCTCCTTGATGCCACATTCGGTCAAATGTTGTGCATGACCTACTGAGTGTTTCCAGCATTTTCAATTTTTAATTTTGATTTCCAGCATCTGCAGTATTTTGTGGGTTTCTTTTCCCTAGCTAAGAATGTGCCCTTCTGCCATGACTACATCACTGTTGTGATAGAACTGGCATTGGGAGGTGTACATGACCCCCCTGGGTCATAAAAAAGAATATGGAGACTTGAGAAGGTACAAAAAAGGTGTAAAAACATAATAAGCAGAATTGAAAGGTTATAATTATCAGGAAGGACTGAACAGGCTCAAGGATTGTTTTCTAGAAAATGGAAAGTTGAGGGATGGCCTAATAGAGGTCTTTAAAATGATGAAGGGGTTTGATAGAATAAATATACAGATGGTGCTTGTTGGTGAGTCCAAAACTAGGAGTCATGAATCTCAGGTGGTCACTCTTAAATTCAATAAAGAATTCAGGAGAAACTTGGACTGTGGAGAGTATGTGGAACTTGCTTCCCCATGAAGTAGTTTTTTTTCTATTCGTCGATGCGATGTGAGCATCGCTGGCTAGGCCAGCATTTATTGTCCATCTCTAATTGCCCCTTAAGAAGGTGGTGGTGAGTTGCGTTCTTGGACTGCTGCAGCCCATGCGGTGTAGGTACACCCACAGTGCTATTGGGGAAGGAGTCCCAGGATTTTGACCCAGTGACAGTGAAGGAACGGCGTTATAGTTCCAAGTCAGGATGGTGAGTGACTTGGAGGGAAACTTCCAGGTGTTGGTTTTCCCATCTATCTGCTGCCCTTGTCCTTCTAGATGGTAGTGGTCGTGGGTTTGGATGGTGCTGTCTAAGGAGCTTTGGTGAGTTCCTGCAGTGCATCTTGTAGATGGTACACACTGCTGCCACTGCGCATCGGTGGTGGAGGGAGTGAATGCTTGTGGATAGGATGTCAATCAAGTGGTCTGCTTTGTCCTGGATGGTGTCAAGCTTCTTCAGTGTTGTTGGAACTGTACTCATCCAGGCAAGTGGAGAGGTTCCTTCACATTCCTGACTTGTGCCTTTTATATGGTGGACAGACTTTGGGGAGTCAGGAGGTGAGTTACTCACCACAGGATTCCTAGCTTCTGACCTGCTCTTGTAGCCACAGTATTTAGATGGCTAGTCCAGTTCAGTTTCTGGTCAATGGTAACTCCCAGGATGTTGATAGTGGAGTATTCAGTGATGGTAATGCCACTGAATGTCAAGGGACGATGGTTAGATTCTCTCTTGTTGGAGATGGTCATTGCCTGACACTTGTGTGGTGTGAATGTTACTTGCCACTTGTCAGCCCAAGCCTCGATATTGTCCAGGTCTTGCTGCATTTGGACATGGACTGCTTCAGTATCTGAGGAGTCACGAATGGTGCTGAACATTGTGCAATCATCAGCGAACATCCCCACTTCTGACCTTATGTTGGAAGGAAGATCATTGATGAAGCAGCTGAAGATGATTGGGCCAAGGACACTACCCTGAGGAACTCCTGCAGTGATGTCCTGGAGCTGAGGTGATTGAGTGAGGTGAATAGCAGCGATGTATTTAAGGGGAAGCTGGAAAAGTACATTAGGGAAAAAGAGAAGGATAGGGTGGATTGAAGTAGGGAGGTAGGAGGCTCAAATGGAGCATAAACACCAGCAAAGACCAGTTTGGACAAATCTTGTTTGTGTGCTGTAATTTCTATGTAAGAGTGGCAATTCCTCTTTCTCTCTAACCTCTGTTTGGCAAGTCTCCACCAAAGCATGGCCAAGGTTGGGAATTCAGAAGGCTGAAAGATTGCTGGCATAAATACTCACCCCATTACTGTGTGGCATTGCATGTTAGCACTCTGCTGTTCTCACTGTGCTCAGCTGTCTGCATTTTCAAACTTGCTGTTAAATTGCACTCTACCTCTGGGCTCATTTTCATTAAGCTGTTGTCCACCTGCCTTGGGACATGCTACACAGTAAAGGCTCCAGTTTCCCCATCGACTCCCTTCTGTGTTCAGTTCTGAGCAATTTAAGCTGCTTTTTTCACCTCAATCTCTGACCTGGGTCATTAACTGTGACTTTGTGAGGTTGGCACGCACATCGATATACCTGGCCCAGATCATCCCACCCCGGAAATGTCAAAGTCCGATACTTGAACTCTGTACAACATAGAACTGAGACTTTGTAAGTAAGCTAGGTAGAACTTCAACTGGCCTTTGTTAGGTGAATTTTGAACTTTCAGGTCAGTCAATCATAAGGGCTTGGATGAAAACATCCTAAAAAATTTGTACAGCGAAAAAGTGGCAAGTTAAGTACTGAGTCCTATTCTTTGTGAGTTGAATAATGGACTATTCATAGCAAGGAGTGGATGAGTGATGGACAGCAGGCAGGGAGAGTTGTTATTGTTACCTGTTGAGAGCAAAGTGATGATGAAACACAAAAGACATCTGTCAGCCTAGAGTCTGAAATAAAGTGGCCTTTTTACAATCTAATTGCATTCAAAGTGACACTGGAGCTGCATGCAATTCATGCAAGGAAGAACAGTTTCCTTTTAGCATTTCTATTCAGGCCTGGTTTTTCCATATTATTGAAATGGCTATCCATAAGTCAAACATTGCATTGTGTTTACTCCAAGCCTCAGCTCATCTCAACCCTGCCTACCTTCTGTTAAGCTGAAAACTTAGAGATATTCCAACCACAGTAATGCCATCATTTACTTTTCAAATTCCTCCCTTTTTGTTTCAGAGATCTCAAATCTTGCTCGGGTGCTGTTCCACAAGCATCATCGGTCATCATAGTTGCCTTCCCTGAATGGCTTTTCCTCATAAATGAGTTAGACAGTGTCAACAGGCTACATAGCCCCTGGGAAAGCACCTTAAGCAAACTTGGTCCTGTCCTCACCTAACAGTGTTTTACCTCATTAGCATTGAAGAAGCCTGATTTCTAAATATCAACAGTTGGTGACTGGTAAGAAACACTATGGGGTAGATTCTTATCTTCAGCACCTGGACAGTAATATCCCGGAATGTATCACACATATTTTATGGAACCTGCCTGATTTCCACTCCACTGAAATCAATTAAGTAATATTGGGTCCTCAGGACTCACCCCTTTTCACATCTGAAACATATAAAAGAGAAGTAGTATGTTCAATTCTTGAAATATTCATTTCTTATTCAGTGCCTGAGTCACCTGTTCGCCTTTTTCAATTTTTTTTGCACACAATTCACAGAATCACAGAATCAAACAGTGCAGAAGAGGCCCTTCGGCCCATCGAGTCTGCTCCAACATGTGAAAAACACCTAACCTACCTACCTAATCCCATTTACCAGCACTTGGCCCATAGCCTTGAATGTTATGACTTCCCAAGTGCTCATCCAGCTACTTTTTAAAGGATATGAGGCAATCCGCCTCCACCACCCTCCCAGGCAGTGTATTCCAGACTGTCACCACCCTCTGGGTAAAAAAGTTTTTCCTCACATCCCCCCTAAACCTCCTGCCCTTCACCTTGAACTTATGCCCCCTTATGGCTGACCCTTCAACTAAGGAGAAGAGCTGCTCCCTATCCACCCTGTCCATGCCCCTCATAATCTTGTACACCTCGATCAGGTCGCCTCCTCAGTCTTCTCTGCTCCAACGAAAACAACCCAGGATGAAACATTTAAGTTATGAAGAGAAGTTGGATAGACTTGTGTTGTTTTTGTTGGAGCAGAGAAGACTGAGGGGCGACCTGATCGAGGTATACAAGATTGTGAAGGGCATGGACAGGGTGGATAGGGAGCAGCTGTTCCCCTTAGTTGAAGGGTCAGTCACAAGGGGGCATAAGTTTAAGGTGAGGGGCAGGAGGTTTAGGGGGGATGTGAGGGAAAACCTTTTTACCCAGAGGGTGGTGACAGTCTGGAATGCGCTGCCTGAGAAGCGGTGGAGGCGGGTTGCCTCACATCCTTTAAAAAGTACCTGGATGTGCACTTGGCTCTTCATAACATTCAAGGCTATGGGCCAAGTGCTGGTAAATGGGATTAGGTAGGTAGGTCCGGTGTTTCTCACGTGACGGTGCAGACTCGATGGGCCGAAGGGCCTCTTCTGCACTGTAATTCTGTGATTCTGTGATCCTGTGATTCTATCCAACCTCTCTTCATAACTTAAATCTTTCATCCCAGGCAAAATCCAGGTGAATCACCTCTGCACCCCCTCCAGTGCAATCACATCCTTCCTATAATGTGGCAACCAGAACTGCACACAGTACTCCAGCTGTGACCTCACCAAGGTTCTATACAACTCCAACATGATCTCCCTGCTTTTGTAATCTATGCCTCGATTGATAAAGGCAAGTGTCCCATATGCCTTTTCCACCACCTCACTAACATGCACCCCCCTGCCTTCAGAGATCTATGGACACACACGCCAAGGTCCCTTTGTTCCTCAGAGCTTCCTAGTGCCATGCCATTCATTGAATACTTCCTTGTCAAATTACTCCTTCCAAAGTGTATCACCTCACACTTTTCAGGGTTAAATTCCATCTGCCACTTATCTGCCCATTTGACCATCCTGTCTATATCTTCCTGTAGCCCAAGACACTCAACCTCACTGTTAACCACCTGGCCAATCTTTGTGTCATCTGCAAACTTACTAATCCTACCCCCGACATAGTCATCTATGTCATTTATATAAATGACAAATAATAGGGGACCCAGCACAGATCCCTGTGATACGCCACTGGACACTGGCTTCCAGTCACTAAAGCATCCTTCTGTCATCACCCTCTGTCTCCCACAACTAAGCCAATTTTGAATCCTCCTTATCAAATTACCCTGTGTCCTATGTGCATTTGCCTTCTTTATAAGTCTCCCATGTGGGACCTTGTCAAAGGCTTTGCAGAAATCCATATAAACTACATCAACTACACTACCCTCATCTACACACCTAGTCACCTCCTCAAAAAATACAATCAAATTTGTTAGGCATGACCTCCCTCTGACAAAGCCATGCTGACTATCTTTGATCAAACCCTCCCTCTCCAAGTGGAGATAAATTCTCTGCTTCAGAATTTTCTCCAATAGTTTCCCTACCACTGACGTGAGACTCACTGGCCTGTAGTTCCCTGGCTTATTTTTACAACCCTTACTAAAGAGCGGAACCACATTAGCTGTTCTCCAGTCCTCTGGCACCTCCCCTGTGGCCAGAGAGGAAGTAAAAATTTGGGTCAGAGCCCCTGCAATCTCCTCCCTTGCCTCCCTCAGCAGTCTGGGACACAAATCATCCGGACCTAGAGATTTGTCCACTTTCAAGCCTGCCAACACCTCCAAATACCTTGTCACTCCCTAAATCTATTTTCTTAAGAACCTCGCAGTCTCTCTCCCCGAATTCTATACCTTCATCCTCATTCTCTTGGGTGAAGACGGGCATGAAGTATTTATTCAACACTCTAGCGATGTCATCTGGCTCCACCCATAGATTGCCCCCTTTGTCCCTTATGGGCCCTACTCTTTCCCTGGTTATCCTCTTCCCATTGATATACTTATAGAATATTGTGGGATTTTCTCTACTTTTACCAGCCAGAGCGTTCTCATATTCCCTCTTTGCTCTCCTAATTGCTTTTTTAAGCTCCACCCTGCACTTTCTGTACTCCACTGATTTGCTTCCGTTTACCTGCTAAAAGCCTCTCTTTTCCTTCTCATCGTAACCTGAGTATCTCTGGTCATCCATGGTTCTCTGGGCTTGTTACTCCTTCCTATCACCCTAGAGGGAATATGTTGAGCCTATACCCTCCCCATTTCCTTTTTGAACGCCCCCCACTGCTCCTCTGTAGATTTCCCCACAAGTAGCTGTTCCCAGTCTACCTTGGCCGGATCCTGCCTTATTTTACTAAAATCCATTCTCCCCCAATCCAAAACATTTTTTTGCAACTTGTCTATTTCTTTGTCCATAACAACCTTAAACTGTACCATGTTGTGGTCACTATCACTAAAATTGTTAAATAATGATGAACAAGTAAGCATTATGCCAGCTATATTTTTGAAATAGATTTTCACAGTTAATTCTTATACTTTTCCACTAACCAAAAGGCCTCTTCCTCTTCTCCCTTTATTAGGAAATCTTCTTAAAGGGGCAGGACACCAAAGGAGCAAGACAAGACTGAGTAAAAGGAACTGGCTAGGTGTGACCTGGAGTTTTTAAAATTGTTCGAGGACAGGAAGACTGTGGGAAGCAATGAGTTTCACAGTGTCTGATTTCCTAGGAAACAATGAATTAGTAGATGATGTGAGGGGTCTTGATTTCAACAGTGATGATGCAGGAAGGAAGAAGGCCATGTGGAACCACAAATGGTGAGCTTGGAGATGGGGAACTTGGTGATTTTTCTGGCCCTTACTAAGTGAAGTCTCAAGTTCCACTGGCACCTTCACACATCAGCTGAAAAGTCTCAAATGAGCAAACATTAGAATTGAGGAGACAATCATGTGTGTCAAGAAGAGAGCATAAAACTCTGGAATCCACCAATGTGCTAATCATGCATGGCCTGTGGAATGAGTAGACTTAATGGACCTATTCTTCTTACAAGCTTTTTGATGTTCGAATTAGGCACCCACCATTGATTATGTCCTAGCACCCCAACACAACCCAAACCAAATCAATTTTCAAATTAATCCAAAAAAGGACAAGTGAAACATTTGAGGTAATAATTCATCTTCGTGGATAAAATATTTATGAGTTGCAAATTAATATTGTACCTCCTGATATCATTACAGCAGTTCATTATGGAGATAAAATGTATTATTAATCACTTTATTATTCCGTCGACATGATAATAGTCTTACTTAGTTAATCAGCAAACTGCAATTGCAGAACAGATTAAAGAAAGACTCGTATTGATAAAGTGCTTTATCGTGTTTCAGAAATATCCCAACGTACTTTACATTCAATTATTTTGAAGCACAGTGACTCTTGCTATGTGAGTAAACACAACAGCCATCTTAAATAGCACTTGCCCTAAAAGAACTGAGATAGTAGCATTGAATTGAGCCATGTTGATCAAAGCAGTCGGTGATTCTGTTCTTCTTATAAAACTAATAAATCTTTTACGTCCACCCAGACGTATTGATGATTGGATATTGGTTAAGCATCTCATCTGAAGGAGATATGAACGGGTATGTAGTTATGTAGAATCATTTCTGAGCCCTTAATACCTCCATGTAGATCTAGCAAAGAAACATTTTTAGCCGCCCGCTGCTTAACAAAGGGTTTGAATTCCCCTCATCACTATTTCTAGTGCATTGGTTGACTTGTAAATGTTAAATTCCTGTGTGTGCAATTTTAACACAATGAATGCTTCAATGAAGTTGTTGAAATGATGCACTCTGGAATTTAATTCAGACGTTAATGCCATTCAGACAGGCCAGGGGAGTTTGCAGATTGGAATGTGCTTGTCAGTTTCAGGCTGAAGCTCAGAAGTATCAAGTGGATGTTGTTTTGCATCTGTAACAGAGTGTGATGTCTGGTGTGTGGCACCTGTGGACATCGATATATCTTTTTAATGTTTCACATGCATTTAAGATAACTGGTAAATGAGTCATGAAAAACCGATTACAGCCATGCATTACTTACGGGCATATTGAGCTTTTTAAGGAAGATGTGTGTGTTTTTAAAGAAATACAAACAAGGACACTGAGCAAAAGATGGCTGATAATGTAAAGTGACCACGTTCTGGAAAAATTCCTATGTTGATTTTGCTGACAGACCTGTCCTGAGAGAACATGGAATGTTGCATCTGAAAAGGTGTCATGGCATTCTTCAAGCAGAGACACTTAAAAGGGAGATAGGAAAGATACAAAAGACTGAACTTTAATCTCCTGTGGTTGTAGACTGATTACCATGTTTCAGTAGTCAACTAAAATCCATCTCCTGTTGATTTATATCTCAGAATGTGTAAAATGGTCAGAGAAGAAAGAAAACAGACTCTGGGCATAAGGCATGTTTTTTTCCCCCTACAAGAATACACAGGAAAAATGGGTTAAAAAGCCAGCTGCAGAGCAGTGCAGTGTGTGGTACTGTGTTGTGAGAGTGACAGCACAAGAGGACCAACTAGTCACCCCTGCAATTGAAGGTGAACTCTCTCTCTCTCTCTCTCTCTCTGTTGTTGGAGGCAAGGCTCAGCAAAGCCACAATCAAAAAGGAAACAGGACAGCTTCTTTAGCCAACCGGCAGAACCAAGTGTCTCCAAATCAACTGCTAAACTGCCAAAGTCAGCTCTACTGGAATCACCCAACTTAATGGATACAACGTTTCACCATCTACGCCTCACGGACAAGCCAAAGACTGATTTGTATATCTTTTAAAACTTTTATTTGGACTCTTAACTTCTCATTTCCGAGCTGTGCTTTTAATTATTTTTCTCGAGTTTGTATGTAACTAATAAATATATTATTTCTTAGACTCAAGAAAGCCTGGTTAAATTGGTTCCTTTTTAAAAAAAATACATTTGGGCTGAGAAAAGGTATCCACGGGGGGAAGGGGTTCCTTTTAAATTAACCTTGTTCCGACCAACCATGGGGGTTGAATAAAGGAGGAGAGCCAGCTCATTCCTCCTCACCCGGGAACATAACAAAATTGGAGTCCCATTCTGGCCCAGGGACCGGTCATAACAAATGAACCAGAGGGAAGATGAGAAGAGATGATCATAAGCAGTTATTATTTAATGAGTTGCTATGATCTGGAATGTACTGATTGAAGAGTTGCGGTAATAGGTTCAATAGTAACTTTCAAAAGGTAATTGGATGTACACTTAAAAAGGAAAAAAATTGCACGGCTATAGGGATAGAACCAGGAAGTGGCACAAATTGGATAGTTCTTTCAAAGAGCTGGTGCAAGTATGATGGGCTGAAAGGCCTTCTTTGGTGTTGTATGATTCTATGATTTAGATTATACTTAAATATATTGAATTTAGTTGAACAAAATTTGCTCATTTTCGTCTGTGTTCTTGCCTACTTTAGCTCTGGGAATCTCCCATTGAACATTGTACAGAGGGTAGGGTGAAGGGTTGCTAACAGAAGTTCTGATCTGGAAGATACTCCCTGATAAAATCAGTTGAAACATTTACAGTCAACTGAATAATTACAAATTAATTCAAGACTTATATCTCTAGATTATGGAATAAATTATCTCGTACAATGAAGGATTAGCACTGGAAGACACGGGTATCAGTAGACCAAAGACCCAATTCATGAACTGTCACCTCGAACCTAGCGAAGAGGATCAGAGTGAATGCGTAAAGACTATGTGTTAAAACTTGGAGAAAGTGAGTAGTTTCAAGTACCTGGGATCAATGGTGGCTGAAAATGGAAGTATGGAAATGTAAATTAGGATTAGCTCTGGTTAGTGTAATTGGAAGAAGTGCATGGAGTGTTATCCGGTAGAAAAGTATCATTGAAAATAAAATCTACAAGACAGTTGTGAGACTGGTCTTGTTATATGGTATAGAAACTTGGGCAACACCAAGAAGGGAGGAACAACGACTGGATAGTAATGAGATGAGGATGCTGAGATGGATGTGTGGAGCAACGAGAAAAGACAATATCAGGAACCAGCACATCAGAGGGTCCATAAAGATTGTGGGAGCATCGAAGAAGGTAGCAGAGAAGAGATTGAAATGGTACGGTCGTCAGCTGTGGAGAGAGAGAGAGAAAATGTGGTGAGGCAAGTGATAGGGATGCTGCCAGGAAGAAGGAGAAGAAGGTTTACGACCAGATGGAAAGATGAGGTGGTGAGAGACTTAAATGCAATGGGACTGGAAGAGGACTGGGTGGCTGACAGGAGGAGGTGGAGAAGTGGGATCCACCAGCATTGTGCTGACTCCAAATAAAATGGTGCCAAATGAAGAAGAAAATAAAAAAGGGGTTAGTCAGTGTGGAGTTACTTATAAATGAGATGGACAAGTCTCTGAACCAGGATGCAGGAAGAGATTAAGCCACTTGCCAACATGATTCCTCAATGATAGATGTTTGATAAAGAAGCAGATTATTCGAAAATTAGATCCTTCTCTTTCGCCCCTAATCTAAAGAATTTCCTGCTTGTATTTATTTTTTATTTTGATCTTTTATATTTTAAATTTGCATTCTTCTGAATTGAAAGCATCCTTTCTGCGGAGATATGTTTCAATAGCTGTACGTTGACAGCTTTAAACATGTATTTGCTACCCGGCGACTGGAAACAGCACACCTATGCTATGCCTGATCTACGTCTGCTTCATTGCTAACACTGGGTTGCCTGAAAACCAACATGGTTTTGATAGTGCTCGAGATTTCTTTCACCTCATTCCATACCATTTTTTCACTCTCAATTTATACACAGCAAGATCCAACAAGCAATAACTCAATTGCAGAGCAAATATCCAGAGCGGGTTGAAGGATAGATGTTGAGGGTGGGAGAGGTGGCCACTGTGTAGCTGGCAGCCTGTGATGATTTTTGTGGAGAAATGTCAGAATCATGTTAAAATCTTATCTGAACTATGTTCCCAGAGCAGCCTGGTCAGTTGGTGATGCTTATTTAAAATGTATTCTTTCGTGGGATGTAGGTGCCAGCATTTATTGCCCATCCCTAATTGCCCTTCAGAAGGCAGTGGTGAGCCACTTCTTGAACTGCTGCAGTCGCTGTGGTGTAGGTGCACCTGCAATGCTGTTAGGAAGTGAGTTCCAGGATTTTGACCCAGCGATAGTGAAAGTACAGCGATATATTTCCAAGTTAGGATGGTTTGTGGCTTGGAGGGGCATTTGCAAGTGGTGGTGTATTTGCTGTCCTTGTCCTTCTAGTGGCAGAGGTCATGGGTTTGGAAGCTGCTGTCGAAAGAAATTTACTGCGTTGCTGCAATGCACCTTGTAGATGGTAGACACTCCTGCCACTGTGTGTCAGTGGTGGTGGCGGGAGCGAATGGTTAAGGTGGTAGATGGGGAGCTAATCAAGCGGGCTGATTTGTTCTGGATGATGTTGAGTTTCTTGAGTGTTGTTGTAGCTGCACTCGCCCAGGCAATTGGAGAATATTCCATTACACTCCTGACTTGTGCCTTGTAGATGGTGAACAGGCTTAGGGGAGTCAGGAGGTGAGTTGCTTGTCACAGGATTCCCAGCCCCTGACCTGCTCTTGTAGCCACAGTATTTATATGGCTAGTCCTGTTCAGTTTCTGGTCAACAGTAACACCTAGGATATTGATAGTGGGAGATCCAGCAATGGCAATGCCTTTGAATGTCAGGGGGAGATGGTTAGATTCTCTCTTGATGGAGACGGTCATTGCCTAACACTTGTGTGGCGCGAATGTTATTTGCCACTTGTCAGCCCAAACCTGGATATTGTCCAGGTCTGCTGCATATGGAGATGGACTACTTCAGTATTTGAGGAGTCATGAATGGTGCTGAACATTGTGTAATCATCAGCGAATATCCCCACTCCTGACCTTTTGATGGAAGGAAGGTCACTGATGAAGCAACTGAAGGTGGTTGGGCCAAGGACACTACCCTGAGGAATTTCTGCAGTGATGCCCTGGGATTGAGATGACTGATCTCCAACAACCACAACCATCTTCATGCTGTTCCCATTCTGTTCTAAAGGACAGCGAGCATTCTGCTGATTTGGACCTGAACATTGCATCGGGATCCTGCAGGGAGCCCTGATTTAAATACTGTAATCAGGCACCACTTGCTTCAGACTAGAATGCTGACCGCTCATTTAGAGGCTATTTGAAAAATTGAATCATTGTGCCTTGGAGGTACAATGGGCTTAAGATTCTCATAATTCCACTGCTTTCTCTACTTTCCAGTATAAGCAGGGTGGTAGACAGATAAAATCCACCTATTTATGCCCACAAGCAACAGGGAATTGGGTTAACACCTCATCTGAAGGACATTAACTTTGACAATGAATCTCGCTACTAAACTCAAGTCAGTCTGGAGTCAGCCTGAACCCATAGCCTTCTGCCTCAGAGGTGACAGCATGGAGATAGTTGTGATTGTTGGGGGTCAATCATCTCAGTCCCAGGGCATCACTGAGCAAAAGATGACATACATGGATTAAGTGAAGGAAAGAAATACTTGTACTTTAAGCACCTTGCATTAAGCATTATCTCAGGACATCCCAAAGTTCTTTATACTAATGAAATACTTTTAAAGTCTGTCACTATGGTAATGTAGGAAACACTGCAGCCAATTTGCATACAGCAAGCTCCCACAAATAGCAATGTGATGATGAGCAGAATATTAGTGTTTTTTAGTGATGGAGACTGAGGGATAAATATTGGAGACATTGGGGATAACTTTCCTGCCGTTTTTTTAAATAGTGCCATGGGTTCATCGATGTCCACCTCAGAGAGCAGACCTCAGATTAACATCTGATCTAAAAGAAGGTACCCCCAAGGTGCAGCACTATCTTCGAATGTCAGCCTAGATTTTTGATCTTAAGACTTTGGAATGGGATAATTGCCATGCTGTTTTTACACACACATGTACACATATATACATATGGGTGTCTGCACATACATATGTGCCTCTGCATATTTATTAGCAGGTGATTGCTTGTATGTGTGTAAATTTGTGTGTGCTGGAGTAACAGAGAGAGAACATGTGGGAAAGGACAAGTCAAGACTGGGAGAGAAAGCATTAAAAAGGAAAAAAACAGAAAAAGAGAGAAAGAGAGAGGGTATGAGACAGATGGTAACAGAATGAGAGCGTCTATGAGTGGGAACGAGTGAAAAATTGAGCACGGAGATAGAGTGAAATACAGAGAGAATGAGACGGTATATGTGTATGAATGAGTGAGGAGAAAAATGCAGAAATGACTGGAGGGTGAGAAAAAGAGAAGCAGGAGAGTGAGGAGCAGAGCAGATAATATAGAGATAGCACAAGAGAGAGAAAGAATGAGACTGAGTGAGAGTGAGAGATAAAGCAAGAGAAAAATTGTAAAAAAAAACTGATAGGAATTCCTTCAGAAGTCTCCAATTGACAGAATCTAGCCCAGCTGGACATTTATTGTACAAAGAGCTAGAGGAAAGCCCTCAGCTGAAGATTTTTTTGGGATCATCAGCAACATACTGAGAAATATTTTTTAATGGATAGAAACAATCCAAAAACAGATTCTGTGCCTAACACCTACACATATTTCACAAGCATAACAAAACCAGCTTGTGTTCTCAAAACTGCAAAGTTATGCATTGTAAATGATCTTCCCAAACAGATCATATTCATTGAGAATCATCCATTTATAGTTACCAAATATGAAATCATTGAACATAAATGCCTCGAAGCCAAAGTATTTTTACTGCATTTCTCTAAAGGCTGGGATTCCTGCTTCTTTTTGATCTTTAAAAAACACAGAATTTTTACATCTCCAGGACCTGATGATTTCCATCCCAGAGTATTAAAATTAATAGGTGAGGAAATTACAGAAGCATTAGTCATAATCTTTCAAAGCTTTCTTGTTTCTGGGATTGTGTCATTCGACTGGAAAATTACTAATGTTACTCCATTATTTAACATTGATGGGGGAGAGAAACTAGGAAAGTACAGGCTTGTCATTTAAAGTCTGTTGTAGGGAAGCACTAAAATAGGACATTAAAGGTAGAGAGACAGAACAAATATGAGCTGATCAGAGAGAGTTAACTTGGCTTTGTTAGGGGTATGTCATGTCTAACTAATCTGGTTGAATTTTTTTGAGAAGCTCAGTAATAAGGTAAATAAGGAGGTGTCTATGGATGATATCTTCATGGATGTCCAGAAGCCACCTGATAAGGTTCCACACATGAAATTAGAAAACTGAGAGCGCTCGTGTTGGAGGCAGCCTTTTAGCTTAAGTTTAATGTTGTTTGGGAGGTGGGAGATAGAAAATGGGGTTAAAGGGCAGGTACTCTGATTGGTGGAATGGGGCAAATGATGTTCCCCCTTTCGGCGGCCTCAACTTTCCACCACATTTATTAGTGACTTGGATGAAGGATTAGAAAGCTGTATATCCAAGTTTCCTGATGACACTAAGCTAAGGAGGGACATGAGTGCAGGTGGGAGCAGGAGGTTGCAAAGGTAAATGGGCAGATTGTGAGTGGGCAAAACCATGGCAAATAGAGTTCAATGTAGGACCTTCCACTCTGGACCTAAGAAAAATACACTAGGGCATTTTCTAAATAGCAAGAAACGAGGAACTGTAAAAGAGCAAAGGGATTTGTGAGTCCAAGTGCGCAAATCATTAAAAGCCAATACAAAAGGTAATTTAAAAAGGTTAATGGAATGTTGACCTTTATCTCAATTGGGCTGGAGTACAAAAGGTAAGAAACAATGTTTCAGTTGTACAGAGCCTTTGTCAGATCACGTCTGGCGTTCTGCGTTCAGTCCTGAGCACCACACCTCCAGAAAGATCTCTTGGTCTTGGAGGAAGTGCAATACAGATTCACCAGAATGACACCAGGACTTTGAGGGTTAAATTATGAGGAGAAGTTACATAACCTTGACTGATGTTCCTTTAAGCATGGACAATTGATCCATGACCTGATTGAGGTGGTTAAAATGTTAATAAGATTTGATTGAGTAGATATAGGGAAACTAATTCACAGGTAGAAAAGTCCAAAACAAGGGGACATATAATCTTGGAATCAGAGCTAGGCCCTTCAGGAGCAAAGTCAGGGTTCATTTCTTCACACGCAGGGTTGTAGAAACCTGGAATTCTCTCCCCATAAAGGTTACAGCTGGGTGCTGGGACAATCTGAGTTTTCAAGATTGAGAATGACATGGAAAAAGCTTGGGTAAATTGGAGTTGAGGTGCAGATAAGCCATGATCTAATAGAATGGTGAAGTAGATTAAAGGGGCTGAATGGCCTGTTCCTATGTAAACATATGAACTGATTCAAGTCTTCTTTTCATAAATTGATTTCTCAATAATAACAACAATCTATATTTATATAGCGCCTTTAACTAATAAAATATCCCAAGGCACTTCACTGGAGCTATAAAACTAAATATGACACCAAGCTGCATATGGCAATTTTATGTCAGATGACCAAGAGTTTGGTCAAAGATGTAGGTTTTAAGAATTGTCTTAAAAGAGGAAAGCGAGGTACAGAGATGGAGAGGAGTCAGGAGGATATTCCAGAGATTTTGGATCGAGGCCACTGAAAGCACAGCCACCAAAAGCACGGCCACCAAAGGTGGAGCAATTAAAATTGGTGATGATCAAGAGGGTGGAATTAGAGGAGTGCAGATGCCTTGGAGGGTTGTGGGGCTGGAGGAGATCATAGAGATATGGAGGGATGAGGTCGTAGAGGGATTTGAAAGCAAGGATGATAATTTTAAAGTCACAGCTTTGCATGACCTGGAGCAATGTAAGTCGATGAACTCAGGGGTGATAGGTGAATGGGACTTGGTGCAAATTAAGATCCAGGCAGCAGAATTTTGGATGACCTCAAATTTACGGAAGGTAGAATGTAAGAGAGCAGCCAGCAGTGCATTGGTACAAACAAAAAACTACTGCGGATGCTGGAAATCCAAAACAAAAACAGAATTACCTGGAAAAACTCACCCCTCTCCTAACTTTACTCAGTTCTGCCAAAGGGTCATGAGGACTCGAAACGTCAACTCTTTTCTTCTCCGCCAATGCTGCCAGACCTGCTGAGTTTTTCCAGGTAATTCTGTTTTTGTAGTGCATTGGTACATCCAAGTCTAGAGGTAACAAAGACATGAATGATGGTGTCAACAACTGAGGGTGCTGACTATTGCTGAGGCACCTTCCCATAAATGCTGGCAACTTTCCAGGTTCCTCAAACAAACATCACAATCCAGGTTTATGGATCTCAATATCTACACTTTGCTGAATCAAAATACTGCAGACGGTGGAAATACAATACGAAAGGCTGGAAACACTCAGAAGGTCAAGCAACTTCTTTGAAGAGGGGTCAAACATTTAGGTTAAGGTTATGTTCTACTATGGGGTCCCTTTTCTCGTGAACCGGTTGCACACTTATCTGTCGGCAGGTGAGTCGATTACAATATATTGTAAACGCAGAGACCAATATGAAATGAAGCACATGCTATTTATTTACACAGGAACAGAGCACTAACATGAAGTGCGCTTCTCCAACCAAACTCTACTCTACACAGCTATTGGGTTTTACAGTCGCATGGTCAATCTGCTCACAATCTCTTAAAGGTGTATTGTACCTCAGATTACCACAGTTAATATTTCAGGTCAAGGATCCGTTCTCAGAGTTACAATGAAGAGTCATAGACCTGAAGTGTTAACCTAATATATTTCCTTTCTCCACAGATGTCACCAAACCTGCTGATTGTTTCAACATTTAATGTTTTTATCCTACAATTTCCAGCTGAGGGGATGGGTATTGGAGAGCTGGGTATGGCAGTGGGTGCATTGATGAAGAACCCTGGCTGATTTTTATTTTCCTATTTAAGGGTGTGAGATCAAGCAAATCTCTCATGGGAAGTTAGGGCTGAAATATGGATCAGGACAAGACAAAGATAAAACAGGGCAACGTTAGCTTTTACATGAGGGGATTAATCAAATTCGGACATGGCTGTATGGAACATACACAGGACATTATAGATGTCCAACAGTGCATGAGAATGCTAGTTTTTCTTCCCTGTTGCGAGGTTTTTGTGTCTGTGCATGTGCATGTGCATGCTAGCAGCTGCTAATTTCTTTCCCTAAAAGCTGCGCCAATCTTGCTGGCCTTCCAAACTTCTGGGGCCGTTAGGGTAATAGGAGTCTGTTAAACAGATAGTTGATCTCTTGTAACTCGAGCTCCCCGCTGTTCTGCTACGCTTTTTACTTGTTGTTTCCATCTGTCATTGAGTATCTGACATCTGTGCCACCAAAATCAGAAAGAAATTGAGGAATAGAACTCGCACAATCACCAGCTGAAGTCTATGTATAGGCCTGAGCTGTCCATCTCTTAAATGGCGTTTACACTCTCCCTCTTTCTCTTGGTCTTCTATGCTGTTTATCCTCCATTTCTTTCCCATTTTCTATCTCAATCCTTCTTGCTCTCATTCTCATCTACTTCCTCTCATCCGGGGAATCGCTCTGCCCCATTGTCTCAAGTGTTTTATTTCATTCTTTCTCGTTGCCTCATTCTCTCATTTTCTCCTTTTCGTCTTTCTTGTGCCTTGTTCTCTCTTTTATCACTTATGACTTGCTCAGTATCTTGCCTCCCCTTTCTTTTATACTCTCCTCGGCCCTTTTTCTCGCCTCTTTATCATTGCCTTTCTTTCTCTGCTGCTCTCTGTCATTTTTTCTTTGACCTTTCTCCCTCCCTCCCTTTCAGTTCCATCCATTTTTCTCTCTCTCTCTCTTGTTCATCACAATTCCTTTTCTTTACAGTGCTGTTGTGCAGTCATCGTATGTTATAACTGACCTACAAAAAGAAAGTAACAGGAAATGCTGTTAATCTGGTAGCCTAGAGTTCGGAAGCGCTGGAGCCTGCTGTGAAAAATCCTGAGATTTCAAAGTGCCATTAAACAGGCAATGAGACAGATCTGATCAATTCGAGATGTGTTAAAAAGAAGGCGCCAACTACTCATCTCCATGTTATTCAGCGGCAGTGACAGGATGTCAGTGCACGTATTCATTACAAAGTTAACAGGTTGCAAGATGACTTCGTCATGACTGTGATAGATATGTTACCCACAGACACCTGCCTCTAGTTGCATAATGCCAGAATTTTAAATGGGTTTTAACTCTTGTCTGTGCTTGTGCATAACTCTTACATGCCATTTTGTACCAGAGAAGAGCCATGCTCACTTCTGTTTAATAAGCAAAATGTGATTTGTCTGTACCTCTGCAGGTACAGAATGTCATGTTGTGATGTGGTTTTGTCTGGAAGGTAAAAGCCCTTTCTCTGACAATAGCACATAACCGCAAGCTGTTGTTGAACTAATTTGACTGTAAGCTGCTAATAGCCAACAATACAGACCTCTGGCCATGTGGACTGCTCAAAGCTGTACAGTCCTGCATTAGAATTAACATTATGTGCACAGTGCTTTCTCTGATCTTGCCAGGCCTCAGTTCCACCCAAAAGCTCCATGAAAGGAACAAATTCTAAAGTCATCAATCTCACTGATCAGCTTCAAGTAGAGTGATATAGGAATATAAATGAGGTATTGTAATGATTGTAAATTAAGCCATTTCTTAATGTTATGGGGATCATGTGACTGTATAGACGAATCAGCCTTAAGTGCGGGGAATCTTAGGGACGGAGCTTTTTAGCTTTGATCTTGGAACAAACATGTGACCTCATCTGGCGTCTGTAAATAAAGTTTACTGTTTCTTACAAGAAACTAGTCCTGCATTCCAAGTTTATTACCGGTATTAAGCATAAAAGGGGTGATACCAAACTGGCAGGTTACAGACAATAAATTGCAATGTATCTCTTTCCAAATCCTGCTATTATTATAATCATTCTGCACTGTGCCTCTGTCTTTTGGGGCCAGGGTGATTAAAGCAGCAGTTACTGCCTTCAAAAAGGCAATAAAATGGTCAACAAATAATAACTTTAAACCTTCACCATTGATGAAGGGAATGCCAATATAGGAGTACAGACAAGGAGGCTAAAGCATGGAATTATAGAGCATGTTTGTGGCACATAAAGAGAAATGGTGGCCAGGAAAAAGATAGAGAAAAGGAGATTGCACTAGGGTGAGGTGGAGAAAGGGGGAAAATGGAGAGAAAGAGAAAGGAACAAAAATGCAGGGTAAGAGAGAAATAGCAGAAAGAGGAATATAATAAGAAAGATAAAGCAGAATAAGGCTGTGTGGGAAACTAAGAGAGATTAGGAGAGTTAACAAACAATGGCAGCAAGTCTGCTCCACTTAACAAACTTTCAGTTCTAGGTATTAGCAGTTCAGCCACACTATTCTTGTGCTAATGGAGGAGAATGCAGAGTGAAGAAGGTTGATTGGCGTCCAATCAATCCCAATAATCAGGGACGAGAGTACTAATCATTCACTCAAATCCCACCTGCTCCCATGTGTGCAATTAACCAATTGTCAGCCATTCAAGGGCCAATGTCAGCTAATGTCGTCTTTCACTGTCTTGTGCCTCTTTCCTCTCCTGAGGTCTGTTGATCGGAAAATGCAAGGCAGGCCCCCACTGAGTTTTTAGAATCTAGTACACCAGTAAATAATTGGGTAGGGCAATCAAGAGAGAGTGATGTTTAACCCTTTTGGTTTATCTGGTGCTCTAAGGGGACAGCTGCCACTGCACAGATTTTTTTTAACACTTTGATAAATTAGCCTTCATTTTACTGGGAAAATTCAACAAACTTGCACTCCCAACAGACCAGTGGCTGAATGGAGTGAAATCAGAAATCAATGTTACAGTATTGTAGCTATATCTCTGCCCCTTACTTCCTTAAGCCATACCCATAGATCCTACTAACTTATTTGCTTTACATTGTTTATTTTATTGCTGTACCTAGAACAGTATTGTTCTACTTCCTCATGGATGTGAGCCCAAAAGACACAAATTGGTACCCCAACTATGAAAGACCATTGGATATTTGGAGGGGTAAAGGTCACACAAGTGCAACAAAAAGGGTGCTCTTTTGAGGCACGTTTCTTGGTGCAGAGTAGAAGCACCTTTACGTTTTTCTCAGTTGTTTTCCTCTTCTCATAAGAAAAATAGCCAATCTCCACCAAATTTGCAAACATATTCACAAATGTTATTTTACTCAATCTCATTCATGGATATTTCTCCTTTCAGTCACACTGAGGAGCTTCCTATCAACTGTGATGTTAGAGCAGAGCTGTGCTATTATATTCTTCCAAAATGCCCTTGGGCCTGAGCCAAAGCTCCATCTTTGCTTATATCATCAACTAAGATAAATTGTGTCCATCTCCCCATCTTTTTGTTACCTGTCAGAGATGCTGCCTGTTCCTTAAAAGTCAGCATCTTATTTTCTGATTGTATATCATGGCAAATGGAAAGTGCAAAGTATTAATGTTGCAGTGGAACAATAGTAATCACTTTTACCAGTCGCTCAAATGATCACAATAACTATACATGAAAATGGCAAAATTGATCCTTCATTCCCATAGCAGGTTACAAAACTGCTCAGCTTCTCCAACTGTGTACACCACAGAATGTTGCTAGCATTTTGTTCCATTCATTACTCTCAAATAACAATAGGCATTCTGAGCTTAGTCTAGCTGTTTAAAGTTCTAATAAACATTGACCTGCACTGCAGTCACCAGTGATTCTCAGGATCCTTTGCAGTTAACCAGTTGTGGACAATGAGCAGCCCATTCAAATTATCATTATCCATCGATGTGCTAACTCATGCAAATTAACAATGTTACAGCAGAAACCATTCTCTATGAACCATAAGGTGCTGCCTTAGTGGCACTTTAGTAGTGATAGCTGAATCGTAGCTACTCAACCAATTGCAATAACCTAGCATTGGATATGTTGTAGTTTGGAAAAGTAGGTTTTGATTGTCTTAAGTGAAAGGTCATCATAGCAACTTTCAACTGTGTTTGAAATGACCACAATCACTAGTTACAACCACTTTCTGCCATTACCCTAGTCATTCTCAGCTTCATAGAAGCCTTGAATTATAGAACAGAAAGAGGTCATTTGGCCCATCGAGTCTGTGTCAGCTCCCTCAAAGAGCAATCCAGGTTAGCTCCATTCTCCTGCTTTTTCCCCATAATTCTGCATGTTTTCTCTTTCAAGTATTTACCCAATTCCCTTTCGCAGGTGGCTATTGAATTGGTATCCACCAGCTTATCAGGTAGTGCATTCCAAATCCTAACCACTGGTTGCATTAAAAAGGTTTTCATAGCAGCATAGGATTTAGGAGCAGGAGTAGGCCATTTGGCCCTTCAAGGCTTCTCCGCCATTCAATAATATCATGTCTGATCCGGTTGTGGTCTCAACTCCACTTTCCTGACTGCCCCCCCATAACCATTTACTTCCTTGTCTATCAAAAATCTGTCTAACTCTGCCTTGAATAAATTCAATGACCTGGTCTCCACTGCTTTCTGGAGAAGAGGACATGAACAACCCTCAGAGAAAAAAATTCGCCTCATCTCAGTCTCAAAAGGGGGACAGACCTCTTACTTCTAAATTTCAAAAGCCTCTTATTTTCTTCCTCAGCTCTTTTATTTATTGTCTTCAACTTTGCTTCAACTCCATTCATAATTGTGAAAATTGCTATGAGATCATTTTGAATCAGGCTTCTCTATGACAAAATACCTCAACTCTTCTTCATGACTTAGATTTCTGAAAGTCTGATATGAATCTCAGTTGTCCCACACTACAACCCGTCAAAGATAATATCCTTCCAACGGAGTCCAGTTTTGTGGGTAGTAATCCCAGTTGAAGGCTAACCACTAATTTGCACATTAACGTTGACACCTTTAGTGTGACTTAGGGTTAAGGAGTGTTGCTAGAATAACGTGGCAGACAAGCTTGCAATCCAGCTGGATCAACAGAACATGAAACAGTTAATACTGAATACATCCCACTGTGCTGAAAGGTAACTGAGTAAAGGCATAACCGTGTAGTCCCATGTACAAAACTTGGTATGCGAAGAATTAATTAATACCAGTTGAGGTTTTTAAATTGACCTAATTATACTGGCTTAACAAAGGGAGGAAGGAAAATCAGGCTAGATCATCAACACAATCCTTGCTGTTTTCCTCATGTTATCTCTGATTTTGTTCTTTGTCAATCACCTTGATTGAATCTGTGCTCTCTGGCTATTGACCTTTTGGCCATTGGAAACAGTTTCTCTTTATTTAGTTTATTTAAACATTCATGATTGTAAATACCTCTGTCAAATAGTTTAGCTTTGATGCAAAAGGTAGATACTGCAGATGCTGAAATTCTGAAATTAAAACAGAAAATGTTACAAATACTCCATAGGTCTGGCAGCATCTGTGGAGAGAGACACAGAGGTGGTGGGCTAATATTAATAGAACACTCTGGAGTGGGCATGATGGAGGGGACAGGGAATCAAGCAGGAGTGCCCACAGCAGATTCCCAATGTCGGGAAAACTGCTCCCAATTTAGCTGGGGTGGGAAGATCCTAATGTGGGAATCTTGCCTGCCAGCAACAGGAAGGCAGTTAAGCTCATTAATGAACCACTTAAACCCAAGTACCCCTGAGCCCACCAGAATTTAATGGCAAATCAGTGAATCCCCCAAATTCAAATGGCTTTCCTGTGCCTCCTGAAGGCCACTCGGACTGTAGCCTCGTTGGGGTCCCTCATTGACAGGTAACTCTTTCGAGTTATCAACAGTCACAGATTGTAACTCTTTCGAGTACATTCACAGTTCTTGGTTTCCGGGAGTGGGACATGAACCCACAACCTTCTGATTCAAAGGCGAGGGTGCTATGAACTGAGCCACAGCTGACACCTCGTTCTCATTGACAGGTGCCCTGTGCCTGATTGAGGGACATTGAATCGGGAAGGGAGTGGTGCTGAAAGTCACCTCTGCCCTTTCCTCTGCAACCCCTCCCCCACGTCCAATGACCCCCCTCCCCCCTCCCCACGGCACCCATTCTGCCCTCACTGGTCCTGCTAATTGAGGTTGAGCAGCTAGGGACTAAATTAAAGAGCAGAACCTCAAAGTAATCTCTGGATTAATACCTGAGCCAGGAGCACATTGCATAGGGTAATTAAGATCAGAGAATTGAATGTGTGGCTCAAAGATTGGTGTGGGAGAAATGAGTTTTGATTCATGGGACTATAGCACCAGTACTGGGGAAAGATCAAGCTACAACATTGGGATGGCCTTCACCTCAAGCACTCAACATCAGTGTACTAGCGAATTATATAACTAGAGCTATACAGAAGGCTTTAAACTAAATAGTGGGGGTTAGGGTTCACTCGAGAGGAGATTTGGAAAATTAAAGAGCAAGGACAAGGCAATAGCAGCGGGCAGCGATATGGGTAATGATAACCAAAGTGTGACAGGAAGGGACAGAGCGTACAAACATAAGAATGCACCAGCAAATAAGGTCAGAGTGGGGAACAATGGTAAAAAGGCAGAATTAAAGGTTCTTTATCTGAATGTGTGTAGCATTCGTAACAAGGTACATAAATTGATAGCACAAATAAAAATAAATGAGCACGATATGATTGCCATTACAGATACATGATTGTAAAGTGACCATGGATGGGACATGAATACTTAAGAGTATTTTACATTTTAGAAGGACAGGAAGTAAGGAAAGGAGGTGGTGTGGCTTTGTTGATCAAGAGTGAGATCATTACAGTAATGAGAAAGGGGATGTGGTGACATGATGGTATTGTCACTGGACTGGTAATCCAGAGACCCAAGGTAATGCTCTGGGGACCCGGGTTCATGGTGGAATTTGAATGCAATAAAAATCTGGAACTAAAAGTCTAAGACCATGAAACAATTGCTGTAAAAACCCATCTGGTTCACTAACGTCCTTTAGGGAAGAAAATCTTCTGTCCTTACCTGGTCTGGCCTACATGTGACTCCAGATCAGCAGTAATATGGTTGACACCTATTGGTCGAGCAAGCCACTCAGTTGTACCAAACAGCTAAAAAGTCAATACAAGGCAACGAAACCAGACGGACAAACCAGCACCGACCTAGGCATTGGAAATGATAACTGAAAACCAAGCCGTCGACCCTGCAAAGTCCTCCTTACTAACATCTGGGGGCTTGTGCCAAAATTGGGAGAGCTGTCTCATAGACTAGTCAGGCAACAGCCTGACATAGTCATCCTCATGGAATCATAACTGAAGATAATGTCCCAGACTCCACCATCACTATCCCTGGGTATGTCCTGTCCAATCGGAGGTGGCAGTACTATGGTATACAGTCAGGAGGGAGTTTCCCTGGGAGTCCTCAACATCAATCCCAGACCCTGTGAAGTCTCATGGCAGCAGGTCAAACATGGGCAAGGAAACTTCCTGATGGTTACCACGTACTGCCCCCCACTCATCCCCTGCCTCAGCTGAGAATCAGTTCTCCTCCATGTTAAACATCATTTGGAGGAAGCACTTAGGGTGGAAGGGCACAGAATGTACACTGGGTGGGGGACTTCAATGTCCATCACCAAGAGTGACTCAGTAGCAGCACCACTGAACGAGCTGGTCGAGTCCTAAAAGACATAGCTGCTATACTGGGTCTGTGGTAGGTGGTGAGGGAACTAACAAGAGGGAAAAACATGCTTGACCCCATCCTCACCAACCTGCCTGCTGCAGATCCATCTGTCCATGACAGTATCATTAGGAGTGACCACCGCACAGTCCTTGTGGAGACCAAGTCCCATCTCCACATTAAGGATACCCTCCATCGTGTTGTGTGGCACTACCACCATGCTAAGTGGGATAGGTTTTGAATAGATTTAGCAAATCAAGAGTGGGTATCCATGAGGCGCTGTGGGCCATCAGCGGGAGCAGAATAGTACTCAACCACAATCTGTAATCTCATGGTCCAGCATTTCCCCGACTCTACCATTACCACCAAGCCAGGGGATCAACCTAGTTCAATGAAGAGCGCAGGGGGGCATGCCAGGAGCAGCACCAGGCATACCTAAAAATGAAGTGTCAACCTGGTGAAGCTACAGCACTGGACTACTTGCCTGCCAAACAGCATATGCAGCAAGCGATAGACAGAGCTAAGTGATTCCACAACTAATGGATCAGATCTAAGCTCTGAAGTCCTGCCACGTCCAGCCATGAATGGAGGTGAACAATTAAACAACTCGCTGGAGGAGGAGGAGACTCCACAAATATACCCATCCTCAATGGTGGGGGAGCCCAACACATCAGTGCAAAAGATAAGGCTGAAGCATTCGCAACAGCCTTCAACCAGAAGTGCTGAGTGGATGATCCATCTTAGCCTCCTCTGGAGATCTTCAGCATCACAGTTGCCAATCTTCAGCCAATTTGATTCACTCCACATGATGTAAAGAAATGGCTGAAAGCACTGGATACTGCAAAGCCTATGGGTCCTGACAATATTCTGGCAATCGTACTGGAGACTTGAGCTCCTGAACTTGCCGTGCCCCTAGGCAAGCTGTTCCAGTATCGACACAACACTGGCATCTACCCAGCTATGGGGAAAATTGTCCAAGTATGTTCTGTCCACAAAAAGCAGGACAAATCCAATCTGGCCAATTACAGCCCCATCAGTCTACTCTCAATCGTCAGTAAAGTGATGGAAGGGGTCATCAACAGTGTTATCAAGCGGCACTTGCTTAGCAATAACCTGCTCACTGACATTCAGTTTGGTTCTGCCAGGGTCACTCAGCTTCTGACCTCATTACATCTTTGGTTCAAACATGGAAAAAAGAGTTGAATTCTAGAGGTAAGGTGAGAGTGACTGCTCTTGACATTAAGGCAGCATTTGACCGAGTGAGGCATCAATGAGTCCTTGCAAAAATGGAGTCAATGGGAGTCAGAGGGAAAACTCTCCGCTGGTTCAAGTCATATGTTTGTTGAAGGACAATCATATCAGTTCCAGGACATCACTGCAGGAGTTCCTTAGGCTACTGTCCTAGGCCCAACCATCTTCAGCTGCACCATCAATGACCTTCCTTCCATCATAAGGTCAGGAGTGGGATATTTGCTGATGATTGCACAATTTGCAGCACCATTTGCGACTCCTCAGATACTGGAATGTCCATGTCCAAATGCAGCAAGACCTGGACAATATCCAGGCTTGGGCTGACAAGTGGCAAATAACATTCATGCCATACAAGTGCCAGGCAATGACCATCTCCAACAAGAGAGAATCTAACCGTCACTTCTTGACATTCAATGGCATTACCATTGCTGAATCCCCCACTATCAACATCCTGGGGATTACCATTGAACCGTACTAGCCACATAAATACTGTGGCTACAAAAGTAGGTCAGAGGCTAGGAATCCTGTGGTGAGTAACTGAACTCCAGACTCCCCAAAGCCTGTCCACAATCTACAAGGCACAAGTCATGAGTGTGATGGAATACTCTTCACTTGCCTGGATGAGTGCAGCTCCAACAATACTCAAGAAGCTTGACACCATCCAGGACAAAGTAGCCCATTTGATTGGCACCCCTTCCACAAACATTTACTCCCTCCACCACCAACGCACAGTGGCAACAGTCTGTACCATCTTCAAGATGCACTGCAGAAACTCACCTTCTAAACCTATGATCGCTAGCACCCAGAATGACAATGGCAGCAGATACATGGGAACAGCACAACCTGGAAGTTCCCTCCAAGCCACGCACCATCCTGACTTGGAAATATATCGCCGTTCCTTCACTATCACTGGATCGATATCCTGGAACTCCATCCCTATCAATAATGTGGGTGTAGCTACACCACAGGAACTGCAGTGGTTCAAGAAGGCAGCTCACCACCACCTTCTCAAGGGCAATTAGGGATCGGCAAGAAATGCTGGCCCAGCCAGCAACGTCCACACAATAGTGTGGAAAAGCTATAAAAAATGCCATTCATTCATAGCTTTCTACTTTCTTAGAAAAAACCCCTTCCATTATCCAGCCCTATAAAAGTTTCAACCATCTAGACCTTTAAAGTATCAATGGCAGAAACAACAAGCACTCAACATCTCATTATCTTGTTTAAGTAAGCATTATGCAACTGACAGATTAGATCACAGAGAAAGAGCTGTCAATCAAGCAATGTTTTCCTTTGGGAACAACTGTATCAACAGACTAATGGATGCCTGGGCTCTCACCTAAGCTTCTTTATGCATTATGTTACTGGTTTCTGTCTTATTTATCAAGATAAGCTAAAAGGGCCGGGATTTAAAACTTTAGAGAAGTGTAAACTTGGGGGTAATTTAATTGAGGTTTATAAAGTGATGAATGGAACAGATTGTGTTCCAGTCCACAGTTTGTTCCAATGAATAAGGATCCAGCATTGCCATTTTTAAAAATTGTGTAAGGCTAGATTCAGGGTCGATGTAGGAGGTAGTTCTTTTGCGAGAAAACAATGGCCCTCTGGAATTTGTCAGCCCATGTGGTGGATGCTGATGCACTGAGTTCTTTCAGATGAGAGCTGTGCCTATCTCTGGAGGGGCTGAGATTGCCCCATACAGAAGGAAGGCATTACAGGGAAGTCTGGGATTTCCTGGAATAGTTTTGATCGCCTAGGAGTGGGGCAGGGAGGAATTTCCAGATTTTTCTTCGAAATCGGCTGGGGCTGCTATCTGGTCTTTTGCCCCTCAAGAAATCACATGGTTTCAGGAGCTGTATCAGATTGTGTGGAATAAGCTGGTTAGGCCAGCGGGTCACTTTCTGTTTGTACACTCAACAGTGTAATATTTAACTCTTCATATTAATACTTTCAGACTCGCCATCCATCGTGTTTTCCAGGTCCTCCAAAAACAGCTGCTCTTTTCAAACGAGGATTGTTGCAGCTTGTGCAATGGAACAGTCAAGCCAAGAGTGTGTGGTCACAAGCAGCAGTAGGGGCTGGCAGTCAGCTAGAAACTTTGTGTATTTTTGATCTGCCTGTATCACTCAGTGGCTCGGGGCTGAGCTCAGCACATTTACCGCAACAATCAAACTTTCCTGATTGGTCTCCTTTGCTGCCGTGATGGAGTGGAAAAATTCCACGGCGGGACAAAGAGCTGGAACAGGCCTAGGAAATGAGGAAAAGCACGGCATGCTCCCTGTTCACCGGAGATCCCCAGAGGAGCGTGCATCTGTTGAGAAAGGGCCTGCGAGAGAGTCAGCTAGAATCAGCTAGCCTGGCAGAGGCAGTGTAAGACCAAGTGGCACAGAAAGACCAATGAAGCTGGCACAAAGGGCAAACTTTCTTTGACATCGCAGACCACCAAGTCCTCGGAATGTCTTAAAAGAGTTTGTTAATTACTGTCAATGTGCAGCCACTGCTGTTATATAGGGAACTATGACAGCCAATTTGCACACTGCAAGATCACACAACTAGGAAATAAAAGCCATGAGTTCATCTTGTTCTTTTTCTGTACTGGTGAGGAAGGAAGGTCAGGACTTTGGAAGCACTCGCTGGGATTTTTCGAAGAATTCCATTAAGATACAGGAACAAGAGAGATAGACTGGTAGAGAAAATGTCAGCGAGAGACATTGGCAGCAGGGTGGCCAACTCTCACGGAGAAAATTAAGGGATAGCCCTGCCATGAGGTGTCCGTATGAGCTGTGGGGTGCTGCCAGAGCTATGAGAACACGCAAACAGGAGGAGAGCAGGGGCTGTGCATACGTGACATTTAAAAATATTCAAGATGAAAGCAAAGTACTGCGGATGCCGGAAATCTGAAATAAAAACAGAAAATGCCGGAAAACCTCAGCAGGTCTGACAGCATCCGTGGAGAGAGAAACAGAGTTAATGTTTCGAGTCTGTATGACCCTTCTTCAGACCCATCTTCAGACATCATACAGAAGAGTCATACAGACTCGAAACGTTAATTCTATTTCTCTCTCCACAGATGCTGTCAGACCTGCTGAGTTTTTCCAGTGTTTTCTGTTTTTATTTAAATATCCAAATTACGGGACAGACAGTATCCTGGCATCGTGCAGCCCGAGACATGGGAGAGTGAACTCAGATGTGGGGCGACCTCCATGATCCCGGAAAATAAGGGGCATTTGGTGTAGTAATCTGATGCGTAATATACCTTTAAGACAAATGTTGTAGTGCAAGATCACATGATCTTAGTACCCAATAGCACGGGCTACATCTGTAGTCAGTAGCCTTGAGTTAGGATCTGGGGAGTAAAGACAGAGTTTTGAGTTGTTAGTTAGCACACAAGTATAGCTGCTGAGTTCCTTATGTAAATAAACAGAATGTGTTTCTTCTAAGGACGGTCTCCTGATCTCCTCTGTCTTGGTGCCAACTCCATCACCCAGAAACAAGTGTGCAACCCGGATCCTTTAGCCCCAACAAACCAGGGCACTGGATCTAACATTTGGTCACTCTGATTGACAGAGATACAGAAAGAACAAAGATCAGAGAGACTAACAGAAGGAGCTTCAGCAGAAAGGGACAGGAAAATCAACAGAGTAAAAGAGCAACTGTGAGGCACTAGGAGACAAAGGTCAGGAGCAGGATTTTGCTTCCAGGGTCAGGAACTCGGTCCGGGACAATTTCTGGGTTCCGACCCCACCCTTGAGGGTAAGCAGTCACAGCCTATGATTTTCGCAGAGGCGGGCTGCTAATTGGCTGGCAGGCAGGTTGGGTGGCCAACTGGTGGCTGGTATAGGATGGAGGCGGGACTTCTAAAATGTGGGCCCAATTTAAATGCTTCACGGCAGCCATTACTGAGGCAGCCATTTGAAAGTGAAAATGCAGCGTGGCCGGAGGAGAGGCAAAGGCCTGGAACTCGGGGCAAGGCTGACCTCGCTTCAGTGATGTTGACCTTGAGGTGCTCTTGGAGGCTGTGAGGGAAAGGAGGGAGGTTCTCTTTCCAGAGGGTAGCAGGAGAAGGCCAGCCAACCAAACAAACCAGGCATAGCTTGAGGTGGCTGAAATTGTCAGGAATATAGTGTGGAGAAACTGATTCCAGTGTTGCAAGAGGTTTGATGGTCATCTTCTCTCTGGCAAGTTGACTATGATGCAAATTCCTGATGACAGGCCTCTGGGTATTCACCTTCCAGCAGAGACATGAGCTAAGGAGCCTGACTGGGTATGTTGCTGCTGTACGTAGGAGGAATGTGTGTCCATGGTACTTACTGACCCCTCAGCAAGGTTCAGAGTACTAATACGTGCAGCTTTATGAACATTTGGCATTGGTCAGAGAGGCCAGAAGTGCCTTATCTCTCTCTCTCTCTCTTTTGTCCTTTCAGGAGAAAAGGGCACATAATGCGAGGGAAAAGGCTCACACTGGAGGAGGAGAGCCCCTCCTCACCATCATGAGTGTAATGGAGGAGGCAGCAAGGGAAATTGCCAGGGTGGCCCTGCAGGACAAAGTGAGGGATGCAGTGGAAGTGAAGGTGAAAACATATCGTAATCTGTAGATGAAAGGGACGGAGTACATTCCTCCTGATCTGACAGTATGCTAAATACTATATTGGAAAGCCTCAACAATGCAGAGGCTACTGCTGTTAAAGTCTGGTTCTCATGACCACCTTCTTTTCTCTCCCACAGGATAGTCATGGAGGGTGAGCACCTGAGCTCTCTCACCTCACCAGTGCTATCTCAAGAGATAGCAGAGCCAGCACTGTAACACCGTACAAATGCACCCTTCGCCAGTGCCGATACACTCGCATTGGTAGGTCTTCTTGTACACTGAGAGAAGCATGAGAGCACAGCACTAGTGAGCAGGGGGAGGTGTGTGGGGCAGGGGCAGCTGTGAACAGTCTGCCTCGGAGGATGGAGGACAGAGGCAGCCATGCCCAGCTGGCTCAGATGCAGAGCCTTGGGAGTCAGAGGAAAGGCAGCAACACCTTGGCTAGCAGCATGATATGTGTGGCCACATGTCAGAGTTCTCTGAGGCAGTGCAGGGTCATGGAATGGGAATGAAGGAGTCCGTTCAGCTTCTGTACACCAGCATGGCTCAGGGCTTTGAACACATGAGCTCCTCCATTGAGGGAGTGGCCAACCTCATGGAGGGCCTTACACAGCAGCACTCAGAGTGAATACAGGGGGAGGGCACAGACATGAACAGAATGTGTGCAACAGAGTGGAATATCGAGCAGTTAGTGGCACTGGTAGTGCAAAGATGCATGAAGTGGATGTCAATTGTGCCCCAGCTGGTGGTTCCATCCAGCGATCCGGAGCATCGTCCAAAGTCTAAGGCAGTTGAAATCGATATTTATCTCCTAATATAACTCACTCTCTACTAGGACATTAAAACCCGTGGAACTTCTTACCTTCTACAGTTTCAGCTTCCTTCTAAAGTCTTCTCAAGCTTGAGGTGACATTGTCTAATTAGCACAGGGTAGATGTTCTTGTCACCAACACTTAACATGCTTGTACCAAATTCCTCTCTCCATTTTTTTTTTCTTTATTTTCTCATGGGATGTGAGTGTCACTGGCAAAGCCAGCATTTGTTGCCCATCCCGAATTGCCCTTGAACTCAATGGCTTGCCAGGCTATTTCAGAGGGCAGTTAAGAGTCAACCACATTGCTGTGGGTCTGGAGTCATGTGTCAACTGGGTAAGGATGGCAGATTTCCCTCCCTAAAGGATATTAGTGAACCAGATGGGTTTTAACCACAATCAATGTTAGTCGTCATGGTCACCATCCCTGGGATTAGTTTATATTGCAGATTTATTAATTGAATTTAAATTCCACATACAGTGGTGGTGGCATTTGAACCTGTGTCCCCAGAGCCTCTAAATTACTACTTCAGTGACATTACAACTGCCCAATTCTCCCCCCAAAATCCCCAATAATCCAATAATCTGTTTACTTTAATTTGGTAACTTTCTACCCTTAATTGTTGACTGACCTCAATTTTTTCCTATTCATTTCAAACACAGGTGTTCCATACTATGAGTTTGGCCCATTATCTAAGTTCTTTATTAATAAACAAAAGGTATTTTGCCACCTAATGTGTGTGTTTGTGTGTGTGTACTTTTGTTCGTGCATGTCTGTGTGTATGTGCGTGTATATATATATGCATGTCTGTGTGTGTGTGTGTATATCTGCGTGTATGTCTGTGTGTGTATGCGTGGGTGGGTGCGTGAGTGCGTGTGTGGGTGCACGTGTGTGTCTGTGTGTGTAACCACACGTGAACTTCAGTGTTTTGCTTTCTAAACCTTGAAGCATTAAAAGTTAATTAAAGTTTTGATGTCCCACAATGGAATCTCAAGACCTTAGATTTCCTTAACATTTCACCTGGGATTTGGTTTCCATCTTTTTTCCAGCAGCCTATGCTTTGACTGTGTTCGGAGAATCAAGAAAATATATCTCGATTGAGTCAGTGAGGAAAGGAAAATCAATTTGCCACTTATTTCCCTTAAAAACATTATTGCAGTGTATTGATCCTGAAGGAGACCTGAAGCGACAGGCAAGTACTAGAAGTTGGAAATACTCACTCGTAAATCAGTGACAGCTAATTAGTTATCTATTTTTGAAACTAATGTCGTGTGATATTGGCTGTATGTTTTCTGGGGCTTGGAGCTTGATTGTCATGTCTTGATATTTAACCTGGCCTGTCCCTTTAAGGCCTCTGCTCAGGTAGTCCCCATGGGAGAAATGGTCTGGGGTTAAATAGACGACAATTGATCCTGGCTCCTAACCTAGCTGAAGGCCTAGATTATGATTCAGACAAAGTAACATGAAATGACTAGCTTTTGTTGAAGATTTCTGACATTTTAAAATGTGGCTTCTGAAGCATTATGGACACACATTTAGATTTGTAGAAAAGCTGTTGCCCAAGTGTTGGAAAATCAGTGGCATCTGCCTCAGGCTTTCTGATATGTGACGGTGGGTATGTGAGACCCCTGCTGTCAGTCTATACTCAGTTAATTTAAATATGGATGGACTTCCTGCTGAAACAAGTTTAGTTACAAGGCCACCTTTCATCCATTTCAAGGAAAGAGTGCATATTACACGTGGAGACAGGGCCAATAGTAAGATGCAAAAGCAAATTGAATAAAGCCTTGAAGGGAAACAATTTATTGGACCATGGGGAATGAGCTCAACTAAAGAACCATAGGGATGACTGGCCAATTGGCTCCCGCTGTATCATTCTATGATCCTAAAATATCAGAAAACTTATACGGATGCCTGTGATTTACCAATAGATGTTATTTATGCTGGGTGAGATTTCCTGATATGTCCTTAGAGAATACGCCTCTACAAACAAACAGCTTGTATCTTCTTCTCCTCTTAAGCAGTCCCTCGGGATCGATGATGACTTGCTTCCACTGCAGTTTGATGAATTCTGAAATATCTGATAAGTCCAATGCACAATCTACAAACAAAAACAGAAACAGAAATACCTGGAGAAACTCACCAGGTCTGGCAGCATCGGCGGAGAAGAGCACAGTTGACGTTTCGAGTCCTCATGACCCTTCAACAGAACTAAGTAAAAATAGGAAAGGGGTGAAATATAAGCTGGTTTAAGGGGAGGTGGGGTGGGGGTGGGGGGGGCTGATGGGACAGGCAGCCAGTGATAGGAGGAGATAACCAAAAGATGTCACAGACAAAAGAACAAAGAGGTGTTGAAGGTGGTGATATTATCTAAAAGAATGTGCTAATTAAGAGTAGCGAGCAGGACAAGCAAGGTACAGATAGGTCTAGTGGGGTTGGGGTGAAATAATACTAAAAGGGCATAAAAGGTATAGATAAACAATGGGTGGAAATACATTTAAAAATAATGGAAATATAATATAAAAGAAAAATCTATATAAATTATTGGAAAAAACAAAAAGGAGGGGGAAGAAATGGAAAGGGGGTGGGGATGGAGGAGAGAGTTCAAGATCTAAAATTGTTGAACTCAATATTCAGTCCGGAAGGCTGTAAAATGCCTAGTCGGAAGATGAGGTGCTGTTCCTCCAGTTTGCGTTGAGCTTCACTGGAACAATGCAGCAAGCCAAGGACAGACATGTGGGCAAGAGAGCAGGGTGGTGTGTTAAAATGGCAAGCGACAGGGAGGTCTGGGTAATGCTTGCGGTCAGACCGAAGACTGTCACCCAGTCTGAATTTGGTCTCTCCAATGTAGAGGAAACCGCATTGGGAGCAACGAATGCAGTAGACTAAGTTGAGGGAAGTGCAAGTGAAATGCTGCTTCACTTGAAAGGAGTGTTTGGGCACTTGGACGGTGAGGAGAGAGGAAGTGAAGGGGCAGGTGTTGCATCTTCTGCGTTTGCATGGGGAGGTGCCGTGGGAGGGGGTTGAGGAGTAGGGGGTGATGGAGGAGTGGACCAGGGTGTCACGGAGCTAACGATCCCTACGGAATGCCGCCAGGGGGGTGAAGGGAAGATGTGTTTGGTGGTGGCATCATGCTGGAGTTGGCGGAGTCCTACCTCTCCCTGGACCATGACCCCACCACTGAACATCAAGCCATTGTTTCCAGGACTGTCACTGACCTTATCTCCTCTGGAGATCTTCCTCCCACAGCTTCCAACCTCGGACGGCCCGCTTCTACCTCCTACCCAAAATCCACAAACAGGACTGTCCCGGCAGACCGATTGTGTCAGCCTGTTCCTGCCCCACGGAACTCATTTCTCACTATCTTGACTCCCTTCTCTCTCCCCTTGTCCAGTCCCTTCCCACCTACATCTGTGATTCCTCTGACACCTTACGTCACATCAACAATTTCCAGTTCCCTGGCCCCAACCGCTTCCTCTTCACCGTGGACGTCCAATCCCTCTACACCGCCATCCCCCACTGGGAAGGTCTGAGGGCTCTCTGCTTCTTCCTTGAACAGAGGCCCGAACAATTCCCATCCACCACTACTCTCCTCCGTCTGGCTGAACTTGTTCTCACACTGAACAATTTCTGCTTTAACTCCTCTCACTTCCTCCAAATAAAAGGTGTGGCTAAGGGTACCCGCATGGGCCACAGCTATGCCTGTCTCTTTATGGGGTATGTGGAACATTCCTTGTTCCAGTCCTACTCCGGCCCCCTCCCACAACTCTTTCTCCGGTACATTGATGATTACTTCGGTGCTGCTTCATGCTCTCGTCGGGACATGGAAAAATTTATTAATTTTGCTTCCAATCTCCACCCCTCCATCATTTTCACATGGTCCATCTCTGACACTTCCCTTCCCTTCCTTGACCTCTCTGTCTCAATTTCTGGTGATAGACTGTCCACCAATATCCATTACAAGCCTACCGACTCCCACAGCTACCTCGACTACAGCTCCTCACACCCCACTTCCAGTAAGGACTCCATCCCATTCTCTCAGTTCCTTCGCCTCCGTCGCATCTGTTCTGATGATGCTACTTTCAAAAACAGTTCCTCTGACATGTCCTCCTTCTTCCTTAACCGAGGTTTTCCACCCACGGTAGTTGACAGGGCCCTCAACTGTGTCCGGCCAATCTCCCGCGCATCCGCCCTCACGCCTTCTCCTCACTCCCAGAAACATGATAGGGTCCCCCTTGTCCTCACTTATCACCCCACCAGCCTCCGCATTCAAAGGATCATCCTCCGCCATTTCCGCCAACTCCAGCATGATGCCACCACCAAACACATCTTCCCTTCACCCCCCCTGGCGGCATTCCATAGGGATTGTTCCCTTTGTGACACCCTGGTCTACTCCTCCATCACCCCCTACTCCTCAACCCCCTCCCACAGCACCTCCACATGCAAACGCAGAAGATGCAACACCTGCCCCTTTACTTCCTCTCTCCTCACCGTCCAAGTGCCCAAACACTCCTTTCAAGTGAAGCAGCATTTCACTTGCACTTCCCTCAACTTAGTTGCATTCGTTGCTCCCAATGCGGTTTCCTCTACATTGGAGAGACCAAACGCAGACTGGGTGACCGCTCTGCAGAACACCTTCGGTCTGTCCGCAAGCATTACACAGACCTCCCTGTCGCTTGCCATTTCAACACTCCACCCTGCTCTCATGCCCACATGTCTGTCCTTGGCTTGCTGCATTGTTCCAGTGAAGCTCAACGCAAACTGGAGGAACAGCACCTCATCTTCCGACTAGGCACTTTACAGCCTTCCGGACTGAATATTGTGTTCAACAATTTTAGATCTTGAACTCTCTCCTCCATCCCCACCCCCTTTCCGTTTCTTCCCCCTCCTTTTTGTTTTTTCCAATAATTTATATAGATTTTTCTTTTCCCACCTATTTCCATTATTTTTAAATGTATTTCCACCCACTGTTTATCTATACCTTTTATGCCCTTTTAGTATTATTTCACCCCACCCCCACTAGACCTATCTGTACCTTGCTTGTCCTGCTCTCTACTCTTAATTAGCACATTCTTTTAGATAATATCACCACCTTCAACACCTTTTTGTTCTTTTGTCTGTGACATCTTTTGGTTATCTCCACCTATCACTGGCTGCTTGTCCCTCCAACCCCCCACCCTTCCCCGCCTCCCCCCCCTTAAACCAGCTTATATTTCACCCCTTTCCTGTTTTTACTTAGTTCTGTTGAAGGGTCATGAGGACTCGAAACGTCAACTGTGCTCTTCTCCGCCGATGCTGCCAGACCTGCTGAGTTTTTCCAGGTATTTCTGTTTCTGTTCTTGTTTTGGATTTCCAGCATCCGCAGTTTTTTGTTTTTAACACAATCTACAAACTCTGCCTCATGTGGGGCAGGTGGTGCTTGAAGGGTTGGGCTGATGGGTTGTTTGGAAGTTTCTGTGCTCTCTCCAGCGCATGTTCCTTCAGCATGTTTCTGACAAAGTCTCTCAGTGTGTTTGGTGTCTACTCGAATGGGCCTTTTTCCGTTTTTGTTGGTTACACGCCAGTGTCTCCCATGAGTCAACGGGGATGTTTGACTTCTTCGGGGATGCTTTGAGGACACCCACAAAGCGCTTCCGCTGTCCTCCTGGGAGTTTCCTGACCTGACCAAGTTCCAAGTAGATCACTTGCTTCAGGGATCTGGTGGCAGGCATATGAGCGACTTGTCCTGCCCAGCAGAGCTAGTTTTAAGTGATTGGTGCCTCGATGCTGAGCAAGTTGGCTTAGGAGGGGACATTACAGTTGGACAGCCTTCCTCCCCAGTTTGGAGGATGTTGTGAAAGCACTGCTGCTGGTACTTCTCCAGCGCTTTGAGGTGCCTGCACGTGTTGTCCAAGTCTCTGAAGCATATAGAAGCGATGGGACCACTGCTCCCCAGGAAACCATGATCTTAGTCTTGGGTCCTCAATCCTCTCTTTTCCTCGGCCAAAGACTGAGTTGAACATTGCAGGTGATAACGAATTTTGTTGTGATGTCTGCCTTTGTCTAATGGAGGCTCCCAAGATACAGAAAATGGTTCACATTTTCCAGGATCTTGCCATTGATCTTAATTGACGAGGGGAGACGTTTTGCGATGGGAGCTGGTTGGACGAGGGCATTAATGATCTGGTTGTTTAGAAAAAGGCACATTTTCTCATATGCTTCAAGGAAGGAGCCGATAATGACCTGGAGCTCAGCTTCGCAGTGAGCACTCACACAAGCTTCATCTACATACCGAAACTCAGTGACTGAGGTTAGAGTGATTTTGGTTTTGGACTGAAGACAGCGTAAGTTAAACCATTTCTTGTCTGTTCTGTAGATTATCTCCACGCCTGCGGTAATTTGCTGGATGTGAGGTGTGGTATTACAGTGAGAAAAATGGAGAAGAGAGTTGGTGCAATGACACAGCCTTGTTTGACCCCAGTTTTCACTGAGACAGGGTTTGTAGTCATTCTGTTGGTGAGGATCACAGCTTGTGTGTCATTATGGACTAAGCAGAGGATGGGGACAAATTTCTGAGGGAAGCCAAATTTGAGGAGGATACCTTCATGGACAAAGTCAAAGGTTTTTGCAAGGTCGAAATGTTCATGTCCACCAGTTGGTGCTGTTCCTTTCATTTTTCTTGATTTAGGCATTCAGTGAAGATCATGTCTGTTGTGCCTCTCGATGACTGAAAGCCACACTGTGGATCTGGAAGGAGTTCCTCGGCCACTGGGAGGAGGCAGCTGAGCAAGATCCTTGCAATGATCTTCCTCGTGGCAGACAGCAAGGAGACTCCTCTGTGGTTATCGCAATCGAACATGTCTCCCTGCTTGACTATTGACACCATCACAGCATCCCTAAGATTCCCCTGGCATGCACTCTTCTTCCCAGATGAGGGGTAGGTTATGTAGCCATACCAGGAGTGTATCTCTGCCGTGTTTCAGAATTTCCGCAGGGATTTCATATGCTCCGAGGGCCTTGTTGTTTTTCAACAGTGGAATGGCTTTTTCAACTTCCAGTGGACCAGAGTAGGGCTGAGACCAGGCTGCATAGGGTATGGATGAGTAGAGTGAGGGCATTTGAATCAATGACAGATAGAGGGATTCTCCAATGAACCCATCGGCAGGTTTAATGGCAGCCAGGGTGGAGAATTCGGCAGGGGGACCAAACATCAGTTTCATGCTGGCAGGAACTTCCGCTACTGCCCACCATGGCAGGGCGCAGTTCCCGCCAGAGGTTGGCATGAGACCAATTTGCATCCCGCTAATAGGCTGCAGACGAAGGCCCGACTGGAATCACCCCCCACACCCAATCGGACACAATGCCAGTGGGAAATCACGCTAGTCCAGAACATGCCTGGACCATTGTAGCATGTAATAGTCGGGGCAGTTCGCGCAGATCGAAGAGAAGATGGAGGCCTCCAGCAACCAGACCCTGGAGCGCCACGTACACCACTGGGTGAGATTCAACCGCATGGATCTTCTCAGCGCAGCAGCATCCAGAAGGTTCTCTTCTCAGCACAGTAACTTCATCCAGGGATCAGACCTTCATCCAGCTACGGGTGGAAAGCAGCAGGAGGCACTGTTGGGCAGTGATGGTCTGTTGGTGGTGGGGCAGCGGGGAGCACGTGGTAGCTGAAAGAATGGTGGGGGAGGAATGAAGAGTTGATGGGAGTTCAGGCCAAGAGGGGGCGTGGGCGGGTGGGGGTGCTGGAGAAAGAGGGCATCAGAGGGGCCTTTCAAGGCATCAGATGGAATGGAGCAGGGGAGTGGGCAGGGCCTTGGTGAGTTGCAGGCAGGACGGGGTCTTTTGCTGGTGTTAAGGTGCATGGAGGGGAGTGTTGAGGTTTGAAGGGGTTTTCAGGGAGGGCTCGGTGGTGTCAGTTCTGGACTCCTGGGGTGGATGCCGAGGGTAGCTGTGGTAGGAGGGAATGGTGAAGGTTAAAGGGGGCAGAGGGAGCCGGCAGGGTGGGAGGTTGAGGTCGCAATAGTGTCACATGAAGGGGCGCCGAGGCCTGTTAGTGGGGACGCAGATATGGACACAGATGCGGGCGTGGGCAGGATGAGGGTGGGCAAGTTAATGGGAACAGGTGGGATTCTCAGGGATGAAGGGAACCATTTATGTGGACACTGCTGAAGGTGATGGGTGAGAGTTGAAAGGTAACAGTGGAGACGTCGAAAGTAATATCGGGGGTGAGGGGGGAGCTCAGTGGTTATGGGGTATAGGCTGTGGGTGACTGGGGGAGAGAGAAGGTGTTGGAGCATAGATAAAATGTGACTAGCACCATTGCTGGGCTGGTTGCAACTATGCAGAGCCTCATGGTGGTGACCTCGAGATGCTGCATGGGAGTTGAGTCATCAGGTGTGGGCGGAGGTGCAGGTCATCTCAACCAGACAGCTGAAAGGGAATCCCAGCATGTAGTATTTGCAATGCTAGGACCCTGGAACATACAACAGTGTGAAGGATAAAGGGTCAGTGTGTGCAGGAGAGTGCTTCTACGTGCCTCACAATGGCCCTGGCACATATTGTTGACTCTCTGCAAATGCCTCATTCCAGGGCATGGGGTGTCCGCAGGAAGATGAAGAGGCTGGCGGAGGTGGGAGGGGTGGGGGGGGTGGGGTGGGGGGTACACTCAGCCTTAAGTGTTACAGCTAAAACAAGACAGTAGACATTGTTAAAGTGAATGTGGCTATATGTACAAAAGCTTTCTGATTGTGACGTTCAATGGTTCACCCATGCAACCAGCTGTACGTTTAATATTTCTTAATTTTTCCTTTCCCTGCCACTTCTTCTAGGTTTTCCTCTGACATCCACATCAGGGGTGGAGACATCCTGTTGACCAGTTGGCCCTGTTGCCTTGGATGACCTTGGCGGCTGTCCTCTGGAGAGCCGAGGCCTTGGAGGCTCCGGCTTGCTTTGCCTGTCCTCCTGGGGGCAGCTGCTGCTCTCTGCAGGGGTAAAAGATGAGTTTGAAGGGGTCACAGGCAAAGGGGATTCAGATGGGCCAGACAACCTCTGAGATCCCTGAGTGGATGCCCCAGGGTGTCTAGCTGCCGCTCCTCCTCCTTTAGGGTGACCGAAGGCCCCGGTCAGACTCTTTGAGGGGAAGAGTCACCTTGAAGGAGGTTGAGGTGCCCCATCTCTCTACCGCGTAGCCACTACAGAAGCTCCTCCATAGCTACCGTGGTGAAGTGAGGGTCTGTGCACAGCTCTAGCAGAATCTGCTGGACTAGGATGTCCATGGAGTTTGCCATTGTTGGATCCTAGTCACTAGTTTGACTGGACTGACAGGCCCAGGTTGCACACTTGTTTCGGGATGGCTATGCTGGTACCATAGACAGGGTAGATCAGCAGACAGTTCTTAGGTAGAACACATATTTATTTACAAAGGAACTCAGCAGCTACACTTGCATGCTTTCAACTCAAACCCTGTCTCTACATTACAGACTCTAACTATAGACTACTGTGCTATTCTGCTATTGGATACTAAAATCATGTGATCTTCCACTATACATTCTTCTTAAATGTACATTACACATCAGATTACTACAGCCATCCTCCCCACAGCGACCTCAATGCGTGCACAGGTCGGCACCACTTCATTCGCCAGTAGGTGGATGGACTCCTCCACTTTGCGCCCTGCCTTGTTGAGGGCCTCCGACACCTCTGCCTGATGTTCCCCTGCCTCTTGTTGACTCTCCAGCCTTAGTTCAAAGGCTGATTCCAGAGACCTGTCATTGGACTTGGACCTCCAAGTGCTGGTGAGCTCAGCTGACCCTGCCTCCTCCTGCTGCGGACGTGTGTCCGTGCAGTGATTGCCAGATTATGAGAGCCTTCCTAATCTAGAGCTACTACCCACCGAGGCTTGTGTCTCTGGGCTGGTGGAGGGTGCAGGTGTCTGCTGTGATGCCTCTACAGTTGCACATGGCTCTTGTGTTATGTCCACGCTCCTCTCCGGCTGAAGCTGGGTAGGTCTTCTTCTAGTTCGGCCTTGCCCTCTTCCTGGTGGCACCTGTAAGTGAGAGAGGAGAGAGCAAGTGACAGCATGAGCTGCCTCCAACATGAAGTCACCCTTGGCCCTGAGGTTTTTATTACATGCATGGATCCTGACTGGTTGGAGGCCCAAATCCAGTCTCCCCATCTCCAATGGCCCAGCCCCACTCCACCATGCCACTGGGCTGCCTTCTCCTCGAATTCAGTCACTTCCTTCAAGGTGTGGTCGACCCTCTCCCATCTTCTTTGTCTCTCGCCGGTTATGGCTTAACTAGCTCCGCTCAAAGAGAACAGAGAAGCTGGGGTTGAGGAATTGTATTTAGCATCCATTTTTATACAGCTATTTCACTTTTCTTTCTATAGTTGCAGTCTTAAAGATAACCCACTGGATAGTGTGGCATTTCATTAATGCACTGCATGTTGTCCAGAAGGGTTCTGAGCCCATACCCATAAAGGCATGTCCTCTGCGGAGCTTGATGGCCCTCTGCACCTGAGCCCCTTCCCACCCTGCCCCGCCTCCCCCTTCCAGACAGCATCGTGAGCTCTCTGTGTGGAAGGGTGAAAGAGACACAAGTGGTCATTCTACCTGAAGAGTGGATGGACTGCACTGGGGCTATGAGGCATCACCTTATGACCTTACCACTGAGTCCCATTTCCCTGACATTCAGTCATTGTGGTTACTGTGATCAGCTGAGGCTTATTTACCCTGACGGAGCAGATGAGGTCACTCATTTTCTTCCAGCATTGGATGCCTGACCTGCGCTGGGCACTGACGGCGGCAGCGACCTGCACCCATGCAGGGTTGGTCTCCCTGCTCGGCCTCTCCTCCCATCAGCTGGGTACAGGATGCCCCTCCTGAGCTCCACCTGGTCAAGGAAGATGCCCAGGGATGAGTCACTGAAGTTAGGAGCAGGAGGCCCAGTCCCCTTCCTGCCATCTCTATGGGCCTTGTTAGTGAGTTGATGTCCGGGCACCTTTTAAATATGGCACCCAGGTATGACAATGGGGAGCATGTCGTCCAGCCCGCCCCGCTGTGCAATACATTGGGAAACCCCCAACTGCTTAATTAATGAGGCTGGGGACGGGCGCGATACCACGGGAATTCCCGCCAGCCTCTGCGGCAGGAAAACTGCCCGTCCCCACCCCAAATGGGAGCGTTCGGCCCAGGGTCTCGGTTGAGGCGCTCATCAAAACGTTGGCTCAAGTGACAATTGACTGCCTCCCTGTCCTTGATGTGCTCCTCTCCAGCTTCAGCTCTCCGTGGGATGGGCTCTTGAGTGCTTGGGTCATAAATGGTCTTTACTAGTCACACTTAAAAATGTCAGAAATATTTTTTTAAAAAGGGGAATTATAGACAGTTATTTCTTGTTGGTTTTTCTGACCTATAACCTGGCCTCTCCTGAAGGAGGAGCCAAGAGATCTTATTATCTTTTACAAGTTCTCATGAAAGGTCATCAACCTGAGGTGTTAACTCTGTTTCTTCCTCTATAGATGCTGCCAAATCTGCTGAATATTTCCAGCATTTTCTGTTTCTATTTCAAATTTCCAGTGTTATGTTTTACTATGGGGTCACTTTGCTCGTGAACCGGTTGCACGCTTATCTATCAGCACGTGGGTCGATTACAATATACGGCAGACGCAGAGACCAATATGAAATGAAGCACATGCTATTTATTTACACAGATAACAGAGCACTAACATGATGTGTGCTTCTCCAACCAGACCCTACCCCAGACTAACATTAACATCGCAGCCCGCGCTACACAGCTATTGGGTCTTACAGTCACGTGGTCAATCTGCTCACATTCTCTTAAAGGTGTATTACACCTCAGATTACCACATCCCTCCCCTTTACTTGAAAGTACATTTTACAATATATTAACTGTTTAGAAAATGGAACTATTTACAAATTTAGTCTCTAGGGTGGTTTATCTGAGGCCTCCCTCTCAGGAGTTACCTGTTCACTAGGCACCCCAGCAGGAACCTGTAAGTTTGCCTTTTCGGCTCTCTCAGGCTCAACGGGTAATATAGGTACTTCTAAAGCAAGGGGAGTTCCTTCTACCTGTGGTGTAGACTCCAACAGGAATGTTTAATGCACCTTTTCTTGTGGATCTGTTTCCCTTTTCCTGAGGTGATCTACACGTCTCCTGATTATCCGACCTTCAACCGATATATGATAGGACAGGGGTCCTGTCACTGCACTGACTTCACCTGATAGCCATTTGGGCCCATCTCCAAAGTTCTTTGCAAAAACAGCTTCTCCTACAGTGAAGTTTCTTTCATGACTGTGGTAATTGTGTCCATTTTTCTGGGCCTCCTGACTTCTTTGTACCCTCCCTAGTAAATAAGCCCTCTGAGGATTAACCTGAGCTTAACCTGTCCTGAGATGTGTCTTCATTAATAACTCTGTGGGGGTCAATACCTGTGGTCGTATGTGGTGTAGTCCTGTAGCTGAGCAGGAAATGTGATAACTTTGTGGCTGTAGAGTCCTCCTCTAGCTTTTTCATTCCAGCCTTGAAGATCTGAACAGCCCTCTCGGTCAACCCATTGGATACAGGGTGGTATGGTGAGGTCATGACATGTGTTATGCCATTGAGACTTGTAAATCTTTGGAATTCCCCGCTGGTGAATGCTGTTCCATTATCTGGTAAACCGTGTATCGCAAAACTCTGATGCAATCTGCCTATGGTGGCGGCAGATGTGGACGATCACACCTCATATATATTCATCCATTTGGAGTGGGAGTATGAGGAACATTGTGTCCACGTAGTCAATGTTGAGGCGGACCCATGGCCTTCTTGGCCATTCCCAAGGATGCAGTGGAGCAGAAGGAGGCAATTTCTGCACCTGTTGGCACTGCATGCAGCTCTTGACCATGTTTTCAATTTCAGATAAACCATCACATGGGATAGAATTTGGAGTAAATTTTCCATAGCCCGTTGGAAAATGGCACAAGCTGATGAGACTCCGAAGGGTAACCTGGTATACTGGTATAACCCCCTGTGTGTGTTGATAGTCACAAAATCCTGAGAGGCCTTTTCTAGCTCGACTTGCTGGTAAGTGTGGCTCATGTCGAGTTTTGTATATCTGGATCCCCCTGCCAGCTTGGAGTATAATTCATCAATTTTCGGTATAAGGTGCCTATCAAGTCTGGCCATTTTGTTAACTGTCAACTTGTAGTCCCTGCATCTTCACACACTCTGGTCAGGCTTTAGTACTGGAAATATGGGTGTCGCCCATTCGGAAAATTGTACAGCTTGTAAGACTCCCAAACTTTCCAGCTTGTTCAATATCCACTTTTTCCAATACTGCATAGGGGACTGGTCTCACCTTTAAATATATGGGGACTGTTCCAGGATCCAGGATTTTAGCTTGCAGCCCCCGAATCTTCCCGGGCTCTTCCCTGAACAAAGGGGCATATTTCTGTAATAATTCTTGCAGATCTTTCATTCCGAGTTGAAAAATTTCAATCCACTCCAACTTTCTTTCCTTAAGCCAGTTCCGACCAAATAGAATTGAACCCTCCCTTGCTACCACTATCAAGGGCAGACTGGCTTTCATATTGTACTGGAATCTTGCATATACCTTTCACTCATATGTTTTCGCCAGCATATGTCTTTAGACTGGCATCTGAGTTTTCCAGTTTTAGTGAGTGGCCTCCTCCATTCAGAAACTTAAACGTGTGTTCCCCTGTGACTGTCGTGGATGCGCCTGTATCCACCTCCATTCGAATGGGTTTCTGTTGACCTCTACTGCCACATAGGTCGGCTCTGTTTTACCCATTTTTTAATATGTGTAGCAAGTAGATATCTGACTCTTTGTTTCTTTTGGTTCCTCCATTACATCAATTTTACAACTTCTGCCTTTTTGTTTGGAATTTTGCCTCAATCTTTCTTTACAATATTGCATAATGTGCACATTGCGATGGCAGTAGAAACACTTGGTTCTTTTAAATTGTTGTTCGTTTGTACACTGGTTCCAATCCTGCTATTATTGATGTGCTTGTCATCTGTTAAACCGTTGCTTTTTGCTGGTCTGTTAATGGCGGCTGATTCCTGCCTTTCCATGGAGCCCTGCGCTTCGGCACCATTTCTAGCCGGTGCCTCCCTCTTGACATGAAGGATGGCGCCATTTTGTGCTCCCTTGATTTCTCGGAGTCTCTGACTGCGCTCTCCACTGTGAGAGCAAACTCTAGCACTTTGCTGAAGTCTAAATTTGTTTCTGACAACAACCTTTTTTGAATGGCGTCTTCGTTAATCCCACATACTAATGGGTCTCTTAACATGTCATTAATCAACGCCCAAACTCTCAGTGTCTTTTCAGTTGTTTTAAAGCTGCTACATAGCAAGCGACTGTCTCTCTAGGGGCGCGACACCTCAAATTGAATTTAAAACGCTGCGTTGTTACTGAGGTCTTCAGCTAAAAGTGGCTTTTTACTAGATTCACCAACTCATCAAAGCTCTTGGAATCTGGGGCGTTGGGTGCCGATAGACTATGAATTAGGCGTAAGTTTTACTGCCACATGTCGATAAGAGGATCACTCACCTCTTCTCCTTCCCCGATATGTCGTTGGCCAAAAAGAAAAATGTGAGGCGTTCAATATAATGTGACCAGTCATCGGTGGTCTGGTCAAACGGTTCGATGTGGCCAAATTGCGGCATACTGGAGGGAGATAGCTTTGACGACTATGGTGGGGGCTGTGCTTACAATCGGCCTGCAAGGCTCAGCTAATTCACTTCAGTTGAGTTTTTGTGGTTTCCTTGGTATCGTCACCTGGTCGTGTTTTGCCTCATCGCCCGTTGTTATATTCCACTATGGGGTCGCTTTGCTCGCGAACTGGTTCCAGGCTTATCTGTCGGCAGGTGAGTCGATTACAATATACTGCAGACGTAGAGACCAATATGAAATGAAGCACATGCTTTTAATTTGCACAGATAGCAGAGCACTAATATGAAGTGCACTTCTCCAACCAGACCCTACTCCAGACTAACATTAACGTGGTAGCCCGCGCTACACAGCAATTGGGTCTTACAGTCACATGGTCAATCTGCTCACAGTCTCTTAAAGGTGTATTACACCTCAGATTACCACATCCAGCATCTGCAGTATTTTATGTATTTATGTATTATATGTTTATGTATTGGTTTGCATAAATTACCTTGGTTTACCTCTGCGTGTTTCACTACACTACAAACTTTGACCCTGCACTTAAACTTCTCTGTATGTAACAGGTTCTTCTCTGTGTTACAAGTCACAGCCGAGAGATTGAAACATGTCAACATTGGCTGCTGTCTGGTACTTTTACAAACTGGCACAAGTAATAAAATGAATGTGTTCTAAAGGGTTCCCCTTGACTAGTACAAATTAAAACAGAAACTAGAAATGATCAGCAGTCAGGCAGTGACTGTAAACGTTTCAGAGAGCAAACCCTTCATCAGAAATACAAGTAATACAGGTACAGTTACCAGAATCTTCCATCCCTCCACCGCCCATGCCACCCCCCACCCCGCGGCGGGGCCAGCAAGGCATTGAAATCTCCGTTCACATCGGCAGGACCGGAATATCCCACCGGTGTGAGGGGCTGAAAAATTCCGGCTGGTGTCTCAAAACTGGTGACCTCAGGACTGAGCCTGCACTGGATTTTGGATCTTGCCAATTTTCGGGTTTGGTGGCTCGCTCGGCTCGGGTCGGGCAGACCGGGCCAAACCAAGGGATTAAGGGTTGCTCAGACCACTAAGAGCTTGGGAAAAACTGGCTTGTGAAGCTGATAACTAGCCCACACCAATGTAGCACCGTGGTCAATCTGCTCACATTTTCTTAAAGGTGTAGAGGTGCAATACACCTTTAAGAGAATGTGAGCAGATTGACCACGAGCACCTAGGCTAACAAGCCAGTAAGATATCTTACTAACTTAATAAGAATTAAAATTCATGTATGGCAGCTGATAACAATGTCTGGTTTTCCGACATCTCCAGTTTTCAGATAGCCTGTACCTGGGCAAGAATTGTATTGAGGTTGAAAATGAAGGAGCAGCAGGTAGCCCGATCACAGAATAGAAGTCATGGGGCTGAAGGGACTGCAAAATGTTCTTAACAGAAAGGCAGGGAGCTGGCAAATGATGTGAAAGACCATCTGAGTGAGGCAATGACCAGATGTTAGATGAACTGAGAATTTGCAAGTAGATGGGAGGGTGAGAAGTCACGGTAGGGGGTGATATCAGGAAAATTCCAAAACAATTCAGGGAATTGAGGAAAGATAAAGACAACCTTCAGGTTTTTCAGGTCTGAAGATGAAAACAAAAAATGGTGGAAACAAGAAGGTGTCAAAAAAAAACCCGAGAAAAACAGGCCTGGGGTTGTTTTCCTTGGAGCAGCAAAGGTTGAGAGGGGACCTGATAGAGGTGTATAAGGTTATGAGAGACATGGATATGGTGGATAGGAAGGCACTTTTTTCCATTAGTAGAGGGGTCAATAACCAGGGGGCATAGATTTAAGGTAAGAGGTAGAAGGCTAAAAGGGGAGTTGAGGAGAAATTTTTTCATCCAGAGGGTGGTGGGAGTCTGGAACTCACTGCCTGAAAGGGTGGTTGAGTCAGAAACTCTTGTAACATTTAAGAAGTATTTAGATATTCACTTGCGTTGCTAGACTCCAGGGCTATGGGCCAAGCACTGGAATATAGGATGAGTGTAGTCGGATCTTTGTTGACCAGCACAGATATGATGGACCAAATGGCCTCCTTCTGTGCTGTAAATGTCTATGAGTCTATGAGGCCTGTGTTCTGAGAGAGAATTCACACTCCCCTCCTCGAGTCACTGATCATCCTCACATCGGAGCAGCCCTTGTCCAGTACTTATCCCTCTCCTGTGAGATAAGGTATTTCCTAATAAGATTGTAGGAAATATGAGCAGAAGTAGGCCATTCAGCACATCGAGCCTACTCCACTCTTCAGTAAGATCATGACTGATCTGATTGTGGCCTTATTTATCTCTTAACTCTTTAATTCACAAAAATGACTTAGAAATTTTTGTATCAATTAAAATGATGGCAAATTGGGGGTGGGGAGGTGCATGAGGAAGCGTGGATCAAATGGGCTGAAAGGACTCCTTCACCCAACCCCATCCTGTGATAACTGATGCCATGTCTGAAAAGCGCTCTGAGTAATTTCTTTTGACATGAACGGTGCTTAATGGTGTGCACCCAGTATGGCTCCCTGCTTCAGGATTTGCTGAAGCTCAACTCTCGGCTGAGGCACTTACTGCCTCAGCTCCGCGATCCGGGTGAAATAATTAACGGCAACACTGTCACCATGCTGAGGGGGTGTTTAAAAAAAAACTGCACCTTTGCGGTGAATGAATGAAGTGGCCACCTCCTTGAAGTTTTAATTGCAAGCCCTGTTCCTGGAGGATGAATTATGGGCAACGCACACATACACACACACTCCAGTGAGTTCCTTGATTGTCAACCCATCTCAGCTGCCATACTGTCTATGTGCACTCTGCTGGCAAGCTCCTGCTCTCCAGTATTAAACGGCTGGTGTTTCAAGGTTATTTGTGCGATAAATTACGTTATGTGCTTAGCTTCCGAGGTAATAACACCCATGAATGGGTTGCTATGGCTGTGCATTTAATTTTCACCTGACGTCCTCTTGCTAGCTCCAAGCAAGCAACTTGGGACTGTCACAAGAATTAAAGGCGCTTTCCCTTTTGCTGTTGTGATGTTGTTCAAGGGGACAACGAGCAAAAAATATATGCTGGTGGAGGAAATGACCGTGCATACCCGTGGTTCTCAAATCAGCCCTTGTCTGTGGGGGAAGGGAGTTCTGCTGCAGTTGTTGAAAGACAAGACTTGCAGAGGGCGACAACACGGGCTCAGTAATAAATTGATCTGCACGGCAATTAAAATATCAAGCAGTGACCAAGAAGATCCTTTGAACATGAGTCACAGATAACTCCTTTTGTTCAAATGTGCACAGCACAATTCTGAGTATCTGGGCAGTGAGAGTGTGAGTGAAACAAAACCCAGCACTACTTTCCAGGGGCTGGGTTTAATGGTGTCCCGTCGGAGTATCGGAAGAGCGGGGGCTCATAAAATACATTGTGTGGCGTTCCCACCAGCTTCCTGCCGACCCTGACCTGTATCCCATTTTACGGAGGGTGGGGGAGGCATCCAGGCAGTCTGCCTGCCCTCAGGCCCTTTGAGGCCCTTAGGCAGCCAGTTAATGGCCACTTAAGTGCCTCATTCTGGCTGCTGTATTATTTTCCCTGGGCAGGCCCAGGTCAAGCGCCTGGCAGGTTTCACTGCACAAGCTGGTGTCAGGCAAGAAAGGAGGGACCTCCTTTCGAGGGGGTGTGGGGGGGAGGTGCCCCATACCACCAGAAGCACCCCCCTGCCAGAAGGTCATACCCTCCCTTTAACCTTATACCCCCGGCCTCTCAAACCTGGGTTTCACACCCCCTCCTCACTCCACCTCGCTGCGGCCTACCAGCCAGGGCCCGCCGGTACCCCAGCCTTACCTGCTAGTCCAGGCTCCATAACCTCTCCTTCATTGGGGACTGGCTGGAACAGTGGCAGCTGCTTGAACCTGTTGGGCTACAGAGCTGCCGGCCAATTGGATTGGCTGGCAGATTTCTGAGGCAGCTTGTCCCCTGCAGAAAGGGGGCAGAAGTCTCAGCTTAAAGCAAATAATGCCACGCCAAGCGTAATATAGTTGCAGGGCATCCAGCCTTTTGGTGGGTGGGCTCAAGACCGACTTTTCAGTTGAGGGAGTGGTAGTGATAATATGGCGCCCTGTAAAATCTAAGCCTGGTTTTTTTCTTGCTCCTGGTGGCAGTACTGGGTATGAAAGATATTATTTCATCCAGTTTGAGAAAGCTCCCCAATATAGTTGAATTAATGTTTTTCAAACCTTTCCCAGCTTGCCCCTGCAAATATCAACACGCTCCCAAGGACCCTCTGTAAATATTAACACGCTACTGGGGCTGAATTTTGCCATATGTCCTACAGCTGGGGGCGAAAGGGGAACTGCTTCAGCACAGCGGCCCACCCACAAGAGCTGCCAGCCCAATCAGAGGGCCGGGGGCTCAGTAGCCTCAGCAGCGCCACTGCTAGCGGTGGCCAATGCTGAGGCTGCAGCTCCAGGGAGAGGACGCAGCAATGATGGGAGCTACCTCAAAGACAGGTGTGTTAGGTTGGGAGGAAGCTCGGGCCAGACAGGCAGGCCCCGGCAATCAGGGTGGCGTGGTGGAGCATCAATGCTGCCGTTACCACGATGGCTGCCATTGGTGGCGGGGGGGGGGCATTCTTTTGTGAGACATGGATCACAATCAAGGTGGGCCCTCCCCACCCCCCCAGAGCCTGCTGGGAGCCATCAGATTTCACCCAGCAGCCTCCTGGTGCAGCAGAAGGCTTCCCGACATTGGCAAAATGCTCACGGAGGCTGGAAGTAGCCCTTAATTAGACACTTAAGTGAATCAATTGACTGCTGGATGGGCGGCCAAGCTGCCACCTTTCCCACAGCTGGAAATATGACGTGATGGTGGAAAGATGTTGGCACCCCTCCCAATGGCTTCTGTGTCATTTTGCCAGCTATCCTGCCTCCCAGCCCATCAGCAGTGGGCCAGGAAAATTCTGTCATCAGGGGCCCTTTGAAAATATCAACTAATACCCAGGGACCCTCTGAAAATAACAGCACACACTTAGGGACTGATTGGAAATATTGGAAATCCCCCCAGGGATCTCTTGCAAATATTAGCATACGCCCAGGGACACCCTCCGAATATTAGCACACGTCCAGGGAGCCCCTAACGTAATAACACACGCCACTCACACAGACATATCCTCATACACACGTGAACCCTCATCTTCATGTTCACATACTCTAACATTAAATACACGCACCCTAACCTCTCACTCATGTATGCACACCCTTATTCCCTCACGCTCTCACACCCATGCTGATGTACTCTCACTCCCGCATAGGGCAGGATTTTCGTGGAGCTGGGCCAGCCCTGCAGCCCTTTAAAAATGGCGGGCGGGACCTGGATGGGGAGGCCTCCCCCCAAACCCCCCATTCCAGCAGTTCCCACTTTTTGCCAGCAGGGGGAGGGAGCGGGTGGTGAATCACACAGGAGGGTCATTTGAAATTAGTGCTGAGTTCAAACAGGCCCCATTTTCGTTATTCCAAGGGATTATTTATCTTTCATGTGGTTACTAAATAGAGTTTTTTTTTGTTTCTGTAACAACCTGGCCATCAAAGGGATTTAAAATCTTCAAGTAGGTTTCATCAGTGAGAATTTCTTTTCAGTATCAAGTGTGTACGAGAGAGAGCTCTATTCGATTGTTAGAAGTTTATTTTTTTTCATCTCCACGTAGATCCTGAGGCCTGCCCATAGGGAATACTGTGTGAATGGTTATGGAGGTGGCATGGGGATATGATGGATAAGGACGTGGCAAGGGGGGCGTGAGGTGGCTTTGGGGGCTGGGTGAGGGCTAGATGGCCTAACTGCCTCATATCAAACTGGGCCAGAGCCAAGGTGGACCATCTAACCAGCCTCCCTCAGCACTTGCTCCTGCACCTACCACCTCCCCCATCCCAGTCCCCCTTGAGCAAAAATCGGGGGGGGGGATCATTTCCATGGAGACGGGTCTGCCAAGTTAGGCATTTCCCGACTCGAGCTTCCTGCCTCCAAGGTAAATCCTCGGCCCACAGTTTCACCTTCGCCCTTTCGTACCCTCTTTCTCAGATTCGTGTACCTACACCCTCACACACTCACTCTTGTTCACCTACAATCAGCCTCATCCTCTTGTACTCACCATCATGCTCATGTACTCTCTGACCCTCACACTGACAGACCTCGCATTCCTATATCCTCACATATGCCAAGTTTATTAAATCTGAAACCATTATTACCTTCTACACCGTAGAATGGGAGGCAGTGGCATAGTGATATTGTCACTGGAATATAGTGTTCCAGAGGCCTAGGGGGATGCTCTGGGGACCTCGGTTTGAATCCCACCATGGCAGATTTTTGAATCTGAAATTTGAATCCAATAAAAATCTGGAATTAAAAGTTTGATGATGGCCAGTGCCGATTGTTGTAAAAACCCACTAATGTTCACTTATGTACTTTAGGGAAGGAAATCTGCCATCCTTACCTGGTCTGGCCTACATGTGACTCCTGACCCACAGCAATGTGGTTGACTCTTAAAAATGCCCTCTGAATGAAGGCAATTAGAGATGGGCAATAACCATTGGCCTAGCCCAGCGATGCCCACATCCCATGAACGAGTAAAAAAAATTCATCCGCATACAGCTCTTATGAAGCTTTGTCCCCTTTGGTTAATTAGGACTGAGTTTTCAGTTGAGGTTGGGGTTTGGATCAGAGGTGGGCCAGCCTGCAATTTGGCACCGCTGGCCTCCATGTGCCCCTTCTTGCCACAATCCGGACCCTGAGCCATTTTGAATGAGGGTGGTTTAGGATAGCGGCGGGTAGCCAATTATCTCCAAGTTAATTTAATTAAGGGACCTATTAAGGCTCAGTACCCATGCCAGTTGGTATTTCCATTCAGCAATGTGGACAGTCCACACTAGCCTGAATCATATCCAGACCAACATGGTGAACTAAGGGCAGGAAGGGCATGGGGTGCGGGGGGATTGGGGTGCAGGGCAGTTGCAGTTGTTCACACCAGGGACACCATTACGCCTGTAATAGCAGTCAGGCCATGCTGCAGCAGCTGGCCGTCCCCTGAAGGGGTAGCCCCTTCAGGATCGTGCTCAGGAAGCTGTGGCCATTTTGAAAATCGACAAAACCTACCTGACTTTCTCCCTCACTGCTGCCATCTTCAGGTTGCCAGCTCTCACCTCAGCTCTGGCACTGTGCTGGAGGGTGTCCTATTGGAGCTGAGACCCACTGGAGTTTAGAAGAATGAGAGGTGATCTTGAAATAGATAAGATCCTGAGGGGTCTTGTCAGGGGAGATGCTGAGAGGATGTTTCCCCTTGTGGTGGAATCTGGAACTAGGAGGCACAGTTTAAAATTAAGGTGCCTCCCATTTAAGACAGAAATGAGGAGCAATTTCTCCTCTCAGAATGTCATTAATATTTGGAATTCTCTTCCCCAGAGAGCAGTAGAGGCTGGGTCATCGAATATATTCAAGGCTGAGTTAGACAGATTTTTGATTGACAAGGGAGTCAAGAGTTCTTGCAAGGCAGACAGGAAATTGGAGTTAAGCCCACAATCAAATCAGCCATAAACTTACTGAATGGTGGAGCAGGCTTGATGGCCTCCTCCTGCTCCCATTTCTTATGTTCTTGTGGCCCTGCAGCATCAGGAGCCAATCCACCATCCCTGATTGGATCGCAAGCCCTCACCCTGGTCTTGTATTGGCTCCCCATTTCAAAAGATTGGTGTGCATGTCTCAAATAAATTGTGAGGGGTCGGGGCCCAGAACCTGCCTCCATGTTGAGTTCCCATTTCCTGATTGAAAATTCAGCTCCTAGTATCTGGGGATCAGTAGGGAGTAGAGTGCTCCCTGTAAAAATTATGCTGTAAGTATCAGTGTGCAAGCCAAATCCCATCCCTGCAGACGCAGACTTACAGCTACATCATTCTAACAATGTCAAGCTATTCCACTGATCTTTTCTATTCGTACTTTCACTTGAATGCAAGTCCCAGCCGATTAGCTTATCAAGTTTTCACTAATTTCCACCCTGCCTATTTTTCATCTTTAATCAGTGTTAATAAGCGAAGTTTTACGGCCCTGTCACAGTGGGGGTGGGGCTGTAAAATGCAAGCGGGACATTCAAAAGTCCATTGATTTTGACGGAACAGTAAAATCCCGCCATGTAAAATTCCACCCCAATGTTTGTCCTTTCCAAACAGAACAACATCAGCGAGTTTATTGCAGTGTGATTCCTTTCCTGTCACCTCCTTTGATTATTTAATTAAAAATGAGATGGCCGAAAAGGCAATGGGTCGGATTTTTCTGGTCCCACCTGCCGTGGGAGCAGAAATTTCCACCGGAAGTCAGAGGGCCTATCGCTGGTCCACCAAATTTTCCATCCCACCTGTGATTCCTGTGACGGACGGGATCGGAAATTCCCGCCCAATGTGCCTGAAGAGCAGCTACTTTGGCCAGTATCAAAGATGGCAGCAAACATGCCAACGTCAAACCATTTCTGGAATAACGATATTTTTATGGTTACCAATACTTTTTAGTCCACTCAACCTAAAATCCAGCTTCCATTGAAAAGCATGCATTTCCAATGATCTAAGACTTGAACCCTCTTGTGTAAATATACTCTGTGTGGACAACATATCCTTTACTGCTGGCGTGTGCAATGGAAACCACGTGGGATCCCAGCATACATGCCCGACCTCTCCGACTGCTGAAAAACTTCATGCCTTAGGCTAAAAGCTATATTTTTTGGAAAAAAATGAAGAGTATACAGAAGCAAGAGCAAATAAGCCAAAGAAAATAACAAATAAAATAATTGGCATCACTGAACGTATTGAACGGTTTTCTGAAATCCCCTTATCGAATCACTTCAAGGTTCTTTGTCAGGTTGAGCATGGATCAAATTGATTGCTGGAAAAACAAAACTGCCTCAAAGCAGTATCGAGTCCCTCCTCATTGCCATGAGTAGGATGTGATCTCCAATCCAACTGACAGAGATGCAGATGTACCTAGGCCTGAACCTTTGTTCTCATGTCTGGTGCGCAGAGTGAAGAAGTGTCATGGGAGTAATCTTTAGGCCCCCTGAAAGCAGTTATACCATTGAACAGAACATTAAGCAAGTAATAATCAGAGATTGTACAAAGGCAGCATAGTAATTCTGGGGACTTCAGTTTTCATAGAGACTGGACAAATCAAATTGGCAAAGGAAGCCTGGATGAAAAGTTTATAGAATGTTTTCACAAGAGTTTCCTAGAACAATACATTATGGAACAAACTCAGGATAAATGTATTTTAGATCTAGTATTGTGTAATGAGGCAGGTTAATTAGTATTTTACTATAAAAGATCCTCTTGGAAGAAGTTATTTTCGTTCATGGGATGTAGGTGTCGCTGGCTAGACCAGCATTTATTATCCATCCTTAATGACCCTTGAGAAGGTGGTGGTGAGCTGTCTTCTTGAACCACAGCAGACCATGTGGTGTAGATACACCCACAGTGCTGTTAGGCAGGGTGCTCCAGGACTTTTACCCAGTGACAGTGAAGGAACGGTGATATATTTCCAAGTCAGGATGGTGAGTAGCTTGGAGGGGAAAGTCCAGGTGGTGGTGTTCCCATCTATCTGCTCCCTTGTCCTTCTAGATTGTAGTGGTCGTGGGTTTAGAAGATACTATCTAAAGAGCCTTGGTGAGTTCCTGCTGTGCATCTTGTAGATGGTACACACTGCTGTGGGGTGTAGCGAGGCAGGTTTTATGGAAGTCATGCCCCTGGAAAAAAATTGTAGGCAACTACAGCAGCTGCTGGGTGCTGAGGCGGCATGGGCAAAAGGCCTGCCACTTTGTCCCAGCTGTGCAAAGAAGAATGAAACAAAAAACAGCCCTCCAACACTCACCTCTCACAAACACCACCCTCCACACACTCTCCATGCCTAATCCATACCAATCCATGCCATCTCATACTCCCCACTTGCCCCCATGGTCCTAAATACACTCCATGCAAACCTTTTCCCCTCTACCAAACCCCATGGCCCCTCATCCCCCATGCAAACACTTCCCCCTCTACCCAACCCCCATAGCACTTTATAGCCCAATCCCAACTTAATGCCAACTCATGCCAACCCATGCCACCCACCGACCACTCTCTGCTCTTACACCATCCATGCTAACTCACCCAATCACTATTTAAAAAAATTCTCATTGATTATAACCTATTCACTACTAACTTCCTTTAATCCCTTAGAAAATAATCATTTCTTTTCAGGATTTTCCGTTTGGTGCGGGCAGGTGCGGACTTGATCACCACCCGCGATCGGGTCCGCTCCGCCATTTTACGCAGGCCAATTAGGGCCTGCCGAGCGTATTTGCCGACCCCCGGTGGATAGTGGGAGTGTGCGGGTGGCGACGGGCGTGTACAGACCGCCGGGTCCAATGGAGACCCGGCAGCATGTTTAAAAGAAGGGCTGGCAGCCTCCAGAAGGCTGCTGGCTGCTCACAATGGCCAGTTCCAGGTTGCGGCAGAGGGGTTCAGGTGAGCAGGGCAGGTTGCAGGGTAGGTCAGCAGGGGGGCCAATGCGCTCCTCGTTTTTCTGATGTCTGCCCTCCTCGAGGAGGTGGCAGCACGGCGGGAGGTGCTGGTTCCCCAGGATGGGGGGAGGAGGCCCCCCCTACATGACCAACCGTGCCTGGGAGGGGGTGGCGGAGGTGGTGACCTCCCGCGACGTGGTGCGGCGCATCTGGATCCAGTGCCGCAAGCGCTTCAATGACTTGTTGCGCTCCGGCAGGGCGAGTACCGTGTTGGCATTGGGCACTTAACCCAGCAGGTAGCCTTACCCTCTGAGGCCCCCCGCCCCCAATTCTTAGTGTCGTGACTGCATTGAATCATCGAGGGCATTTTTCCTTTGCTGGGTGGGCAAGCAGATAGTGCCCATGTTGAGGTCAGCCTGAGTGGGTCATGAGATGAGTTCTCCCCCGCACCATGTGTTGGTCTTGGTCCCACATGACTGGTTTGGGGGCAACCGAGAGGAGCTGCACCTAGGCGCAGGCTCAGAACTCCAGGACATGTCCTAGTCAGGGTGATGAGATGGTGGAAGCGCAGCCTCAAGGTGTCGTGGCAAAGAACCATCTGCTGCCCGCTACGCTGCACGTGCTTGCGCCTCCTTGCTATGGGAGGAAATACCGTGTGGTTCCTAATGTGATGTAGGCAGCATGTGTCCAAGTTGGGTGGGTGGGGAGCAGGCCTAGCATCTTGGTCTGAGTGATCAGCAGCAGCGGGGTGAGGAGACACTGGAGGCCTGATGTGTCCCACTCTGGTTGGGGTGTGGTGTGTGCGAGCAGAGTCCATGTGCAATTTGCCTTGATCAATGGTTGTCTCTGTTTTTCAGGAGAAGATGCTCATGGTGCGTCCGAGCATGTGAGGACTGGAGGCTGCCAGGCACAGCTCACCATATTAAGCCGCATCGAGCAGGAGGCCCTTGAGCTGGAGAGGCGCCATGCACCCAGGTCTACTGGTGTCGGTGAGGCTGGTGTGCCATGGCCAGGTATTTAAACCCAACAGTGAGGTCAGCATTGTCCTCCCAACAGCCATAGCACTGATGATTGTTAAATTAGTTATTGTTGCAACATTTCTGGGCCATTGGTTACGGAAGATTGAGCGCATAATGAGCCAGGGGAAAGGGATGAAGTTTGTCAGTGTCTGCACGCTAACTGATCCACTGTCCTTGTTCTTCCTTTCAGCATCAGTGGAGCAGGGCCGGGAGGAGGAGCAGCAGATGCCCCCTCTCACACCTGAGGGCCCTGAAGTCTCACCAGCGTCACACCTTCTTTGCCAGGCAGGCACCAGTGCAGATACTAGCACCTCGGTGGGAATTTGAACATTGGCTAGTGTCCCTGGGCACAGTGGTGAGGGCACTTCACAGTTGCTGGAGGAGCTGGCAGAGACAGAGAGTGCCCATGGCGCCAGCAGTCGGAGGACTGCAGGGGACCAGGCACATGCTCAGTCGGTGCCTGATGATGTGCCTCTGGAGTCGTCCACGATGCAGCAGGTGCAGGAAATGCGGCCGGGTGTGCGGGAGCATCTGGGGGAGATACACAAGGCTATGCTTGGCTTGGTCATCTCTGCAGACTCTTTTTGGAACTTTTGGACATTCAGCTTTATGTATAAGGCCCTTAGTTAGTGCTGCTGACTTGGCAGATTTTTGCCAGATGGTGTCAAGTATCGAGACGGCAGCCCAGGCTTTTCCTGGTGATCCGCCTGTGTTGTGCTAGCTGAAGGTTCATTAAAATAAAGCATCCTGGGTGTCCCTGCCTCCTTGGAGTAGTCCCGGGTCAGCGTCTAGCCCCTTAGCATTCCCCTGTGTGTGCTCATCCCCGGAATCACTACTGGACTCATCATGTGCAGCCACAGACACTGCATTGATGTCTTCATCGTCCACTGTGTCCCCCCTTTCCAGCGCAAGATTGTGGAGAGCGCAGCATGCAACCACTATCACCGAGATACGATCTGGGGGGTATTGGACTGCGCCCCCTGAACGGTCCAGGCACCGGAAGCATCTTGTGGAGGCGTGGCTCCTATTGTACCGCTGCTCAGCTTCTGTTCTTGGATGGTGGAGAGGCATTATGAGCCACCTTCTGAGGGGATAGCCCTTGTCACCCAGGAGCCAACCAACCAGCCGAGCCGGAGCACTGAAGAGCCCCGGCACCTGGGTGTGTCTGAGGATGTAGGCGTTGTGGGAGCTGCCTGGGTACCTTGCACAGACTTGTAGAATCAGCATCCTGTGACCACAACTATCTGCACGTTCATGGAGTGGAAGCCCTTCCCGCTGACGAAGGCACCAGGCTTATCTGCTGGCACCTTGATGGTCACATGTGTACAGTCTATTGCGCCCTGGATGTAGGGGAAGCCAGCAATGGCCGCAAAGCCTCTGGCTCAGTGTGTCTGGCTTGCCTGGTCCCAACAATAGGGGATGAAGATCAATGCCCGCCTGAACAGAGCGTCTGTGACCTGCTTGACACAAGTGTGGACAGCTGATTGGGAGACACCACAAAGATCACCAACTGAGCCCTGGAAGGAGCCAGAGGCATAGAAGTTGAGGGCAGCTGTGACCCTCAGAGCCACTAACATGGGGTGTCCGCCCACACAGTTAGCGGAGATCTCAAGCCCAATCATCTGACAGATATAGTTCACTGTCTCCCTTGACAGCCTCCTTCAGCACTGCACCTCAGACATACTGAGGTAACTGCTTCGCCGCCGGTATACCCCGGCAGCAGGATAGTGGCGTCTTCTGTGGCCCCGTCCACCTTGGACTACCTCTTGGTCCTGCACCCCTTGCGCCTGTACTCCCAAAGTTGGCTCGCCTGGAGGCTGAATGTCCACTCCTGGCCTCCTCCTCCTTCTATCCCTCCCTTCCTCCTCAGAGGAGCTGCCTCCAGTGGACAGATCAGATTCCATACCCAGGCTAATGGAAGGCTTCCTAAAACCTGTAGGCCTGGAAAAGATTCCTCACTGCAGAGTGCTGACCTGAAGGTTAAGAGTCCAGAAAAAGCTGCTGGGATGCGTTTTGAGGTGCTGCAGATCACACAGAATGAGAGGCGATCTCATTGAAACTTACAAAATTCTTACAGGGTGTGACAGGGTGGATGTAGGTAGGATGTTTCCCTTGGCTGGTAAATCTAAAACCAAGGGACATAATCTCAAAATAAGGGGTAGGCCAATTAAGACTGAGATGAGGAGGAATTTCTTCACTCAGAGAGTGGTGAATCTGGACTTCTCTACCCCAGTGAGCTGTGGAAGCTCAATCACTGAGCGTCTTCAAGAAGTCGATAGATTTCTGAAAACTAATGATATCATCAGAATGGCGATAGTGGGAGAAATGGCGTAGAGATGGATGATCAGCCATGATCTAATTGAATGGTGGAGAGGCTCGATGGGCTGAAGGGCCTGCTCCTGCTCCTTTGTTCCAATGAAAACAATGAAAGGCAAGTTTTAAAAACTTTCCACAATAAGCACTTCACAGAGCAGATTCACCACCCCACTGAGCCCTCTTATCCCACCCGTGGATGAGGTTAATACAAATGTCTCCTACCCACCTGCCTGTTGTGCCCTTGCGCTGACCTGAAGATCGCACGGGTGACGGAAAATTGGCGTCGATTGAAGACTAACAGGCCTTAAGTGGCCTGTTAATAATGGCGGGTGCGCGTCGGACTTCATCACGCGTCCGCCCAGCAAAATATCGCGATGGTGCGCGGTAACGTTGGGACGCTCACCCGACGTCACCGCGCATCATTTTACGGGCGGACGTGCAGGGCTCGCCCCCTCGCACGTCAAATGGAAAATTCTGCCCCTAGTCTATTTCAAACACCTTACAAGCACTTGCAGCTGTCAGTCAAACTGTGAACTGACATGCACCCCACTGTGATAATGTTGTGAAATCAGTCATGCAGCGCTAATCCTATAATGAAATCCCTTGGGCTTATGTCAACAGACAGGCTGATATAGCAGGCACAGATTTTTTTAACACTGCAGACAGTTTCTTCAAATATTTAAAGGGCAGGAGATTTAAATGACTTGACAGCTCCCTTTGAAAGTTCCAATAAACTTCTGCGCTTTTTAATGCACATTCATGTCTACTTTTTAAAAATCTCAAAGGGCATCTTGCCTCTCTCAAAGGGTACCTAACCTCTCCCAAAGGTGGTCCAGGACCATAACCAAAAGGATATCTTACCTTTCAAAAAGGGTACCCTACCTCTCCAAAAACCTCTGCTAAGTTTAGATATTCCCCATCAGGTCTAATGTACACAAGCCATTTTTCTCACACCCTCCTTGCGAAAAACAGATTTGACTGAAGGCAGCTGCACTTTAACATGTGCAGCTGCCACCATGAACCAGGGATGTCCAAAGTTTGACCTGCCCCCATTCCAGCAACCCCCACCCACTGTGAAAATGGTGGGGGCCGGGTTCAGGGGCAGGACTCCAGATTTAGACCTCCAACTTCATTTTCGCAAAGATGGGGAACCTCTCTGTCTAGGATTAAATTATTGATCATGAATCAAGAATAGATCTGAGTCTTCTTCAAAGAAATGTCTGAAATTAAGAAAGATGGCTCCATCCGTCCAAAAATGCAGGTCCTAGTCTTCCTTCATTCAGGACATTTCTTTGAAGAAGACTCAAATCTATTCTTGATTCATGATCAATGATTTAACCCTGGAGGGGAAGGACTTGAATGGCAGGCTTTATGTCGCTTATCCTTTTTCTGATTAATTCAGAGATCAAACAATTTGGGCCATTCGGGAAGGAGGGAAGGAAACAAAGAAAGAAGGAACTGCACTTTACAGTCAATGAAGTACTTGCAAATTGTAGCCTGTGTTGAAATGATATGAGAATACGCACCAGAGTGGACAAATTTGGAAAAGTCCTTTGTGAAGTAAGTTTACAGAAATCTCAGGAGAATTTGTGAAGGGTATATGGCCGTAGTAACTGTAGCTTTAAGGAACATAGTGACAGTGTAAATGAATCAGCACTAAGCATGGGGAACCTTAGGGATGCAGTTTTGTCTCTAGTTGTGGATCTTGATGGAAGCATGTAACTGCTGCTGAAGCCCTGTATATGAAGTTCACTGTTTCTTATGAGAAACCTGTCTGGAAAATCAAGTCTATAACAATGGGTATGGGTACAATGCAAAAAAAAAATCCCAAAATCAGCAATGGCAGTCAGGAAGTGGAAGATATTATGCTGGTATCTAAGCAGGTATCCATGACTTGGGAGTGTTTGATGCAGACATGCTTGAAATAGGAAAGTTTCATTCTCCATCATTAACCTCAATTTGGAGAAGACAACATCCACAGCAGAGGAGTTAAAAATAGAACCAAAGCTTCAATGATTGTATTTGGAGGTAACTGAATAAAAATTAGCTTTGAAATAAGTCTTTCCACCTTCTGCTTTTCACCACCTCCCCCCTACCCTTTAGCTTTGACCTTGCTGTCCTATTAAACCTGTTAAAAGAAAATGGCAGGCAGCCAGGCGAAGGAAGGAAGGACCAATTATAGTTAACTGTGTAGTTATTACAGCAGCCAACATGAAGCTACCATAGTTAAATGCTGGCATGCTATGCAAATTGGAAAGAATCTAAGTGTCAGCCTTTCAGCAAACACCATTAATTTAGACCTTAAGAGGCCTCAGGTTGTCGAACCTTTGTAAAATGTCTGCATTTAAGCTTCAATATAGATATATATTGTGCTCTGTTGGCTGTCAGGGTTGTATGCAAATTAATTTTCATTCTGTTCATTTCTGTAAACAACATGGAGAATATTTACAGCTCCGAGCGCTGAGGTTTTTCTCAGACTGTGAGGTTTGGCAAACACGTTGCTTTTAGGAAACAAGGAGCTCCAAATCAATGGAAGCTCCTCTGTCACAGCCATAGGGGGAACCTGTACCCTGTACAGTAGGTGATTTCAGGCCAAGGAGCCTGAGTGGGAAGGCTGTGGGTGCTAATCGCGAATGTGTTTAAGTATGTGCACCTGGGAAAATTGGATGAGTAGCTCACTGGAACTGGGCTGCAACGAGAGGAACTAATTGCTGCCTTTTCCCACTCCTTTCCCCTGTTCCCCAACCACCATCTTTCCCCCGCCTCACCCCATACCCTCTTCACTTACCATTGTTTATGCAGGTCAAGTGCTGTAACCTGCAGGGCTACGGATCAAATGCTGGAAAGTGGGATTATGTACAGGCCTCTGAACAGCAGTCAGGATGTGGGGCACAAGATACACCAGGAGATAGAAAAGGCGTGTAAGAAAGGCAAGGTTACAGTGATCATGGGGGATTTCAATCTGCAGGTAGACTGGGAAAATCAGGTTGGTAGTGGATCCCAAGAAAAGGAATTTGTAGAATGTCTATGAGATGGCTTTTTGGAGCAGCTTGTGGTGGAGTCCACTAGGAAACAGGCAATTCTAGATTTAGTGATGTGTAATGAGGCAGATTTGATAAGGGAGCTTAAGGTGAAGGAAACCTTAGGAGGAAGTGACCATAATATGATCGAATTTACCCTGCAATTTGAGAGGAAAAAGCTGGAATCAGATGTAACGGTATTACAGTTAAATAAAGGCAACTACAGAGGCATGAGGGAGGAGCTGGCCAGAATTGATTGGGAGATGAGCCTAGCAGGAAAGACAGTGGAACAGCAATGGCAGGAGTTTCTGGGAGTAATTTGGGAGACACAGCAAAAATTCATCCCTAGGAAGAAGAAGCATACTAAAGGGAGGACGAGGCAACCATGGCTGACAAGGGAAGTCAGGGACAGCATAAAAGCTAAAGAGAAAGCATACAATGCAGCGAAGAGCAGTGGGAAACCAGGGGATTGGGAAGCCTACAAAGACCAATAGAGGACAACTAAAAAAGAAATAAGGAGGGAGAAGATTAAATATGAGGGTAAACTAGCCAGTAATATAAAAGAAGATTGCAAGAGTTTTTTTAGATATATAAAGGGTAAGAGAGAGGCAAAAGTGAACATTGGGCCGCTGGAAAATGACGCTGGAGAAGTAGTAATGGGGAACAAAGAAATGGCGGAGGAACTGAATAGGTACTTTGCGTCAGTCTTCACAGTGGAAGACACAAGTAACATCCCCAAAGTTCAAGAGAGTCGGGGGGCAGAGGTGAGTATGGTTGCCATTACCAAGGAGAAGGTGCTAGGAAAACTGAAAGGTCTGAAGGTGGATAAATCACCTGGGCCAGATGGATTACACCCCAGAGTTCTGAAGGAGATAGCTGAAGAGATAGTGGAGGCGTTAGTGGTGATCTTTCAGGAATCACTGGAGTCAGGGAGGGTCCCAGAGGACTGGAAAATCATTAATGTAACCCCCCTGTTTAAGAAGGGAGTGAGGCAAAAGACGGGAAATTACAGGCCGATTAGCCTGACCTCAGTCGTTGGTAAGATTTTAGAGTCCATTCTTAAGGATGAGATTTCAGAATACTTGGAAGTGCATGGTAAAATAGGGCAAAGTCAGCATGCTTTCATCAAGGGAAGGTCATGCCTGACAAACCTGTTAGAATTCTTTGAGGAGGTAACGATTGGCTAGACAAAGGAGAGCCAATGGATGTTATCCATTTGGACTTCCAGAAGGCCTTTGACAAGGTGCCGCACAGGAGGCCGCTCAGTAAGATAAGAGCCCATGGTGTTAGAGGCAAGGTACTAGCATGGATAGAAGATTGGCTGTCTGGCAGGAGGCAGAGAGTGGGGATAAGGGGGTCCTTCTCAGGATGGCGGCCGGTGACTAGTGGATTTCCGCAGGGGTCAGTGCTGGGACCACAACCTTTCACTTTATACATTAATGATCTAGATGAAGGAACTGAGGGCATCCTGGCTAAGTTTGCAGATGATACAAAGATAGGTGGAGGGACAGGTAGTATTGAGGAGGCGGGGAGACTGTAGAAGGATTTGAACAGGTTAGGAGAATGGGCAAAGAAGTGGCAGATGGAATACAACGTGGGCAAGTGTGAGGTCATGCACTTTGGTAGGAAGAATAGAAGCATAGACTATTTTCTTAAATAGGGAGAGAATTCAGAAATCTGGAGTGCAAAGGGACTTGGGAGTCCTAGTCCAGGGTTCTCTTAAGGTTAACTTGCAGGTTGACGCGGTAATTAGGAAGGCAAATGCAATGTTGGCATTTATTTCGAGAGGACTAGAATATAAAAGCAGGGATGTGCTGCTGAGGCTTTATAAGGCTCTGGTCAGACCACATTTAGAATATTGTGAGCAATTTTGGGCCCCGTATCTCAGGAAGGATGTGCTGGCCCTGGAGAGGGTCCAGAGGAGGTTCACGAGAACGATCCCAGGAATGAAAGGCTTAACATATGAGGAACGTTTGAGGACTCTGGGTCTATACTCGATGGAGTTTAGAAGGTTGAGGGGGGATCTGATTGAAACTTATAGAATACTGAAAGGTCTGGATAGAGTGGACGTGGGGAAGATGTTTCCATTAGTAGGAGAGACTAGGACCCGAGGGCACAGCCTCAGAGTAAAGGGAAGATCTTTTAGAACAGAGATGAGGAGAAGCTTCTTTAGCCAGAGAGTGGTGAATCTATGGAATTCATTGCCACAGAAGGCTGTGGAGGCCAGGTCATTGAGTGTATTTAAGAGAGGGATACATAGGTTCTTGATTGGTAAAGGGATCAAAGGTTATGGGGAGAAGGCGGGAGAATGGGGTTGAGAAACGTATCAGCCATGATTGAATGGCGGAGCAGACTCGATGGGCCGAACGGCCATATTTCTGCTCCTATGTCTTATGGTCTTATGGTTTTATGGGTGGCTCATTTTTTGGCTGGTGCAGGCGCAATGGGCCAAGCGGTCTCTTTCTGTGCCATAAACTTTCTGTGGTTCTATTCTGGGTGAGACTGGAGAGGCCATTGCTTTTCTTAGAGCAGAGAAGGCTAAGGGAAGATTTAATGGAGGCGCTCAAAATCACGAGGAGTTTTCGTAGAGTAAATAGGGAAAAACGGTTTCTACTGGTCGGTAACCTGGGGAATCAGATATAAGATATTGTCCAAAGAACGAGCGGGGGTTGGGGGAGGGGTGAGGGTGAGGGAGGAGATGAGGAGATAGTTTTTTTACATGGACAGCGATTATGATTGGAATGGACTGCCTGAAAGGGAGTGGAAGAAGATTCAACAAAAGGGAGTAAGCTTTATAAATGAAAACATTTGCAGGACTTCAGAGAAATAGCAGAGAAGTGGCACAAGCTGGATAGCTTTTTCAAAGAGCTGGTGCAGATATGATGGGCCAAATGACCTCCTTCTGTATAAGAGAAACAATAAGAGGGGTGATCCACCCAGCTGGGGACTGGGGATGGGGCAGATGGCGATGGAGTCCCTGAACATGAAGGGAGGGATTGACGAGTAATTGTACAATTGAGAACCCTCTCCTTCTGTATGTACCCTGCAAGAGGGTGAGCCAAATGAGCATTACAGAGACCACGCTCCCATACAAACCTATCAGGGGTGAGCCTTTTGAGCATTTTGCAGACCCCATCCACTCCACTTACATGTCCTGGGAGGGGTGAGGCACTTGAAAAATATGGCGACTTGGGGCTGAATTTTCCCCTCAGTGACGGGAACCACAAGTCAGGACATTTCCCAATGTCATGCTCCCGACTTCAGAAGGTCAGCCCATTCACATGGTATTTTCATCCCAAGGAGTTGGGGGCAGGCTGAAATTGAGGTCATCGCCTCCTGAAGCAGTCCCAAGGCAGCCATGGAGGCAGGCCGATGCATAGGCTGGCAGGTTAAATGGCCCGCTTCCAGTCTCTGGGACACTAGCCCATTCCTATTCATGGTTGTTAGGCACCCTAGCCCTCACCTCATAACCCTTCCATAACCCATGGCCCTTCCATGCCCCCTCCAACACTCATACCCCTTTCATGCTCCATGATCCTTCCATACCCCTCCATTGCCCCTACACTCCCCATACTCTCTCCTATCCCTTCCATACCCTCATGCCCCTTACATACTCCCCATGCGTCCTCATTACCCACTAGGTACAGAACAAATGAGCTTTATAATAACACTGGCAAGTCTTTTAAATGCTCATTAAACTAGTAAAGTAAGAAGACAGGCATTCAAAAAAGCAAGCAGAGCTTGAAAAGAATTGTCATTCTTAAATGCTCATAAAACTGTTGGTCAAATTCAGCCATTCATGCTCCCATTTAAAAAAAAAGCTTTAATCCACTTAACGTATTCTAATCTTGTCCAAATAATGAACAGTCATTGAAAAACCACTTCAAAAAAAGATCAACTTATCACAAGCCCATAAAACTGTCAATCAAACAAGGCTAGCAGAACCTTTTGACATTATGTAAACATTTCCCACAGGCTGAATCCAATAGTATGACTTAGAGCTTGGCTTTCATTTCTGTAATTCAGAACTAACGTTGGTTTCTTTCTTTTAATGTGAGCATTAATATAAATTTTTATTAATAGAAATGATGGTAGTGCAATAGAAATTCCATGTTAGCAAAGGATTACAAGCGCCTGGTGTTTTCCACTACAGCTTCCCCTTTTCATTTGCTCCCTTTCTCTCCTGAAGATGCTGGATACTTCCTTGGGAAGTTTTAGGGACATTAGGAACTGTCTAGTAACTCACCCAAGAGGCCACTCTTCACATTTGAACCTAGAGAGCCAGTGAGAGCAGGCATCTGATTTGTTGCCTCTCCCAGGAGGTCACATTCTCCAGGTGGATAGCAAGTGTATGTACTGTCATGCATCACAAATGTGTGGGACAGGCAGGATGGTAAGTTCCTGTCTGTCATTTTTGTGTGAACACAGCCGCATCTGATCCTCTCCTCACTGAAAATCTTCACCTGTGCCTTTTTTCCAGGAATTAAGGGACAGCAAAAGAAAATTATAGTGACAACTGATTTTATCACTTTTCCAGCACTGAGGCCAATATTAACACCCCTGCTGATATCAGCAGACCTGAGAAAAGCCAGCAATCAAACCTGGGATCAACATATTCCAAGTGGCTTAATTCTATATTGAGGAACTTGGTTTTCTCCTGAGGCATTGTGAAATTCAATGTATTCATTATCTTCAACCAAATTTAGCTTATATCCATCATCCTCCAAAGTTTCACACTTTCCTGTGGATTGTAAAAATCCTTAAAAGGATGCCAGACATTGCAACCAGCCTTCCTGCATGGCAAGGCAATTGAACTCTGAATGACCTCATACTATGGGCTGGATTTTAAGGCTCATTGCTGGGTGAGGGAGGCAGAATGGAAAAAGTGAGTGGTCTGCTCGCTCCTGCCACCTATCTCGGCAAAGCAGGCATTTGGGCAGCCGATTAGCAGCCACCAGATGGGAAAATGGCCAATTAGCAGTATGAGCTTCTGGAATGTCAGGGAGGAGCGGGATTATGCTGGGAACCGGAAGTCAGTCACAGCCACAAATTTAAAGGTCCTTCCCCCTCAATCTCTCTTTATTTTTTAAGCAAGGCTCAAAACAGTGTATAAATATTCATCAACAGACTTTGCTGCTACAGGCAGCCATGGTCCCATAGGCAGGCCTTTTCTTCTGGCCTTGGGCTGTCTCCTGAAACCTCTTGGATAGCACTCTGAAAGCTTTTCCCAATCAACACCAGGTTAATGCATTGCAATGAACAATTTCTGACGAATGGGTTGTGAATAAGCTCAATAGCTTGTTAAGTGGTTATTTCAAAATGGCGGACAGGCTTCTCTTGCCCACTTGCCTTCCGTAATATTGGAGATTGGCGTGGTGACATCGGATTGCTGCGGCTCACGCGATTTGTGGTTGTAAAATCTAGCCCTATGTTTACTTAACAACTTAGATATTTAAAAGGGTTGAATTTATATAGCGCCTTTCACAACCTCAAGACACATCGAAGCATTTTACAGTAAATTGAGTACTTTTTGAAGGGTAGTCACAGTTGTAAGAAATGCTGAAGCCAATTTGCACACAGTAAGGTACCACTAACAGCAACATTATAATGACCAGATAATCTCTTTTAGTGATGTCAATTGAACGATAACTATTGGCCAGGATACTGGGAATACTTTTCTTTTTCAAAATAAGGCCATGGGATCTTTTACATTGGCCTGAGAGGGGCCTCAACTTGACACCTCATCTGAAAAGTAGTACCTCCATCAGTGCAACACTCCCTCAGCTCTGCACTGGGGTATCAGCTGGGCCAGATGCTCAAACGTCTGGAGTGAGGCTTGGAGCCACAATCTCCTGACACAGAGGAAAGAATGCTACAACTGAACCAAAGATGTCAATGCGGAGACACTGGCCTTAGAGAGACACCGCACACTATTAGCAGCAGAATCCAATCTGCTGTTACATTGTGCATCACGTGGCAGGATTTTTACCTCGCCGGGCGTGCAGGGCGGGCGGGCCCGGGAGTGGCCATGAAACCACCCGCTGCCCGCGATGGAGCCCCAACTGCGATTTCACGCTGGCTGGCCAATTAACGGCCAGCCAGAGTGAATGGCGCGCTGCAACGCTCAGCGCTGCCAGGGTGGGAGCTGAATGAGGAGCTGCGTGGAAGTTTGCGCATGTGCACAGGTGCACGCACTGAAAGCTCCCTGAAGGCACAAAGCTGCCTCAGGGAGCTGAAGATTTTTTACATTACAAATAAAGATTTAAAAACCAAGGTAAATATGTCCCCTCATGTGACTTTGTCACACGAGCAGAGACGTGTTATAAATGAGATTTAAACATTTTTATTTCATTTTTAATTAACATCGGAAACCTCATCCCGTCCGTGGTTGAGGTTTCCTCAAAAATCCAAAGGCCGCTTGGCCCATTCGCCAACTGACCGGTTGGACGGGCAGCGAAAAACCTGATTTAATTGTTGGTTAAGGGCTTTAATAGGCCTCTTAATTGTCTTTGGGTGTGCTGCCGCCTCTCGCATGCGTCCGCCGAGCGAAATATCGCAAGAGCGCACGATGACATCGGGACGTTCGCCCGACATCACCGCGCACTATTTTGCCCTTATTTAGCCGGACGCGCGCCCACCTGACAAGGGAAAGATTTGCCCTTGGTATAACATTTCAAGGAATATTTGCAATTCTGGGAGATTCACTTGGAATCTCATGTTTATTATGAAAAGCCGCTCCTTCCATAAAATTAGGTGGATTAAAAAGTGAGATGAAATTAACATGCCCTGAGGTAAAACTTTTCCATAAACAGCAATTTTCCTTACGAAAATATTAATGAAACAGTCAAAACAGCAAGCAGTGATTAATCAGCAGATGGGATTACCTCTCTCTCTTTTGTATAAAATTTATGGGGGTAAGTTTTACTCCAAAAAACAGGCGGGTTTGGGTGGGATGTAAAAATGTAAAGAAATGTCAAACCCGACATGAACTTGAACCCACCAACTTCTGGTTTTAACAGAGGCACAATGGCAGGTGGACAACCAACTTTCTCCCAATAGATGTGTCACCCACTTAAATAATTTAATGAAGCTGCATGCCGAAGGTTTTATCTCTGCGCCGGGCTTTGTGCTGGCCAGCTGTTTTTTACGGGCCTTGGCAATACCGGAAGCTAAGGGGAGATGAGGGCTGCTGAATGGAGCGAATAAACACTTTCCAGCACTGCCTGTGGAACTGGAAGAAGAGGAATTCTTCCTCCTCGCACCCCCACCCCGCCCTCATCAAGTTACCATGCTTCCGCCTTCAGTTGTGGAATCTTCTCACAATCGTAATGGGACCCCTTTCTTGCAATCGGACAACCCCCGCCCCTCGCCATCTCTAATCCCATCTCTCACTCTGATCTCTCTCAGAACCCTCCTTCAATCTCTTTGTGAATTCTCCATCTCTTCCTGACCACTACTCCCCCACCATCTCCGCTCCAATTACTTTTCGAGCCCCCCCCCCAACGTTCACTCCCGACCCTACAAACCAGGCTGCATCCAACATGCCCAGCCCCAACCCCCACGATCACTACCCAAAGCAGCACAAATCTGTCAGCTCCGGGGCTGTACCTCTTCCGACAGGGAGCCAAGCCTATCAATCAGGATGGCTTCTGGGTATGAAACCTGCTTAAAAAAAAGACCACCGCTGTGGTATTAAAACAGAACTCATCCTCACTATTTGGAAATCTCTCTCAGGCTGTGCCACTGTAATGATCTGAATCTACCGAGATCGGGAGGGAGATTTTCTTGGATCTGCGCCTATAGTGGGTCACTTGGGTACAGTGAAGGTCAGAGAGTCAGGTGCGTTCCTTTATAGCCATGCCCTCGGACCTAGCTGGCACCCATTGCAACCAAACGATCCATTGCACCTGCATTCAGACCCACGGAAATATGCCCTCATTGATCACCCCCAACCCTTTCGTCAGAATACCATGGCTTCAAGCCCCACCCCAGGAAAACTGAGCACAGAATGCAGGCTGACACTCCAGAGGGAGTGCTGCAGTTTGGGAAATGTCTTTTTTTTTTGGATGAGATGTTAAACTGAGTACCTGTCTGCCCTCTTAGGCTGATATAAAAAGATCCATTGTCATTTTTTATGGGTAATCAGGGGAGTTATCCCCAGTGTCCTGGCCAATACTTACCCTCAATCAACATCCACAGATTTTCTGACCTCTATGACATTGCAGTCTGTGGGGCTTTGCTGAGTGTAAATTGGCTGCTGCCTTGCCAATATTTCAACAGTGACTGTTGATTGGCTGTAAAGCATTTTGGTAAGTCCAGAGGTCATGAAAGGTGATGATCCCTTGGAGATCAACAAATCAAAAGAATTGAATTTGCTCAATGACCCCAACGAGAAATCCAATTGACAGCATTTACTTTTTATAGTTTTTACTTTAACAATCAAGCACAAAAAGCAACATCAATTGAACATGATTTAACAGGCAAACTGCAGTCAATGTAAACTACAATTTACATGTTAAGTAGCAAATAGAACAAAAATAGATCTCATGGATTTTCTAGGCAGTTGACTCAGCATATATGGCACCAAATGTAGCCAGAAAGTCCTTCAAAACTCTACATTTCCACAGGTAGAAATCCAGCTCCTTTTCTTTGAGGATTTAGCCATGGATTCTCATCTGACACCAGTTCCAAACAACCCAGGTTTCACAGTCACAGTCTTCATCAAAGTGGCACACTTCTGCAGAACCCCGTCAGCTCTGCTCAGGACGGTCTGGATGGCTTGGATCCACCAGTAGCACCTTTACCCGAAGCCTCTGTAAAACCCCTGTGCACTGCATAGCCAGTTCTTTAAGATCATTTCCTTTAAAATAACTGAAGCAGCGACAGTAACCTTATTTTTTTCTTATCTCCTCTCCCGTATGTGGGCGTGAGTTTTTGCATCTTTCCTCTCCTTCTCTTGGCATTTACGTTTGTGGGTTTTTTTTTTACAATTATGCTGCCGGGATTGACAGAACAACCCTCTCCAACGCCCCGCCCCTACTCACGCCCCAGGACCCAGCACCAGTTCTCCAGCTCTCTGGAGCTGCTCATCTTTCCTTGGGTCCGCAGATGCTACTCTCCCAGCTTTGGTTGGTTGCCAAGCCCTGCCGGACTCCGCAAATGGCTGAGTCCTTCACACTACCTAAATTTTAATCTTTCTTTTACCACTGCGATACTTGCTGCAAAAGTGGTGCTGTAAACTCTCTCAATTTAAGTCTAGCTAACAAACTAACCATGATCAAAGTGGTGAGAGATTCACTGGAAACATATGAAAATGCATGTGAAGAAACACAAAGGATGATTCTGTGATCCACACACCCCGGGATGCATTCTTAGCCAATTTCCCAAGGTACTTGCCTTGCAGGCCCTGCTCCCTGCTGGGACAACTAGAATGTAGTGTCACCATATTTAATTAAAAAGAGACAAAACTAGCACAATCAAATGCCAAAAAGCAATTTAATATATTAATGGTATTTATCCTGAGTAAACTCTGAGTTATAAATATTGTCCCTTTGTTGTACTTGGTTTATTCATTCAGGTGTCATGAATTTGAATTTATCAAACCTTTTATGGTTGCCGTTGCTGATCTTTGTGCCTTCATGTGCAAGATAGATCTCAGTTTAGGAAGTAAGGAAGAAAAAGGGATTTTATTTAATGCCCGAATGAATTTTCTCCTGGGTTGCTACACCAGTGTCCTAGAAATTAATCTTCAAATTCCTGGAGGGTTGGCAACGCTAATCCTCCCTCTTTCTAAGGGGTCTGAACTCACTGAAATCTTTAGGGATACAGGCTTATAACCCCAGGTGCTTACGTTTTCATCAGCCCGGAGGTTTTTATGATTCCTTTCTTGCTAGGATTCCCTGTTTGTTCACAGGCTGAGCGTGAGGAAACTCCTGGACATAGGTCGCTCTGCAGACCCTCCCCCGCCACCACAGCCATGCCACTTCTCAAGCAACTGACCTGTTTTGGGACAGGCAGAGGTTCTGCCCAAATGGAGCCTTGCAGAAACTGGTGGGGAAAGTGTGGAGGTGGGCTGGGGGGGTGGGGGTGGTATGGGGGAGAGGGGCGTGAGTGGTGGGCGGGGTGAGGGTAGATGGCGGCAGCAGTATACCCAGGTCCTTGCTTACACCGTGGGCTTTCCACAGCACTCCAGCTGCAATGTGTAATGAAATTGTAAATTTTAAACTCATCTACAAATAAGAGTGCAATGATATTCCTCTGTGGCAAACTGTGGAAACCTTTCCTTCCAAGGAGGCAAAATGTCTGTCACACTCATTGGTGTTGTTTCTCAATAAAGTTTTACACAGATGAATGTATCCAACTCTTTGGCTTAAGACATTGGAGCACCCCCATTGATATTGATGTTGACATAGATATCAGTCAATATTAGGTCTCGGACCTCATTATCAATAAGCCAACAATGGGCAATTGCAGGCAACCCACTGGTGAAGAGCCATGGAAGATCAGGCCACTCTCACAGCAGTGGCCATCAGACAAAAGTTTAAAGGGACTGAGAAAGGGGCCACCGAGAGGGGGTAGGTATCGGAGACACTCAGATCAGAAGGGATGGTGGCAGTCAGCATCAAACAGGGGCGCAGGACAGAAGTCTGAAGGATTGATGGCGAGGTGGGGAGAGTGGGAGGAGGGTTAATGGTGGTTGACATACTTTGGACATGTGAGCAGTAGGATTGGGTAAACATATTTTAAAACTGTGCATTGTTGATTGTGGAATAAGAAGAGGTGCCTTTGAGGGCAATATCTGTTAGGCCACATGTGGACCTGCAGTCACAGCCATTTTACACTCATGGAAAGTCCTCTATGATGAATGACTAGTTCTGTGCTTTAGTGATGTTACTTGAGGGAAGAATGTTGGCCAGAGCGCTCTGTTCTTCCATAGTGCAGTGTGAGCTTTAAAGTCCACATGAAACATTGGAACAGGCAGCAGGGCTTGGGTTTAATATCCGATCTGACGGAACTAGTGCACTCTGAAGTATTATTATAAATTATTTATGGTTATAAATGTAATCAAGATCTGGAATATCACACATTTATCGTCAGCTCTACTCTTGTATTGTAAAGGTGGCTAATGTGTTTTAAAGAAATGGATCAGGGCATATCTAAAAGAAAAATCACATTTTCGGGTAGATTTTCTTTATTATGTGTTATTTGCAGCAAGCGAGTATAAAAAATGTTTAAGTATTTCACCTTCGGTGAGAAAAATCTCCTTCCTGATTTATTATATCTCATTGCTTCAGAATTATAATTTCCCGCTCCCCCCCTGAAAGATGCTTATTGCCTTTCTTCATTGTCCTGAGGGTATTAGGAGCCTGGATCCAGGCCTGACTGGGTAGGGTAGGAAAGCCATGTGAGGGAGCTGAGCTTTTTATGGCAATCTAGCAGTTGCCATGGTTATGTATTTTTTTTGTGCTAGCACACAAATGACCACATTTATTTTCTTCAGTCTCATAACTAGCTACAGTGAGACTTGGACTGATAACCTCTGGGTCGTTCAGTCCAGTACCATAACTGCCCAACTACCACAAAATCAAAATACTGTGGTTGCTGAAAATACGAATTAAAAACAGAAAATGCTGGAAATACGCAGCAGATCTGGCAGCATCCGTGGTGAGAGAAACAGAGTTAAAGCTGAAGGGTCATCAACCTAAAATGTTAACTCTGTTAGCCTCCACAGGGGCAACCTGATCTGCAGAGTATTTCCAGCATTTTCTGCTTTCATTTCGCACCTGACTACCTTACTCTTCTATATCTCCATCTGCCCCCCCTCCCAATAGAAAATGTCTACATGCAATCTTTTCTATCTACCCCATACAGTTCGGGGAGCTTGTGATCTATAGCCCGTGCTGGGTTAATTCTATTTAGAGGGGCAACAGTGGAAGCAATGTAATTGGTTTCAATCCTCGACGCTACAATGACTCCAGGTGGAAAATGGGTCTGTGTGGCAGTCAGACAAAAACTGGATTGAGCAGAGCAATGATGTCACCCACCTTCAAAATGCTTAGACTTGTATGTAAAATAACGATAGCGGTAAGCACTGGATGAGAAACCAATAAGTTAAATAGGTGCCAGGGAGCTTTTTTAAAAAATAATCTACTTTCAGGGCGTGGGTGTTGCTGATAAGGCTTAGCCCATCCTTAGATGCCTTCCGAAGATACCAATTAAGTAGGCCTTATTCTTGAAATGCTGTAAATTTTGCAGTAGTTTTGATACAACTGCATGGTTTGCAAGGCCACTTAAGAGTCAATGAGGATGATATGGAACTTGAGTCATGTATAGAGCCAAACCAGGTAAAGATGGCTGATTTCCATGATGACCATGAAACCATTGTCAATTGTCATAAAAACCCATCTGGTTCACTAATGTCCTTTAGGGAAGGAAATCTGCTGTCCTTCCCTGGCCTGGCCTACATGTAACTCCAGACCCACAGCAATGTGGTTGATTTTTAAATGCCCTCTGAACAAGGGCAATTTGGGACGGGCAATAAATGCTGGTCTAGCCAGTGACACCCACAACCCATGAACAAATTAAAAAAAAATCCTTTCCTAAAATAAATTAGTGAATCCGGTAAGAACAAAAACTTCAAGGTTTCATGGTCAGGTTTATTTCTAGATTTATTATAAACTGAATTAAAATTCTCAAATTGCCATGGTAAGAGTTGAACTTACATTCTCAAGATTATTAGTCTGTGAACATAGCCATAACATGGCTGTAGCTAGAATAGGATGGACCTTCAGTGGAATAGGGGACCAGGTAACATCAGGCAGGATAGGAGATCAGGTAACATCAGGCAGGATAGGGGATGAGGTAATGTCAGGTAGAAAAATGCTCGCTAAACAGTGATAGCATAGGGTTAAAACATTAAAATATTCCTTTCACATTCAGCTTCTCTGTACAAATAAAAGAGGATTAATCTTCATCACAGGCATCATTTTATTCAGACGAAATGAGGCTTGAATTCTGTTGATGTGTTCATTCTACATTCTAAAAACACCACAATGATGTATCTTCAGCCTTGCAGACAATAATGATTCTTCTTCACTGTTGTACATGGTAAGTATGTCATGTTCCCCCTTACCTAACAGTGTTACACCAGTGCAACTTTGAAGACTGTGACACAGCTATAATATGAATGAGGCAAAGTTACTCATACAGGAAAAGTGGAAAATCCTCTGATGGATTTGAATTGGCTCATTCTTCCATCGACAATGTTGCAGTCAATGCAGATGGCTAATTTTTCTGGTCTGGGCCTAAAGGCTTTGAGTGCCAGATGGCTATTTGACCCTGGAGGCCATCGCCTGTATCATCCTTTCTGCTGACTCCATGCAAGTGAACATTTGATTGGGTTCACTGGGTAGCAAACAGAGCTGGGTATTCCTAGTAATATATTCAGGCTCCCGTCTGTGTCTGTCTCAACCTAGTTGCTAAATTGAAACACCGTCAGGAGCCAACTGCTGAGAGCGTTTCTCCACAAAATTCCAAATTCAAACCAAGGCATAACATTGACACTTACTAAAATAATAGGATGTCTTTCAATACACATACTGGTGGGAACCTTAACTCCAGAGCGGGAGAGCGGCCTAGCAAGGGTCCGCCTGTTCGGGAGTGGATTTCAGGTGGCGGAATGACCACTCCATTTTAATGGCTGGGCTTCAGTACCTAAAAAAAGGAGCTGAAGCTAGCAAGGAAATTGGGTGGTCCCTAGACTGCCTGACAGATCAAAGCAAGTCCACCTTTCTGGAACATTCCTCCTCATAATCCCACAAAGTAAGGCTTTTAGCTTATCTGAAAAGGGCTCTTTTACCTTCCGCCCTGCTTGCTGTTGGGTGACCACGGTAGGCTCCCCTCTGATTCCTGGTTAAAGTAGCGTTGAGGTCTTATTTACATAAAGGATCACAATTTACGTAAACATTTGAGTTCCCTCTCTAACCTGCCTAATGCAGGCAGGCACTTTATCTGCCTAAAAAAATCAGACGTGTTAAATTAGAATGGCTTGGGGTGGGGTTGGGGGGGTTATGAGTGAGTGTCTCACATCTCCCACCTTAACTGCCCACATACCCAGTTTCCGGCTGGTGATGGGGGAGGTTACAATTCCCATCACCATCTGAGGTGGCTGGGAGTTTTCTTGGCTCCCAGAAGCCTGACTGCTCCAGGCTAGATTTTGACCTTATTTAGTTATCAGGTTCAGACGCGTTGTTAGACGCAGCTGGCAAAAACTGAAGCAGAAAAGGGCAGCTTTTGAGTTAGTGCAGACAAGCCATTCACCAGGCAATCGAAAGGAAACTTACATATCGGTAAAAATCTCACAGCGCAAAATTAGTAATGAACATGTCGTTGAAATTCACCCACGTGGTGTTTTAAAGGGCACTAAATTATTTTCAATCAATGAGCTTGTATCAATAGGTGGAGAAATAATCTTCACACAAGCATTTTAATCATGCATAGTGCAGTTTTAAGCCAATAATTAGGCCAGCTTCAGCAGACTCCGCTCTGCAGCTAGCTGAGCAGAACAGCTTGTATCAAGTGCGCATTTCTGTTTCATCGTTCCATGTTCTTCTTAAGTAGAGGGGGAAACATTGAGAGGATGCTAAGATTGAGATTGACGCTTTCAAAGATAGTGAAAGAGACCCCATCTGGAGTACTGCGTTCAGGTCTGGGCACCAGACCTCAGGAAGGAGATATTAGCTTTGGAGGAGCCTTGCACCTGGAGATTTATCAGAATGATACCGGGGCCAAAAGAGCGAAACTATGGGGACAGGTTGTATGGACATTACTTGTCTCCACTTGAGTTTAGAAGTGACCGAATAAAGGTGTTTACATGAAAAAAGGGTTCAAAAGGGTAGATATTGCAAAGCTATTTTCTGTGATGAGTGAATGGGGAATGAGGGGACATAATCATAAAATAAGGAACAGGCCACTTAAAAGAGAAATTAGGAAGCACATTTCCCCAAAAATTGTAATAAAAATCTAGAATACCTTTCCTGAATAATTGTGGGTGTGGGAACAATTGAGAGCTTTCAAGACTAAGGTTGATAATTTTTATTAGGTAAGGCTTTTCAAAAGTGGATTAATTAAATTGAATTATAAATCAGCCATAATCCAATGGGGCAGAATTTTACATCCCGTGGGCACCCAGCCCAATCAGGAGTAAAATAATGCACAATACTGTTGAGCGAGCATCCCAGTGTCATCACATACTTGCACGATATTTCGGTCGGTGGGCGCTCACGTGAGTCAGCAGCCCGCCCACCAACAATTAAGAGGCCATTAAACTAGCAATTGATTTGTATCTTTCACTGCCTGTTCAACCTTACAATTGGCGGGCAGGCGAATAGGCCATGCGGCCTTTGCATTTTTTAGGAAACCTCATCCACGGGCTGGGATGAGGTTTCCAACAGTAATTTTTTTAAAATTAAAAATGCTAAACATCATTTTTAATATGTCCCTGTTCATGTGACTGAGCCACACATGGGGGCATGTATCCATTATTTTTAAAATCTTTATTTTTCATTGTAAAATTCTTCAGCTTTCAGTGCTGCGCTCCCTTTGTGCATGTGCAGACTTCTGTGCTCACACTCCTCCCGCCCACCCACCCCAGCAGCATTGAGGCTCTCAGTGCATGTTTCACGCCGACTGGCCGTTGATTGGCCAGCCAGCATGAAATTGCGGTCGGGGCCCGATCCTGGGCAGCAGTCCCTTATGCAATTGCTCCTGCCCTGCCCCCCACGCCCGGCCGACGAAGGGAAAATCCTGCCCATGGAATGGCAGAACAGACTCAAGTTTCTGAATTGCCTCCTCCTGTTCTTAATACATGCAAGTCTAGGGTCAGTAGTAGAATACATCTGAGTCAGAAGGTTGCAGGTTTAAGTTCTACTCTGGAGACTTGAGCCCATCACCTGGGCTAACGCTTCTTTGCAGTATTAGGATCAAAGAACTTAGAAGCCGGAGAAGGCCATTTAGGTGCAGGTGCATTTAAAGTGTCATGGCTGCGTCTCTATGATATGACCCTGATCACAGACCTCAAGCAGGCTGTCCTCAGCCAGACAGGAGTCAGACATTCTCAGAGGTTATGTGAAGATCTATGGAGTTTCCTCACTGCATGTCGTCATCATCCTCCTGCAATTAAGCGACATTTATAGGGCCTCCACTGGATCTCCATGACAGGAGCAGTCTCACAGAGGGTATGTGTGCTGCCATAAGCCAGACTGGAGTCAAACATTCATAGTTGCAATGTGAGAATCCCATGGTGTCACCTCACTGCATGCCGCCATCATCCTGCTCGAATCTAGCAGCTATGAGGGCCTCCCGAGCACGCCTGCCTCGTCTGGCCAGTGCAATGGCTTTATCCCGGTCATCATCGCCTTTGAGGATCTCCTCACCATCATCACCATCATTGTCCTCCTCATTGGAGGAGACCTCCAGCTCCTGCATTTCCTCCTCAGCCAGCTCCTCACTCCATGGCAGTGCCAGGTTGTGAAGGGCACAGCAGGTGACGACAATGCGTGACACCCTCTGTGGACTATATTGTAGGGCTCCGCCAGTCCCATCCAGGCACCGGAGCCTTATTTTCAGCATCCTGATGGTTTGCTCCACCAAGATGCGAGTTGCAGCCTGAGCCTCGTTTATACCTTCGCTCTGCTGCAGTCTGAGGCCGCCACACGGGTGTCATCAGCCACGTCCTCTGTAGGAAGCCCTTGTTCCTGAGGAGCCAACCCTGCAGCTTCTATGGCCCCTGGAAGATGTCAGGGATCTGTGCACTCATGAGAATGTAGGAGTTGTGCACACTCCCTGGAAACCGTGTGCAGACCTGCAGGATGTATTTGTGGTGGTTGCACACCTGCTGCACATGCGAATGGAACCCCTTGCGGTTGACATAGTTGACCTTTTGTTGCGACAGAGATCTGAGCGCCATGTGAGTACAGTTGATTGTACCCTGCACCTGTGGGAAACCTGAGATCTGGGCAAATCCAATTACTCTTGCATCCTGGCTGTCCTGGTCCCGGGAGAAATGTAAAGTTGTGTGCCCTTACGATGATGGCATCCATGACCTCATGGATGCATTTGTGGGTAGAGGCTTGTGATATCCCACAGAGGTCACCTGTGGAGCCCTGAAAGGAGCCACTGGCGTAAATATTGAGCGCTGCAGTCAGTTTCCCAGCCACTGGCAGTGGATGCCCTCCATGTCCCAGTGGCACCAAATCCTGCAATAGTTGGCAGATGTGACTGATCAGTTCCCTCGACATGTTCAGTCTTCGGCGACACTGCTTCTCGGTCATCTGCAGGAATGAAAGGCGGTGTCTATAGACCTTTGGTGTTGCTAGGTGCCAACCAATGATTTCTTGCTGTGGCTCTTCAGTGGCAGGTGCGGGAGCCCCAGCTGCCACTTCTTCCAGAGGGTGCTGCTCCTCCCTCTGCACAGTCAGGCACCTCAGTTGCTCTCTACTCCATCATCTTCACTCTCTGTAAGCCACAAGGCATACAGCTAGGTTACCAGGCTCCATGATCCTGATGTACTTCTCCTGCAGGATGAAAGAGAGAGACACGTGGGTTAGCATGAGTGTACTAAGAACTTCTTTTGTTTAGTCTGAAGGTTCCTTAATACATCCCGGAGAGTACTGGCCACCACTTGGATGACCAGAGTTTAGTGAGCTGTATGGTTGCCCGAAACATCACCTTCCTCCACCCCACTACACCTGATCGATTGGCAGCAGCTTTGCCCATTGGACTGCATGCTGTGCTCTCAGCTCAGGCACAGGCATTCTCCTAACCCACACTGCAAGGCTGCATTGTTAGCTTGAACCATGGGGGAGAATGGTCCAAATCTGGATGCTGACATCGCAAGGGGCTATGAGTGTCTCTGCCACTGACTGCTCCATGGCCAGCTTTAGCAAGGAGAATGTACATTATGCCCAGTCGTCCAACTGTTCTGCAGTCCACTAAAATGCTCATTAGTTTGTAGTCTGTGCCCAAGGGATGAAAAGCTCTGGAGCACTTGGTGGCACTTGCATGCCTTTGCATTGCTTGAGTGGACAGATAAGCTAGAGGCTCAAATCCACACATGTGAATGTGGCTGAGTCTGAACTCGCAGTTGCAGAGGAATGATCACTTTATGCAAGGTTTCCCTAATGCATGGCCACTTCACCCCCCCACCACAAACCCACACGTGCTTGTGTACTACCTTCAACCACAGGGCAACTCTTGCCAACCCCCCAAGGCACCTCAACTGTGAAATCCAACAGCTGATCCAGGCGAGTGCTCTGCAACATTACTATGCACTAACCTCCGAGTTCCCTTCAAAGTGCAACCCAGCAAGTGCACACCTTTTATATGGTGTTGTGAAACACGTTGGCATGCAATCACGCCAATGTGGGTGGGGCGGGGGGTGATTCCAGTGGGCTGGCCTTATAATGATATGCAGATGTATTACAATGAGGTTCCCGACATCCGATGGCGGGGAACGGGGTGATCGCAAACTGGTTTCACGATGTCGTGAAACCGATTTTTGGCTTCCTTGCCATATTGCCCACTCACGCCACCGAGCATGCCCAACGCCAGCGGTCATGTCTGCTTCCGCCCATACTATCGAAGCTTTTCATCTTGCCCTCGTCAGGGCAGCTCGCAAATATACCCAACAGTAAAGGGAACAACAATTTACACTGCATGAGAAGAGATTGCTGATTGGCTGGCAAGTAGATTCTGACTGTTAGATGCGTTGCCATAGAGAATGCAGCAGGGAACAGTTAACTGCCAGGCTTTTGTTCCAATTCAAATCAGGCAGGTCAACTCTGATTGGTCAAGGCATTGCCATGGAGAATGAACCAGGTCCCCCAGGCTTTTGTTTAGTTGAAGAAGCACAATGTGTGGGCATGCCCCTTCTGTCTGCTAAGGACATGGCCCTGTGTGTGAATATATGTGGCTTCTAGCATGCATAAATGAGCCACACTGCGAGTCTAACTGATAATCTTAAATTGGTTTTCAGTGTGATTCTGTGCACAATAAGGATTGTTTAGCAACTGTTGTCCAATTGTAGAATCACACCTAATGTTGGACACTATGGGCGAAATTTTTTGTGCCCATTGGTGATGGGCATGTTTGGCCGCATGAATTAACAATATGACGAGAAAGCCAAAAATTGGTTTCATGGTGTTGTGAAACCAGTTTGCAATCGTCCGCTCTTCCCATCAATGGCGGGCCGCGTTTCCCACTGTTGGGTATCAGGAACTTCATTGTAATACATCTGCATATCATTATAAGCTCAGCTCACCGGAATCATCCCCCCATGTTGGATCATTCGAGCACATTGGCGGGATTGCACGCTGATGTGTTTCACAACTGTGCATAAGCGACGTGCAGCTGGTGTGCTGCACTTCACTCAGAACTTTGAGGTTTGTTTGCCTACCTTGCTTTGGGCAGCACTCAGTCATCAGCGCCAGGCTTCACAGACAGCACCACATCACTTTTAGGGGAGCTGACGGGCAGGTCTCTACCTACCAGACTAGCCATAAGGCGGGGGTCACTTTACAGCATCTGTAGGGCTAGGGCTTGCTTGGGGAAGAGGGAGAAGTGGCTTCAGACAAGAGAGGAGGCTGCAGGGCAAGGGCTGTACTGGGGAAGGGGGGTATCTCAGGTGTTTGTGGGGACACAACTTGATCTGTGCAAGTGACCTCAAGATGGTGAGGGCTGAGGAGGCAGTCTCCAGAGGAGATAAGGCCAGATGGAGATGTGAGAGTGTGTGTGAGGGAATGAGTGGTGATGTCCCTTGGGCTGGCAGTGAGTGAGATGCCAGTGACTGTGTGATGGGCTTGAGTGTGTGAGTTTAGAGTGATGAAATTGTTGCCTTATCCTGGCAGCACGGATGAGATCATTCATCCTCTATCTGCATTGGATGGCCAACCTCTTCTGTATAGTATTGGCACTGATCCCCACTGCTATTGCCTACCAAGCCAGACTGGTAATGTTGCTGCCCCTCCTGCGGCCAGAGAAGGGGTAGAGGAGATCACAGCGGGCCTTCACAGCATCCACAAGGCATCCCAGAGAAGTGTCGCTGAAGCGGGGGATTTCAGTCTTCTTGCCTTTCAGGGCCATGTCTTCTTTGCAGCAGTCCTGGGCTGGAAGCACTGAGAGGTGTGCACGTGGCTGCAGTTTAAGTCTGGCCCTCGGAATGAGGAAGCGGTGAGGTGACGACGTGGCAGGCAAATGTGGGCCCACCCGCCTGCCATCGAAACAGTAAGTTTCCCAGGAATGCATGATTAATGAAGCTGGATTGGGACATTATGGCGTGAAAAGCTGCCATTGCGGTCAGCAGATAGAATGTTCCTTTGCCCACTGTCCTGATGAGTGTAAGATGAAAAGCTTTGATAGCATGTCTCATTTTTTTCAGCAATACTCAAGTTCTGTACGACTAAATGACTCAAATAGATTGTCTGGTCATAGGGCAATCCTGCCCTATGTTTGGAGTTTTGCAAGCACGAGCTGGGGTATGGTCAGTACTTTGCCTATTGCGAGCAGCTGAAAAGACATGCTGTTTGATACGATCCACCAGTAGTTGGGACGTACATCCATTCGGCTGTTCACGCTGATTACACCCAACGCCTGTACTTGCAAAACTCAAAACATGGTGTCCAACATTAAATGTCATTCTGCGATTAGACAACCACTTCCTAAACAATCCTGATTGTGCTAAGAATTACACTGTGAACCAATTTAAGATTATCAGTTAGACTCGCAATGTGGCTTAGTTACGCATGCTAGAAGCCGTATATATTCACACACAGGGCCCTGTGCAGGCAGGAGTCTGGCCATGCATTTTGCCTTTTTCAACTAAACAAAAACTTGAGGGACATTCATTCCATGGTTTATTCCCCATGGCAATGCCTTGACCAGTCAGAGTTGACCTGCCTGGTTTGAATTTGAACAAAAGCGTGGCAGTTAACTGTTCTCTGCTGCATTCTCATGGCAACGCCTCTACCAATCAGAGTCCACTTGCCACCCAATCAGCAGTCTCTTCTCAAGCAGTATGAATAGTTGTTCACCTTACTGTTAGTATTTTTTGAGAGTTGTCCTAATGAGTGTAAGTCGAAAAGCTTCGATAGCAAGTCTTTTTTTTTTAGCAATACTCAAGTTCTGTATTGACAAATGACTAAAACAGATTGTCTGGCCATTTACACATTGCTGATTGTGGGACACTGTCATGTATCCTACATTATAATGTTAAGAAGTATTTCACTGGCTGTAAAGCACTTCAGGATATCCTGAGAATGTGAACGGCACGAAATAAATGCAAGTTCCTTGTTTATTTAGATTGGGGTCTAACTTAAAGTGCCATCTAAACATACAATTGTGTTTACTTCTAAGAAGTGTGTGTGTGCGAGCATGAAAATAACTTACATTATTAGGCCCAATATCCCAAATCACTAATACTTAATTGGCAGGGCTTCTACTCACTATCGAAATTAAACATCACTAATCTTGGTATCAATGCGTATCTTCTGTCCTGAATGACTATGAGTCTCTTCAGTCAGTCTTAACCAATTCCTGTTGTTAGATGCAACTACATTCTCCCCCTGCACTGTAAGAACTAGAGAATGGGAGGTGGGATTATGCATGCTGTCAGTGCAGATAAGAAGTTTTGCTCTGTCTCCAACCACTGCGACTACTGAACCTGTGAACACTTGATGCTGACACTGGGAGTGGAGAAGAGTTCCATTGCTTGGCATTGTCATCCCTCATCTTAACAAGCAAATGGCAACCAAGCAAAGCAAAATAAATTACTGATGGTCAGACTCCCTATTGAAACAATGGAAAAATTCCTTGCCCTGCTTCCTTTGCAAGTTCCAACAGGATTCTGACAGTTTTCAAAACAGAATAATGAACGACATTTGGCATCTGTCACAGTGCCGAATGTTAGATAAAGCAATCAAGTGTCAATCATGCTTGGCCAAGCTGTCAATGCTGGGCTGGCTCTCTCAGACTGACAGTCTCTGAAGGGAATAAACAGAGCCTGAGTGGGAGCAGATTGTGTGCCAGTCTCCTGATCTTTTACCACAGTTGTTGAATGAGGTACAATAAGGAATATCCATTGACTAGCTCAGTTTGAGCAGCTGAAAACTATCTTCAGTTTTCCCTTCCTCCTGCAATTTGCAAACTTTAAAAAACAACCCAGGTTGATGATATCTCACCATTGCTCCTTCATTTATCTCAGCTTCTCCCCCTGTTATTTTCAGCCTGTACAACAGGCGCAGGCTGAGGGAAAAAAAAGGAATGAGATCCTCAACAATGATTCCACCAAGGTGGGACAAAATACTTGCACTGAGAATAGGCGCAAATATGTTGAAGAGAATGGTCATGAGGTTGGATTAATGTCAGCACTCCTTCTGCCTAATTTTTCTGGGTCTATGCAGATGACCTGAGCTGGAAATGCCCCAAATTTCAGGTTAAATCAGTCAGAGTGCACTGCCGGTGTATTTGGACTGCCTTGACTCCAGGCAGAGCTGTAACAGGAGACATATTGGATAACACAACAATGTCTTACCATTTACCCTGCTCCTAAAAATGGACCACAGTCCTAACAAGAAAAACTTGCCATTTATATGTCATCTTTAATGAAGTAGGATCTTCCAAGGTGCTTCTCAAGAATTTTATCAAACAAAATTTGACACTGATCCATATCAGGGGATAAGAGGACCAAATACTTGGTCAAAAAGGGTTGTTTAAAAGGAGCGTCTTAAAGAAGGAGAGAGATGCAGAAAAGTTGGGAAGGAATTCAAGGACATAGGACTCTGAATTGCAAATTCAGAATGGCTTTCCTCAGTACAACAGGGTGATATTTTCTCATTCTCCACACCAGTCATCTTGTGACCTTTCTGAGATTGTCAATTGGTGCCCATTGGGCTCATTCCTGATTTCCGTGCGGCATGTACAGGCAGTAGGCAGTGGAGTCTTTTGTTTCATCAGCCTGAACAGAATTTGAATCCAGATCCAAGAAGTACTTGAATATATTTAAGAAGGAAAAAAAATGTAGGTCCAAGGGGAAGGACCAGGAAAATGGGACTAATTGAATAGCTCTTTCAAAGAGCTGGCACAGAGGCAGGGGGTTGGGGGAAGGGGGGTGATGCTAAATGCATCTCTATGCTGTAAGATTTAATGATCATATGAAGTGATATCACACATTCCATTGAGTGACCATTTCAATTATGGCAGGATGTAATGGATGAAGCCTGGTCTTTCCTCTCTCCCCTTCCCCATATGGATTTTTGGTACCTTTAAACCATAATAACACCAAGGATCACAAATGAAATGAGTGCAATCAGCCCTTAGAGTAGATGAAAAAATCACACAAAACTACCTTTGCATTTGAGAATAAAGCTCGAAATTGACTGAACTTTTTACCAAGCCTGACTTTGATGGGTATTTGGGTAAGGTACCCACACTCTAATCGGATTACTTGCTTTGGCATAATATCAAATCATTCATTTCTGACAGGCGCTTACACCAGGCTCTTTTCATGCTGACAGATATGATTGAAGGTGACAAGTTCAGTCAATTCATCAAATCCTATTCATATTGCGATTATCAAACAATACCAGCAGCAAATAGAAACAGCCAAAGCAAAAAAACATATAGCCCAGACTCCTTACAAGAGAGGTTAGACACCATTGAGAAGGCAGGATAAGGGAAGATATTCTCCAGACCTTGGAGAATGAATATTATTCACTAATCAAGAGCTTTCTTGGATTCTTGCCTGGAAATATCTCTATCATCTTATGTGTTCTGACATGCTCTTTGTATCCCAGGTGCTATACAATATAGTATATTACCTTGCAACACAGGGATGAATCTTGATTGGATTTGGCCGATGTTGCGGGGAGGCAGCCAGGACCCCGAGGGGGTGAGAAGTCATTCAATTCATTCAGCACAACCCGGTTCTTCGCTGAAACCCACACTGTCTAGCTGCGGTAATGAAAATACTTGCCAGATTCCTGGGTCCAAGGACTTCAGTGGCAGTGTTGACAGATGGCATCTTTAATAGTGAATCAGTTGGAAATGTCAAGACAAAGTCAAGGGTCCCTTTGCTGATCACTTACTGTAAAGAGCAGTCTGCTGTCATCCAGGGTGTCGCTCAGCTTTGAGATTTCTCTTAAGGCTTTCACGATCAGCAAAATGGCCTGGATTTTGCAGTCATAATAAGGGTGAAATGGTCGGCATCAACATCATTCCCCTCAGAAATTGCCAGGACTTTGGGAGTTAGGGCATGCGCTGTTAAACATGGAAATCGGAAGTTGCTGTCAGTGATTCTACGCATCACCAGAGGTCTGCTGATGAGAGTCCCCAAACCACAATCAAAGATGTGAATTTCCATTCTTACTCTCTTAGACTCACTGTATAAACCATTCAAAAAAGTGACACCTTGTTGAATGCGGTGCAGCAGCTTTTTTAAGGTCATACTAAGTTCATAATTATTGCTAGACAGCCACACTGGACCTGAAGGCTTTTTATATTTGTTGAATATCGACTTTCTCTAATATAAGAAATTCCACATACTATAAAATAATATTTTTTTTTAAAGATTGTTGTATGATATTTTAACTTCTATCGTAATCCACGTAAGTGTCCCAATCATTTATTTCTCAATCAGTGTTGTAAAATTTAAAATTAAAAAAAAGAGAAGGGGTTCAGCAGTCCCTGCGTCCTGATTTGCAGTCTGTGCGAATGCTTCAATGTGATTGACTGTTCGCCCTGCCTGATAGTACCACCGCTGCTGGAATCCAGGAGATCCCCTTGACTCGGTGCCAGACTTACAGACTTAAACTGATGTCTGGAAAGAAGAAACCCACGCCCCCCCACCCCGCCCTGGAATCGCTAGATCTTTGTGGGCAACTTTCTTTCAAGTCAGCGGCAAAAATCCAACCCAATATATCTTTAAACCTCAAGCAATTATCTATCTTTGTCAGTGCAAAATTATGGTGTATGTGTTGCAAGCTTAGACTAGCAGAGGATGTTGCAAACTAAGAGGGGCTATTGATGTTAAGTGGATAAGTGGAAGAAGACCAGGACTTTTGGGAGTATTCCAATGGATTGGAGTAGTCCTATGTTACTAAGAAATTTGGGAAATGTAGGAGATAGGTGGAGATAATTTAAATATATTTAGTAGTGTATTGCTGATAACCATGGTTTCCTGGAGCATGTGTGCCTTAAGACTCAGTAAGGAATTTGCCAGAGATTTTCCTGAAGTTGGTCACAATTCCTGTTGTTTTTGACTTTCGTGAGAGTTGGAGGTAGAAGCAGTGGTGAGGATCGGCGTGTGATGCTCTACCATTTAACAGAATGATGGGCCTCATGCTTCACATTTTTCTTTCCTTGTGGTCGTCAGCTGTAAGATTCCAAAACACTAACAATCATCCACAAGAATTGAGATTGAGACCAGATAATAATCCTCCCAATTAGAGAGGCCAAATGTAGCACTCGAACTAGCCTGACTCTTTTGAGTGAGATTGACAATTTAGCACCAAACTACACGACCAATCGGGAAGCGAGAGTTAAGAACAAAATTCTTCAAATATTAAGAAAATTTGATTAGAACAGATTCTTCATATTTGAATTCATTTTTAAATTTGTTCATGGGATGTGGGCATCGCTGGCTAGGCCAGCATTTATTACCCATCCCTAATTGCCCTTGTTCAGAGGTCAGTTAAGAGTCAACCACATTGCTGTGGGCCTGGAGTCACATGTAGGCCAGGCCAGGCAAGGACACAGGCAAGGACAGCAGATTTCCTTCCCTAAAGGACATTAGTGAACCAGATAGGATTTTATGACAATCGACAATGGTTTCATGGTTATTGTCAGACTTTTAATTCCAGATTGTTATTGAATTCAAATTTCACCACCTGCCATGGTGGGATTCAAACCTGGGCCCCCAGAGCATTAAGATAAAAGCAAAATACTGTGGATGCTGGAAATCTGAAAGGAAAACAAAAATTGCTGGGAATACTCAGCAGGTCTGACGGCATCTGTGGAGAGAAAGAGTTAACATTTCAAGTCTGTATGACTTTTCTTCAGAACTGAAGAAGTTCTGATGAAGAGTCATACGGACCCAAAACGTTAACTCTGTCTTTCTCTCCACAGATGCTGTCAGACCTGCTGAGTATTCCCAGCAATTTTTATTTTTGTTCCCCCAGACCATTACCCTGGGCCTCTGGATTACTAGTCCACTGACAATACCAGTATGCCACCATCACCCCCTGGATGTAGAAATACACACCAGGTCTGTCAGTATTGAAAACAAAATAGGGAAATGTTTCAGGTCAAAATCTTTCATTATTCAAGCCTTTTTAAAATAATTTTTCTCCTTCCCAGCTTCACTTGAGTCCTCCATTCCCTGCAGTCAATGGGGTTGGCAAGGAATCTGCTCCTATCAAAAGGCCATTTTGACCATATTGTTCTTTCAAACCCCCCATCACAGTGATCCATGAGGTATAACCCTAAATCGGTAATCTCACTCAAAAGAAGCCACAGGGTGTCTGGTGTATTAGCTAACTTGAGCTGGGGTATCAGCTTAAGGATTTCTAATTTTTACATATTCTTTCATGGGATGTGGGTATCACTGGCAAGGCCAGCATTGTTTGCCCACCCTTACTGCCCTTGAACTGAGTGGCTTGCTAGGCTACTTCAGAGGGCAGTTAGAGTCAGCCACATTGCTGTGGATCTGGAGTCACATGTAGGCCAGATCAGGTAAGGACAGCAAATTTCCTTCCCGAAAGGACATTTGTCAACCAGATGAGTTTTTATAGCAATCAGTAGTTTCACGGTCACTATTGCAGAGACAAGCTTTATAATTCTAGTTTTTATCAATTTAATTTAAATTCTGCCAGCTGTCACAGTGGGATTTGAACTCATGTTCCCAGAGCATTAACCTGGGCCTCTATATTACTAGCTCAGTGATAATACCATTTCACCACCATCTTCCCTGGTCTCTCTGGCTATGAAGAGAAAATCAGCACAGGTTGCTCATCTTGATAATTATCCATTTACCCCAGGTGAAATGTCCATGCGTGGAGTTTGAACTGGGCTGTACGTGGGTGAATTGACAAGCGGCAAACTAGACACCCACATGAAAAATGGCTCTAAGGGTGAGACATCGGAGGAGGCATACAGAAAAATGTCCCAAAGTGTTTTACAAAGAGGAATTGGAACAGATCAAGAGCTTGGAGGGAGCGTTGGGATGTAGATGAAGAAGGAATGGAGGAGTGGAGAGGATTAAGGAGCTTGTATCACCCACAGGATGCATTGTAGAAACCTGCCCAAGTTTCATCGACAGCACCTCACAAATCCATGACCTGTACCATCTAGAAAGACAAGGGCAGCAGGACACCACCACCTCAATTTCACACACCATGTGGACTTACCGCCATTCGTCCATCATCACAGAATCGAAACACCCTCTCGAAGCACAGCAGCGGTTCAGGAAAAGTGGCAACTTTTTTTTATTCGTTCACAGGATGTGGCATTGCCAGCTAGACTAGCGTTTATTGCCCATCCCTATTTGCCCTTGAATAACATAGAAATATAGAAAATGGGAGCAAGAGTAGTCTATTCGGCCCTTCGAGCCTGCTTCACCATTCAATATGATCATAGCTGATCCTCTATCTTAACACCATACCCCTTGACGCCTTTGGAGTCTAGAGTCTAGAGATGGTGGTGAGCTGCCTTCTTGAACTGCTGCAGTCCATATGGTCTAGGTACACCCACAGTGCGGTCCGGAAGGGAATGCCAGGATTATGACCCAGTGACAGTGAAGGAATGCCGGTATAGCTTCAGGTCAGGATGGTGTGTAGCTTAGAGGGGAACATACAGCAGGTAATGTTCCCATGCATTTGCTGCCTTTGTCCTTCTAGGTGGTAGAGTGGCAGGTTTAGAAGGTGTTGTTGAAGGATACTTCATCAGTTTCTGTAGTATATCTTGTAGATGGTACACCCTGCTGCCACTCTGCACAGTGGTGGAGGGAGTAAATGTTGAAGGTGGTGGATGGGGTGCCAATCAAGCAAGCTGCTTTGTCTTGGATGGTGTTGAGTTTCTGGAGTGTTGTTGAAGCTGCACTCATCCATGGAAGTGGAGAGTATTCCATTACACTCCTGACAAGTGCCTTGTAGATGGTGGACAGGCTTTGGGGAGTCAGGAGGTGAGTTACTCTGCAGAATTCCCAGCCCCTGACCTACTCTTGTAGCCACAGCATTTATAGGGCTAGTCCAGTTCAGTTTCTAGTCAATGGTAACCCCCAGGATGTTGATAGTGGGGGATTCAATGATGGTATGTCATGGGGAGATGTTGGATTCTCTCTTGTCGGAGATGGCCATTGCCTGGCACTTGTGTGGCGTGAATGTTACTTGCCACTTATCAACCCAAGCTTGAATGCTGTCCAGGTCTTGCTGCATATGGACATCAGCTGCTTCAGTATTTGAGCAGTTGCGAATGATGCTGAACAGTGTGCAAACTCTCTAGAGCAGCTAACTATGGACAAATAGTGGTCACATCCCCAGAATGATTTTTTTAAAATGGGGTGGACAAAGTCATGGAAAGAAGTCCAAGCATTGGATGGTGATTGTCAAATGAAGGCAGTAGCGGTTTGTTAGAGCAGGAGACAAATAAGCGGGGCATTATATAGGACAGGATGCAAGTAGACTCATATCTAATGGTCGATACAATCTAGTTTTGCACAAGCTGGTGAAATTCCCTCCTTAAGCAATCAATAACATGACAGTATAAATGTACTGCAGAAGGTATCTCCCAAGCACTTAGTAAATATGGCCTTGAACAGTTGCTCAGAGGGATTGGTAACGCAAATATAAATGCAAATTCTGTTCAGTGCTTTTCATGATTAGCAAGGCGACAGATCTTTATGTGATTGGTGTCTTTCTGAAAGCTTCAAATTTGCTATTTGGGATGTCTTTGCTGTCAACATCAATATAACCTCAAGGAGGATTCAAACCCACAAGCCAGTGTTGAGCGATATTACGAAGTTCTGCTCGCACACAGTCCCCCATTCTGTTCTGATGCCACTTACATTCAATGCCTTCTGATTGCTAAAAAGCAAAAGTAATTAGAATATAGGTGTTCTGGGTGCCTGAACACGTTTTTACTTGGAATATTAAAGCTTGCTGCCTGGAAATTGAACATTTTATGTCTTTGAAAAAAGAAGATTGCTGTCAGCACAGATCAAAGATTTGCCACAAATGATCATTCGTTTCAAGCAGCAGATCACACCATCATGCCTCTCATTTGGCAGCAGGCTCAGGGAAACTCCTGAAATAACAGCAGAGAAAGTTGGAAATTTACTTCAGATTTCCAACATCTGCGCTATTTTGCTTTTGTATCAGGGAAATGCCTGTCTCTCTCGGCCGTCTATGTTCTATGTTGGAAATGCTCAGCTGGTCAAGCAGCAGCAGTGCAGAGATAACAGAGTTAATGAGTCATCATTTCCGACCTCCCCAATGTCGGATTGGGGGCTACCCCAAAGATACGCTGGGGAATACCTCTCCGACCTTCAAAGGTCAGGGTTTGCACGGCAATTGTCCAGAAGTGCAAACTTCCTCTGAGCAATTGCCCTGCACTGGGAACCATCCAAAAATGTCATTTAAATCACAAACTTCGGATCGTTCCGACTGTGTTACACTAATAGTTACCCAAAAAAAGTTAGAAGAATTTAAACCTCTTCTAACTTATGGGTAACGATTGTCAGGGCACAGACGGGTCCCCCCATGGGGCTCCCCCCATCCCTGACACCGCAGGGACACCCCCGCCGGGCCCCCCCCCCCCCAACAACACGGTAATCCCCACCTCACCCCCTGACTCCCCATGGGATTCTCCCTGACCTGACCCAACACAACTCAACCCCGCCCCCATCCCCCCACAGGCCCGACCCTCCCCAACCGCAGTACTGACCCGCCCACCTGCCATCCCGACACCCCCACCTGACCCAATCAGATACCATCCTCTCCCGCTCCCACCCCTGAAATTGCAGGCCCTACCCCCATCCTGACCCAATCACACCTCCCACCTGACATCCGACACACCCTCACCCCAGATGCCGGACACCCCAACCGGTGTCCAACCACCCCACCACCACTCCCCACTCCCCCACCCCCGATGTCTGAACGCCAACCTCCCGATGACCAACCCCCCACCCAGTCCAATGCTCCCCGATGTCCAACCCCTCCCACTGCCACCTGATGTCTGAGGCCCCCAATGTCCAACACCACCTCCAATGTCCAATCTCCCCCCAAATATCTAACACCCCCTAACACCCACAATGCCCAACACCCCCCTCGATGCCTGAGCCTCCCCATGTCCGACAACCCCCAAATCCCGATGTCTGACACCCATGTCTAACGCACCCTCATCCATTGATGTCCGACCCCAGTCCCACCCCACCTGACCTCTGATCTCCCACTCCCCCCAAATCCTATCCACTTACCTTAGAGTCTTACTTTCTCCCTGGCCCGTCAATTTCAACGGGACCTTTAAACTTACCTGGCTTGTGGCAGCTAGTGCCATAATGAAGGGGGGTTCTTTAATCCGACTCCACTGGACTGCGGTGCTGGGCTTCGGAGAGAACTGCGCTGCTTGGATCTCACCTGGCCTGAGTCGGAAGGTCGGGCAAGGCAGACACGGAATAAATTTCCCGTAAATAATTGGGCACAGAATGGCAATGCAGTGGTGATTGCCACTCTGAGGTAGCTATGGCTCAATGTTTCAGGTTGATGACCTTCCATCAGAATTGGCAAAGGTTAGAGATGTGGCAGGTTCTAAACAAACAGGAGCAGGATAAGAAAGTGGGGCAGGAAGGGAAACAAAAGGGAGAGCCTGTCATTGGGTAGAAGGCAGAAGAGATTGCAGGTATGTTAGATTATTTGCAATTTGTTTCCATTGCAAAGTGTATGCAGGTACTCTGGAATGTTTTGGGAGCTGTTTGGTGAATTCCTATGTTTTTCACAGCATCTTCTCACATCCATACAGGCATGGCAGAGGAGTAGGAGACCCAAGGACACAAAGGGTACAACAGGTATGGCGGCAACATTGACAGTCCTTCTGGCTGCACAACACCACAGGGAAATGGAGCAGAGGCTGCAAAGAGGATAAGCTCTGTGCCATGCGCTCTGCCAAGTTGCAGCTGGACTTCTCTATGCTCCTTGACAGTGACAGGAGGCTGCCTGGCAGGCGACCGATGTACCCAGTATCTCAGCATGCATGTCCTTTCAATGATGTTTCGTGTTCAACAGTGTCCTGCCAAGTCCTCATTTGAGTCATCTTCAGTAGTATTGGGCTACCACTTCAACTCCATGGAGCTGGCAAACCAACCAAAGTTTACCCCTAGTCATGTTGCAGCCCACTCATACCTATTGACTCACCATGTGCTGACCCCAACTCTATGCTAACCTCCAAGGTAAGTGAAGTGCCAGTGTTTAAGCTGGTAGCTGTAAGTATCAGATGAAGTAATGAGGCCTCTTCATTAGCACTGTGCCGTTTCCTCCTCCTGGATACACTGAGGCTGGGCAGGCAGAAGTTCTTGAGTGTCTGCAAGCAGGAACTCATCAGGAACTTGCTCTGAGGGAAGTAGGGTGAAGTGTAAAAGCAAGAAGTCCACGGTGGCACAATCTACAGCTTGCTCATCATACTAGTTCATGCTCAGGGGATGCAGGCATTCTTGTCCCTTGCCAGCTCTGCTGTGCCCCCTTCTCTAATACAACCACCTTGTCCTGCAGGAGAGAGTGCAGAGAGTCAGTAATAGTGTAACACTGTGCTTTGGTGATGTACCTGCCATAGCTGAATAGCTGAATGTATGTTGAGGCAGTGAGAGGTGAGTGTGAGGCTAACAGCTTTGAAAGGTGTTTGAGGGTAAGGTGCAGTATTTGGAGATTGGGCATCAATCCTAAGTGCCATGGAGTGCTGCTGGGTGAGTGATGGGCATATGGTGTATTGAGAGTGCATTGTGGGAGGTCAGTGGCATGGTGAGTAAGAGATACCATGTGACAATGCATTCAGTGATGTTGACCACCATGTGAGGCCAATTAAGCCACTTGTGGCCCTGCTGCAGTTCCACATATCCAGACCCAGGGGTTGACCTTCCCGGCCAGCTGCTCCTAGCCCCTTCTAAATATAGTCCATAGGATTGCCCTGGCCCTGCCCCCCACCCCCCACACCCCCACTGCCCTTACGGGACAAAGGTGTCTCTCCTCAAGCCCACACCAACACCTTGAGCGCTGTATCTATCACAATGGACCCATCTGTATAAACTGGTGTTCAATTTGGAAGAATTTCCATTGCAACAATCTTTTTGTGTAGCTTCCTTTTAAGACACAGCCCATCTTTACAAAGAGCAGGCTGCCTGTGACACATGGGGCTGGATCTTATGGGAAGCCATGGCCCCCGTCCATCTGGCTAAAAGGTCGGTGAGGGGAGCCCACCCATGATTCTGATGGCTGCCCTATTGCAATTTAACGCTCGGAGCAGCATTAATTGCCTTAAACTGAGAGTTCTGAACTTCTCTTATCGGGAGGAAGCCCCGCCTTACAGAGCTGCCAGCCAATCGGATGGCTTGCAGCTCTGTAGTCCCAGCAGTGCCACCAGGAATAGTGGCCACTGCTGGAACAACAGGCAGTCCCACCATGTGGCTGTGGAGCCCAGGTAAGTCTGGAGTCAGGGGCTATTTGAAGCCTTCTAACCTGACCTGGTGAAGGGGTGAGTGAGGGTGTGGGGTTAGTTTCAAGTGGCCAGGAGGGGAACATTAAAGGGGCGGATGACATTGGCGGGGAGCATGCATCCAATAGGCTCGCAAAGGATGTCCCTACCCTCTTTCCCGATACCAGCCCACGCAGGTAAATCTGCCAGGCTTCCCACATGGTGTGGGCCTCCCCTCTCCGACAGCTTCAGGATGAGGCCCTTAAGGGATCACTAATTGGCCACTTAAAGGCCCCAATGGATCCAAGGGTGGATGGGTCACCAGACGCCTCCCCTGTTCCCTGAAAAATTTCAGATAGATCAGAGCTGGGTGGATAGGCAGCTGAAAGGCCACTCCTCTGAATATACGTGCCCACACCCCAGTCTTCAAACTCGCTGACTGAGGAGCGTAAAGTCCAGCATGTGGTCTGCAAACAACAGTACTGAGGTCTCCTGCTCTGTGCAGTACTTGCTGTCAGGTCTTAGAAGGAGAAAGCAGAGTCGGAGGTGCACCAGCTAGCACGACAATAATTTAGATGAGGTGGTTACATGAATTTTGAGTGTTATCCACCTTGGTCTGAACGGGCAGGGAATTGTCATGAATTGTGACCCCATGCCCAAAAATCAGGGCAATCCAATTTTTAGTCCAGGAGCTTTCTGTAAAGGTCAATGAGAGAATGAGCAGGTCATCTGTTTTTAGGTGTTAATTGAAAAAGAAATATTGGCCAGAACACCAGGCAGAACCCCCCCTGCTCTTCATCGAAATAGTTTCATGGGATCTTTTATCATCCAATGGGAAGGGCAGGCAGCGCCTCGGTTTAACGTGTCATCTGAAGGATGGCGCATCCGACGGTGCAGTACTCTTTCAGTGCTGGATTGGAGTGTCCAAGTTTCTGATTGGGCAGAGCATAAGGGGAAGGGCAGGTTAAGGGTGGTAAGGAGATGCATAGTTTAGAATGCTGCATTAAGTGAACTTGAGTGGGAAGCAATGCAGAGAGTACTGATTTCAAGACTGCAAGGCTGTACAGAATAGGCAGAATTTGCGCTTAGACATAACAAGTGGAGCAAAGTTCAGAGGATCAAGGACTATTGCAGTGTTCATAGGATAGAGGCAAAAAGCATTGTGATGGCCAGGGAGAGGCTGGAAGCAAGAGGCAAGAGAAAATCATCTATCAAGCTAACTAATCTCATTAGCTTTATATTAATGATGAAGAATACCAACAAGCTTCAGTTCATTATAAAACTACATGTAAATGCTCATGTACTTTTTTAAAAATATTGATTAGATTGTTGCCTTCTGTCAGAATAAAGCTGCCTTCTGATATGTCAAGTCAAATTTCCTGGATAATCCCATTGCATGATTTATATGGGACCATCTTATTGCCATTGCATTAAGAAAATGCACAAAATTACACAATAAAATGTGACAAAATCACTATAACGGAGCCTCGAGAAAAGAACCAACTATCTGGCGCCTCTATGTAAATAGGGCCAATGCGTCACCATGCCAACAGACATGGTTCGGTGCTCGATAATGACTCATTTGAGATTGCATGTAATTTAGTTACATTTTAACATCCCATAATTAACATTCATGGAGGTCTTCCAGGTTAAATAAATTATGGAGAGGGCAAAATAGAAAGGAAAAAAACCTGTAAGGAAAAAAATATATTGGCAAGAAGAAGAATCTTTATTCAAAAGAAGTCCACGTTTTTTAAATATAGATTTTGCACGTGGATTTTTTTATACGCCTGTTAATCTTAATATTTAGATTTTGAAGGGAACAAAATTCCTGGTGGAAATTATTGGGTTGAATGTCTTCAGAAACACATTTGATTGCCTGCTGTAACTCTGGCAGGAGCCGCACAGGTACCCTGGAGAAAAGGTATGTTCAGCATCTATAGCGTTTCTCCCGAGTGTGCATGGATTTTCCGCCTAAGTTATGGTGGAGGACTATGAGGACCGCTCGAACTCCATCCAGCCCTGCAAGGAAATACGACCCTGTTACTTTTGTGTGAACAAACAAAAATAACAGAGAGGAAAAGACCAAGGCCTCCGGGCCGGAGCGCAGGAGCAGATTTTTGGTCCGGCGGCATGGGGCGGTTGGGGGGACAGGCTGGGTGGGGGTGGGGAGGTAGGTGAAAATGAGAGTTGAGATGGGCAACCTTGGAATGAGTGCGGAGTTGGGCTGGGCGGAAAGCTTGCCTCGGTGCACTGGCACTGTGTCAAAGTTTATTTTAAAATAACAAAACATAAACAGCCCTCAGCCCTCATGACTCACACACCCTCAACCTCCCACACTCCTCATGCCAATCCATGCCACCTCAAGCCCACACCCACTATCCATGGCCCCTCATATCCTCCATACCAACCTATGCCCCTCTACCCACACCCCATTGACCTTTACAGCCCTATGCTAACTTAGTGCCAACTCATGCAACCCATGCACCCCACCCACTACCCTTTGCCCTTACACCTACCATGTCAACTCACCCAGCATTAACCATGGGCAGACCTCAGGAGTTATGCTGAGATGAGATAAAATAGTTCTTATATGTTGAACGAAGAGTTCACTAATTCAAAAACAAATATTCTCATTGATAAAAACCCATTTACTACATTTAACTTCCTTTAATCCTTTAAAAGAACAAGCATTGTAATTCAAAGCCCCACTTCAGAGTTAATAACCACTTGGGGCTGTCAATCGAACTGTGAACTGAGAGGCACCTCACTATGATAATGGAAGGTTGTGAAATCAGTAATGCTACACCAATACAGTAATGATAGCACTAATCCAGTAATGATAACCCTCAGACTTATGTCATCAGACAGAGTGAAATAATAAGCACCTTTTTTTCAAACACTGCCCACAGTTTTTTTTTCAACTGTTTAAAGGGCATGAGTTTTAAATGGCCTTGATTGTTCCTTTTGACAGTCCCTTTTGGCAGTTCCAATGAGCCTGACAGTTCCAGTGAGTTTATGCACTTTTTATGCACATTCATGTCTACTTCTAACAATCCCAAAGAGCACCTTACCTCTCCCAAAGGGCACTTGATCTCTCCCAAAAATGTCCCTGGACCATAGGCAAAATGTACGCTATCACCCCAAAAGGGTGTTTCATGTATCCAAGCAAGTCCGCAAAGTTTAGTCCTGCTCCAACTAGGTCTAGTCTGCACATGTCATGTTTCCCACTCCAAGCTGATGGAAAATGGTAGGCATCATGTTCAGGAGCAGACTTGCTGATCCGGGCCTCCGTAACCATTTTCATAATGGCGGCGAGGCTCTTCGTCTTTATGAAAATTCAAACCCTACTGTTCCATCGAACCTATCCAGAACAATTGTGATGCCCAATTTATCATGGTGCATACACTCTCCACCCACCCGGGAACGTGCAACCTCCTGGGAAAGTCAAACAGCTCAAGTCAAACTCAGGCCAACTGAGGGGCAAGGAAAATGGAAATTCTTCTCCCCTCTCCCCCTCAACAGTATATAGTCAAAATAGATCAAGGAAATCACATTGGTTTTGATTAGGGTTGCAGGATACAAACCTCCTGTTCAAGGTGGTTGCTGGTCCAGCCAGGCAGGGCCAGCTCTCACTTGAGGGAATACAGTAAAACAGGGTTCACCTCAGGTGAAATAAAAATAGAAGTAAAAACAGAATTCAACAGGACTGGCAGCATCTGTGTAGGGAGAAACAGAGTTAACATTTCAGGTCGTGACCTTTCATCAGAACCTCATGTGAGGTGGGAGTGACTGCTCTTAAAATCAAGGCAGCATTTGACCGAATGTAGCATCAAGAAGCTTCCAGAAACATTGAAGTCAATGAGAATCTGGGTAAAATGCACAACTAGATTGTGCCATACCTAGCGCAAAGGAAACACAAAGGTTGTGTCTGTTAGAGGACAACCATCTCAGCTCCAGGATGTGACTGCATGAGTTCCTCAGGGTAATGTCCTCCTCAGCTGCTTTATCAATGACCTCCCCTCCATCATAAAGTCAGAAGTGGGGGTGTTTACTGTTCCATCCTTGACTCCTCAGATACTGAAGTCACCTGTGCCCACATGTAGGAAAACCTGGGCAACATTCAGACTTGGGCTGATAAGTAGCAAGTAGCATTTGTGGCTCACAAGAGCTAGGCAAGGACTATCTCCCCTAAGACTCAATGGTATTATAATCACTGAATACCCCACTATCCCCATTGTGCCCAGAATCTTAACTGGATCAGTCATGTAAATACTGTGGCTAGAGGAGCAGGTCAGAGATTGGGAATTCGGCAGCAAGTAATTCATCTCCTGACTCCTAAAGCCTGTCCACCATTTACAAGATACAAGTCAGGAGTGTGATTGAATACTCTCCACTTGCCTGTGTGTGGCTCCAACAACAGTGAGAAAGCTCAACGCCATACAGGACAAAGCAGCCCAGTTGGTTGATACCCCATCCACCACCTTAAACATTCACTCTCTCCATCACCAACGCACAGTGACAGCAATGTGTATCTTATACAAGGTGCACTGGAGCAATTTCAACAGCACCTTCCAAACCTGCAACCTCTCCAACCTAGAAGAACAAGGACCACAGACACATGGGGCCACCAAAACCTACAAGTTCCCCTCCAAGCCACACACCATTCTAATCAAATTAACTTAGTTGGCAACTGGATGGTAAGAAACTGGCCAATCAATTGGAGATATAACAGTTCCTTCACTGTTCCTTCACATTGTTGGATCAAAATCCTGGAACTCCCCCCGCTCCCCGACAGCATTGTGGATGTAGCTACACCAGATGGACTGCAGCGGTCCAAGTATGCAGCTGACTACCACCCTCTCAAGGGCATTTAGGGATGGGAAATAAAAGCTGACCTTGCCAGCGATCCTCACATCCCATGAACAAATAAAATATATTTTTTAAAAATCATGATCAGCCTTTTCCACAGGTCATTATACTTTGGTGAAGAACAACCACCTAACGTCTAACCTTGTTCTCCCATTACATAACTTGCAAACACAGCCTCCTAAGCTATTTGGCTGAATTAATTGTTGTCCATCCACACAATCTAGTTTCTTTAATATTTTATAAACCTCAATCAAATCATACCTCAGTCTATGTTTCTCTAAAGTATACAGACAGAGCTGGATAATCCTATCTGGATAACTGAGATATTTAAAACTAATAATTAATCCTGTGGCCATCCCCTGCATTCCTTCCAAAGCCTTAACATCCCTCCCAAGTGAGAGGACAAAATGGGGAACAAAGTTTGTAACTAAAGCTTAGCTAAGTTTTTATATGTTACAAGATTCTCTGTTTATTGGCAATGGTTTAACAGGGCTCAAATGATACTAAACTTTCTGTTACTTTGCCATATAGAGTGGCAGCATCTGTGGTTTTGAAAGCGATGATTACCTGTGTTTGAGTTAATTCACACTAAAACGAGGTCCAAACCCCAGTTGTCATGATACATGAGACAGTGCTGTAGGTACCCTGAAATCACATATCATCATAAACTTCAATTCTGGGATCTACTTTGAGCAGACAATGTAGAATTGGCATCGTCTGGATTTGACCCAGATGGTCCATGTTGAGAGGTGGCAGCTTGGACATTTCTAAAATTGAAATCAGGTTCCAAAAAGCTTTTTTTAAATGTCAGTCATTTCCCCTGTGTCTCAACAACTTGAATTTATGCTGCATCCCAAAATGCCACTTCTGACAGTGCAGCACTCCCTTAATATTGCACTCATGCTCAATGCTTTGTGGTTGGGTTTGGATCGAGAGCCCTCTGAGAGGCCAGGATGCTATTAATGTAAACATCAAACCTTAAGGGATGGCCTAAATCCCTCTCTCTGTTCTGTCCAACCCATCATCCAGGTTTGGTTTTGACAGAAGATGATAACCCAAAAACCCTGGTAATGACAACAATTTTTCCTCTCCCTCTATTCCAATCATGTCTACCCCTATTACTCTCTCCTATTCCATTGCTTTGCCCCCCGCCACCTTCACTGCTTTGATGGCTCTCATCTATCTGAATCTTTCTGTTCATCTTCTCTATGTGTGCTCACTTCCCTCCCCACCAACTCCATCTGTTTAAGGAAGTAACACTTTTTTTCATTTCACAACAGCTTTTCCCCTCTCCTGTCTAAAAAGGCAGGGACATCTGGTTGCTGATCCATGCACGCCAATCAACCTTCAGTGCCTCATTTAAGTTATAATGAGTAGGCTTTCCAACCAAGGGTGGGGTTATGACCATGTCTGTTCCTGCCCCTGCCAGACATCCACATTTACCCAAGTTGTAATTAGAGGCTCATTTTTATCTCCCTGATCAGGATCCCGAGACTAATTTAAAAAAAAAATCATTTATGGGATGTGGGCGTCTCTGGCTAGGCCAGCATTTATTGCCAACCTCGATTTGCCCTTGAGAAGGTGGTGGTGAGCTGCCTTCTTGAAGCGGTGCAGTCCCTGTGGTGCAGGTACACCCACAGTGCTGTTAAGGAGGGAGTTTCAGGATTTTGACCCACTGACAGTGAAGGAACGGCGATATATTTCCAAGTCAAGATGGTGAGTGACTTGGAGGGGACTTTCCAGGTGGCGGTTTTCTCATGTAACTGCTGCCCTTGTCATTCTAAATGGTAGCAGTCATGGGTTTGGAAGGTGCTGCCTGAGAAGCCTTGGTGAGTTTCTGCAGTGCACCTTGTAGATGGTACACACAGCTGTCACTGTTCATCAATGGTGGAGGGAGTGAATGTTTGTGGAAGGGGTGCCAATCAAGCGGGCTGCTTTGTCCTGGATGGTGTCGAGCTTCTTGAGTGTTGTTGGAGCTGCACTCATCCAGGCAAGTGCAGAGTATTCCATCACACTCCTGACTTGTGCCTTGGAGATGGTGGACAGAATTTGGGGAACTCGGGCTACTCACTGCAGGATTCCTAGCCTCTGACCTGCACTTGTAGCCACAGTATTTATATGGCTTGTCCAGTTCAGTTTCTGGTCAATGGTAACCCCCAGGACATTGATAGTGGGGGATTCAGCAATGGCAATGCCATTGAATGTCAAGGGACGATGGTTAGATTCTCTCTTGCTGGAGATGGTCATTGGAATGCGTCAAACAATTAACTGAGCACAGACCCAAAATTAAATCTGGGACTTTTCTGGTTTGCAGCTTAAACTCTTCACTGCAAAAAATTGAGGAAACAACCAGTGAGATGATGTGTTAGATCTTTGGAGATCGCGATTGAGAGATGGGGTTAGCGCAAAATCCATTGTGCCAGTTTTGGAATACAGAGGAGGTGGATATTGCCCTGCACCCCACTAATGTTCTCCACTGCTCTCTCTCTGTCACTGCAAGAGTAGGGGATACTTTAATACACTTATTATACTTACATACCAGGATAGTGATACTCACCAACATAAACCCACCATCTCTTTGTCTCGATAATACATCCTTCTCTTACTTGCACAGCAGCTAATCTGGAAACTGTATAAGCATCTGGCACATTAAGGGTTAACATGAGACTGAGTACAGTACCACCCACACAGCGATGCAAGAGTGAACATGACCCACACCTAGGGGTCAGTGTGGTGATGGACAGGGCCAAGTGTAGAAGCAAGTACGGAGACAGCTCCTAGCTTGGACCTTTACTGTACCTTTGTATGTAGTTTCTAGTAGTTAATAAACACTTACTGTTGAACTACCTAAGATTACGAATACCTTAATAAGACCTACCAAACTACAGACCCAGCACCTTACAGCAGAGATGGAAAAGCCCACAATGCCCATCTTTATTTTGTTTGTTTTTGGGATGGTGAGGGTGATGCAACACTGACCAGACCGCATCAACTATCCATCCCAATATAGTCCAAGGAGGTGATGAACCGATCACATTGATAGTGCACTGATTGTTGTCATAACTGGTGGTTTGCTAGGCAACATCAGATGGCCTTAAGAGTCACTTAATGTGGAACTGGAATTGTGTGTAGGATAGATCAGATGGAAGTGGTCGTTTGCTTCCCTGAAGGATGGGCTGGCATCTTGCACACCTATTGTTGTTCCCAGTGGTAGTCTACAAGTTACCTGAATTGTTAAATTGGTGGATTTGAATGTGAGATCTATGGATTGCTTGGCTAGTACCACAACCACAATAGTACTAAATAGAGAAGGAAAAGGAAAGAAAAATGGCTTCCGTGTTTTTAGATCAAATTACATCCCAGCAAAAGCTTACAGGATCCAGTCTGAAGCCTTTTGTTGCTTTATATAGCCATTAACAGTGACAATATTAGGAAGGCAGAATTGCATTTATATAGCACCTTTGATGACTTCATGATGGTGTTTTATCGTCAATGAAGTACATCTGAAGTGTAGCCACCATTGTAATATAGGAAACATGGCAACTAATATGTACACAAGGTCCCAGGAACAGCAATGAGACAATAACCAGATAATCTGTTTTAGTGATGTTGGTTGACAGATAAATATTGGTCATGAAACCACAGGGAACTCCCCTGGTCTTCTTTGAAATAATATGGGAGTTCTTTTACTTTGGCCTGTAAGAGGGTAGACTAGGCTTCAGTTTAATGTCTCACCCAAAAGATGGCAGCTATCTCTGTACTGCACTGGAGGGTCAGCCAGGATCATGTGTTTGGAATGGGGTGTGAACCCGCAACCACTGTGATTTAAGCGTGCTACCACTGAGCCATGCCTGACATATGTGTATAAAAGCAAAATAGTGCGGATGCTGGAAACCTGAAACAAGAACAGAAAATGTTGGAAAAACAAAAGTCCGTATGACTTTTCTTCAGAGCTCTGAAGGAGAGTCAAACAGAGTCGAGACATTAATTCTGTTTTTCTCTCCACAGATGCTGTTAGATCTGCTGAGTTTTTCCTGACATCTGTGTGTTTGCTGCTTTGGAAATCCTTTAATATAAAATTGTCTTAAGAAGTCCCTTAAAAGAGGCAGCAGGCAGTTCCTAATAGACAAAGCAGGAACACTGAGAAAGCGAATACTGTTGCATGAGGACCAGGCAAGAGGAACAAACACAATGACCGACCCCATCAGACTTGTGCCTGAAGCTTGGCACTCGATGTTTACAACAGCCACTCATTGACCAGGACATGCAGGCGCCAGCTAATTTCAAAGTCTGCATTTATGGTGCCTCTGTGACCACAAATTAACTTAGTTGGCAACTGGCTGGTAAGAAACTGGCCAATCAATTGGAGATATAACAGCAGGGGATGGCTGACAATTAATAGGTTGGAACTGAACAGCTGCAAATGTTCTGGCAAATTGGTGTATTGAGAATTTCATTATTGATGTAGATGCTGCTCATTTATAAGAAAGTGAGAGTCACAGTTGGAGTTTGAATGAGTTGAGTTACTTAATGGAACTTAAGTTGTAACTATTTTGCTTTGTTTATGATGGAATTCTCTCTCCCAGATGTTTGAAAAATGGATGAATTTATATACAAATGCATATCTGAATTGTTCAATCTAACAGAATCAGATGCTGTGGCCTTTCAATGTTCAAGTTGTAGCAAGTTATGTTTCAGCATGATTACTTTTGGTTTTCATGCGTGTTATAATGCAACTCCAGTGTCACAACAAGGCAGTTTCCATTTTGCAACTGTTGCAGTTGCAGTATTGTGCCGGGTGAGTCCCCATCTAACTCCAGGGAAAAGTGGTGTGATTAGCTTCTTCTTCTTAGGCAGCCCCTGGGGACCGAGGATGACTTTCTTCCCATCTGGGGTTGTGGGTCCTGAGGTAACTTAAAAGTCCAATGCTGAATCCGCACACCATGCCACAGGTGGGACAGGTAGCGTTCGAAGAGGTGGGTGGGCGAGATGCTCAGGTTTTGGTCTGCTCCTTCCGCTGTTTGTGCTTGGCCTCCCACTTGGGCCTGTTGGAGACGTTCAAAATGGTTTGCATCTTCATGGATGCTTCTTCTCTAGTTTGGGCGGCCTAGAGTAGGGGCGTTGCATTTTTTCAGGGAGCCTTTGAGGACGGTCCTGAAATGTTCCCTCTGCCCTCCTGGTAACCGTATACCATGATGAAGCACAGAATAGAGAGCTTGTCTTGGGAGTCCTGTGTCAGGCATGCAGATGGTGTGGTCCGCCTAACATAGCTGATTAACCATAACCAGTGCCTTGATACTGGGGACGTTGGCCTGAGGGAGTACACTGATATTGGAGTGCCTATCCTGCCAGTGAGCTTGCCAGACTTTGTGGAGACGTTGCTGGTGATATTTTTCCTGGGATTTAAGGTGTCTGCAGTAAATTGTCCATGGGTGGTTTTATGTTTTAGGTTATCCAGTTCACTTTGTCCAGCGAACACGAGCTACACCCATGATATTAACACATTAGTTGGTGCTTGAAATAATATAGGCAGAGAGACTGATTAATTGAACAAACACTGGTGGTTTATTGGAACTAAGAACAGGACACTAACATAATGTGAGCTTCTTCAATCACCTCCAGCTCTAGATTTACAGTTAGTCAAGTAGCCCCTGCTGTATAGCGATTGATCGATACAGTCACGTGGTCAGTTATCTACATTCTCTTAAAGGTTCATAGCACTCCACTTTACCACAGGCTGAATTTTATGGCCCTGTCACAGCGGGGGTGGGGCCTTAAAATGTGGCGAGTCGTTCAAAAGTCCATTGACCGTAAAATCCCACCAGCGTAAAATTCCGCCCCATATCTCTGATGCATACAAGAGGGCAGGTCGCACTGCAGCCCTGTAGACCATCAGCTTGGTACCGGGTTTAAGGTCTATGTCATCGAACACTCTTTTCCTCAGACGGCCGAAGGCTGCGCTGGCGCACTGGAGGTGATGTTGAGTTTCATTGTCATTGTCTGCCCTCACTGAGGGGAAGCTCCCACTTTATGAGAAATGATCAGCATTGTCCAATGGTTACTGTGGATCTTGATAGTTGAGGGGCAGTGTTGCGTAGTGGGAGCAGGCTGGTTGAGGACCTTTATCTTCTACCAGCTGGTCCTCTACCAGCCTGTGATTAGCATTGGGTTTTCATCCGACATATTTGTCTGTATCCATAAGCGTACTGAGATACCTACAAACCAAAACCTTACCCTCTCATTTGTGTCACACTGGAGGTAAAATTTACCTGGCGGGAGTAGCACAAACTGAGCGGGAGTGATTGGGAAGCTCCCTTTGCTCCTGGTCTGATGGGCAGGGTGTAAAACTGACTGCCAATTCACCACTGCCCATTCATGTTACCACCCAAATCGGTTTCACCCCCAATATTCCTCAGGTTACCAATTACACCCTCCTTCTACTTTCAAACAATAGAGACCATGTGGGATGCCTGCCATGATTTCATGACTCATTCAAAGTGCAGGAAGTGGCACACCAGCAGCCCCAGTGTGTGCAGGCTAAGGTTAATAGTCATTTTAATTAGCAGTTAGAACAACATAACAGCATTGAGACCGTGAAAAGTTATAGAGATACAGTACTTAATAAAGATAGAATCAAGTCATATTAGGTTCAATATCCCTATTTGAAAACATTTGTTATATTTAATTAGGTATTCGCTTGAGAAGTAGTACTGTCTGTAGATTAAATGTCAATGGTCACATGACTTGCAGCAGCCATTTTAATAGCCTGTTTGTGTCCTGTTTTTAAAAGTAATGACTGAAAACTCATAATATGATGTCTCTGAATTGGGCATGCCAAATGGAAGCAAAGGGTTAATTGTACACCATTTAGCAGGGGGCTATTTAATTTTGCCTGCAGCTCTCAGAACTAAGGACACAATCAACCAGTAACTTTTGGTAAGAAAATGCCATCTTTGCAGGCGACCAGAGCTCTTGCACCCTCTGGGGTCTCCCAGTATCACCATCTCCCTCCAATCATTTGCCCATAATTAACTAACCATCAGAGAAATTAGAGGTTGTGATAATGCCATTTGGGTTCAGGCCCACCAATAGCACTACTCCTCTGAAGCTGTGCCCTACACAGAACAGACCATCATATTATGATGTCAGCTCATTTATATAATAGCCTGACATTCCAGGTGCACCTTACATTGACTGTTGGCAGCCCATGTGAGTCAGAGGGCAGGACAGGGCATGTAGCAGATCTTAAAGAACTGCTGTTTCCTTTAAATAGGGAAAATGGCCAGAACATATAAAGGCCAGTACAAGAGCAGCCTAAACAGAGGTGGCTATAATGTACCTCATCGATGCAGCAAGACCAAGAGCAAGCTTAGTGAAAGACACTGACTAGTTTCAGGAAGGTTGCCAAGTTAAATACTGCCCACATGTTGCTTCCTATACAATATTGTTTCACATTCTTTCACAACACATCACCGTAAGTTAAGTGCTACAATGCAGAGGGAGAATGCCAAGCAATCTGGCCAAGTGTTAATGCACTTTTAAATAGTGTGGCTCTGTTTTTAAAGGACACTCTGGAATTCTGCCCGGACAATGAGATTGACCTGCATGACCTGCATCTCTTTAAACACAACAAGCAAACGACAAGTGCACTGCCAGTACACGGCATCTCTGTGTAATTACAAGCTGAAAGGAAACTTCAAATGGTAGAAATCTGAAACAAAATCAACTAATATTTGAGACACACAGGAGTTTAGTCACCCTCTATGAGCCAGTCTTCAGAATTGAAAAATGAACACATTTCACTAGAATTAGATTTTAAAAAAAAAGAGGCAGGGGAAGGACAAATCTCTGAGCACAGACTTAATGGCCCGAGTGACCTGCAATCTGCTTAAGAGATAAGCAAGAAATTGTTCGATGATCATTCCAGTCAGGCAGTGAGCATTAAAGAAATGGATGATTTCACAGGAACACAAGAATGTGTTTAATAGCTGAGACATGGAAGAAGATAAGCAAAAGGGGGGAAATTTAAAATTAAAAACGCACAGAAAAATCTGCAGATTAGATCTGGAGTGAAAATAGAAAACACAGGTCATCACATGAGGTACAGAATTCTCCTCTCTGCAGCCCACACTATGTTCTGACAAAGGAACTCCATCTCAATCACCAACCTTGCCACCCTACTCCCGCACACTGACAGACTCATCCCACATTATCAGCACACCCAGCTATAAGAAAAATGGATATAACTAAGGTCTTACCTTGTTCCTAATTGAGTCACCTTAGCTGTTTGCACTTTGTTTTGCTAATGGGTTATTTCATGCTTCATTGTAGTGCTCGAATAAAAATAGCCTTTTAAAGCATCTAACAATGTTATACAAATGGGTAAGAGCGGAGCCAGGTCCCCATTATGGCACTGTTGGACAGCCTTAGTCTTAGACAGCCCCTGTAACTGGCCCAAATCCCAGGCTATCAACTACCTTGTAAGGAGTAGAGAGATATTCCGCCCCTTATATTTGAATTGAATGCCTCCAGAACAGGGTAGATAAGACCAACCAGGTCTCTGCCATTTCCCTCAGGGCTCTACCAGTCTCCCAGTGGAAAAGAATTTGGGAGCAGCCCCACAGAGTTCCAGCCCCTTACAACTTAACTGCTGGGAAAAGGATGTGTCCAATTAGCCATGTGTGGAGCTCACTCTGAAGCTAAGGGGAGGAGTTTTAAAATGGTGGAGCAGACGGCATTGGGGTTAGGTTGGTAACAAAGAGCTGCATCCCAATTTTTACTACGTTGGAACATTGGGCTGCCAACCAAAGCCGCCCCTCAGATTTAACCTGCTTTGTAGGGTTCCCTGACCTTGAGAAACCTGACAGCCTCAGTGAAAAGGCAAGAGCCTTCGAGCACTCATTGTGTGCCTGGAGGAGCAGGAGTACTTCCTGCTGATGCCCCAAGATCCCCATCTTTAGATCAGCCTGTGTACAACCACCCATCCTTCCCCAGGATCAGGGAGGGAATCAGTGATTAGATGCCTCCTCACCAGTGGACATTGGACCTCCTCTCCCCCAAGGATTGGTGATCAGACTCACCTGGATCTGGACTCCCAGGAGTCAGATCTTAAATCGCCCTTTGGGATTGAGCCAAACTGGTGATTGGACCCACCTAATCCAGTGATCTCCTCATACAGCATTCATACTGAGTCTGCATGTAAACGCACGTGTATAGTGTTCACACTGAGTCCGCATGTAAGCACACGTGTATAGAGTTCACACTGAGTCTGCGCGTAAACACACATGTATACTGTGCACACTGAGTCCACGTGTAAACACACGTGTATAGTGTTCACACTGAGTCCATATGTCAACACATATGTATAGTGTTCACATTGAGTCCGTGTGTAAACACACGTGTATAGTTTTCACACTGAGTCCGCGTGTAAACACGTGTATATTGTTCACACTGAGTCTGCGTGTAAACACACATGTATAATGTTCACACTGAGTCCACATGTAAACACACGTGTATAGTGTTCACACTGAGTCTGCGTGTAAGCACATGTGTATAGTGTTCACACGGGTCCGCATGTAAACACACGTATATAGTGTTCACACTGAGTCTGCACGTAAACACACATGTACAGTGTTCACATTGAGTCTGATTGTAGGCACACGTGTATAGTATTTGCACAAGTCCGCATATAAACACACATGTAGTGTTCACAATGAGTCCGTGTGAGAGTGTAACTCCAACTGCAATGCACCCCATCAAGTTAGTTTCAAGTTGCCTAAAGAACTGAATAGTAAGAATTATTTTGAAAGGATTTACTTCACCCCTGGAACTTTAGTACTGAGACCAACCCTGACCTTCCAACCAAGTTAGGGTAAAATCCACTACATTCCATTGCCTTGACATTTATGCGATGCATGATGCAGATTTATGAACTGTTTTGGCCGTGTGCAATGATACATTTTTAGAGTTCCAGCTGTTCTTTTAACAGTCTCCTTACTCTGAATATCATGAAGAATGAATCTTTCCTGCTTATCAATAATCTATTTTTCTATTAGCCCCTTGTCTCTTTCTAATGTACATTGTAGTTATCTACAACTGACTTTCATGTAACTCATGGTCCTCATTACTTTTGATTTGTTTGTGTCCTCAGGAGTTGTATCAAAATGAGGGCAGGGGATGCAGGTACCTATTACTCTTACCCGTTACAATGTGTCTAATGTAAGCATGTGACAGCTGCACCCAATGACCCTTGCAATAAGAGATTATAGATGATGGCATTAAAATATGCCCATCAGCCATACACTCTGCTTCCCGCATTCCATCTCCCTTCCCCTTTGGCAGGTCAACTCTAATTACTTGCAATGCAGCACAGAGTACAGCAGGTAACAAAATACACACTGACATCCTGGGGGCTGCATTATATTCAGCATCTTGTTGGATCCAGTCAATTTAATCTCCTTTTCAATTTCCTCCTATCTCTTTATCCGTGGCAGAGGGGACCTGGACATATTGGAATCCAACTTTCTGGCCCAAAAACTTCGGTGGAACAGCTTGGGACAAGATTGGGGAGAGATTGGATCGATGTTGTTGTTGTTGGCATGCATGAAGTACTGACTGGATCTGGGATTTCCCACTTGGATTTCCCCTTTTACAAGTGAAGGGACCTGGGACCAGGGTGCCATGCATTTTGAGTTCCCAGTTGCTGACCCAGAAGGGACACAGCTTAAAACTGGAGGCTGGTAAACCAGTCATGTAAGGCATATTGCTGCCTCAAAGGTTGGCACTGATGCCCTTGTAGTGGTCCAGGAATAGCCAGTGGTTTGGACACTTGGAGATGGGGAAACTTGAAAGCAGTTTGATTTAGGATCGGCCCATGTTCAGGAGACCAAGGGGAGAACTGCGTGATGTCTCAGTGGAAGGGTAAACCTGAGCACCCCTTCCTCATTAGTATTCAGGTACCAGGGTTCCTGGTAGCATTAGGCATGCAAGCACCCAAAATGCATCATCGATAGTAGCGTAGGCAGCCCACCGATCCCACGCAAGTGAGGTGCTTTCCCACGTACAGACATTGCATTTGATCCATAGGCCGGAATTTTCCAGATCCCATGGCAGGTTCCCCACGGCGAGCCCAACGAGCCATTGAAATCTCTGTTCACATTGGCGGGACTGGAAGATCCCACCGGCGTGAGGGGCTGGAAAATTCTGTCCCTTCTTATTAAACTTCTGTATGTTACCCAGAAGCCCTCTAATACTCTCTTTCCCTCTGTGCTTCTTATCCTGTGGTAATCCTTGGTTGCTGTAATAAAACAGCATGCCTACCAGTAACTTGCAGAGTGCTGTGTGAGGAACAGAAGTGTTTACTTGGTTCAACCCGAGTGCAGAGTGGAGCTTGCTGAAACAGGCCTGATTGTATTGAGATAGTAACCAGCATGGTGGATTAGCAATGTGCTGTGCAGGCCAGGCTGTAACTTGTTAAGCGATCGCTTCTGAACCAGCTGTTTCTGTTTCCTCCCAACACCCCATCTGAACGCCAGAGCAAAAGGACTAGACCAAAAAACTGTAGAGATCAAGTAGATCCCTCCTCCAATCCGCCCCCTCCACATTCAATAGCAAAGCAAGTAGTCATCTTCAAATTAATAGACTTCAAAAAGTAGTTTGTTGACCATTTTCCTTGATCCTGATGACTAAATAAAAACCAAATCAACCTCCGCTGTACCACAACAGCAACAGTGTGTATTTATAGAGTCTCTAACCTCATAAAACATCCTAAGATGCTTCACAGGAGCATTATCAAACTCTTCTTCTTAGGCGGTGTGGTAATCTTAGGTGTAATACACCTTTAAGAGAATGTGAGCAGATTGACCACGTGATTGTAAGACCCAATAGCTGTGTAGCGCAGGCTATCATGTTAATGTTAGTCTAGAGTAGGGTCTGATTGGAGAAGTACACATCATGTTAGTGCTCTGCTGTTTGTGTAAATAAATAGTACATGTGATGAGGCAAAACACAAGTCAACAACAGCAAAGAAAACCACAAAAACTCAACTGTAGTGAATAAGCTGTGCCTTGCAGGCCAATTGTCAGTACATCACAATTGTAAGCCCTCACCATAGTCGTCGAAGTTATCTCCCTCCAATATGCCACGATTTAGCAACATCGAACTCTTTGATCAGACCACTGATGACTGGTCACATTATATTGAACTATTCACGTTTTTCTTTTTGGCCAATGACATATTGGGGGAGGAGAAGAAGCGGACGATCCTCTTATCAACATGTGGCAGTAAAACATACGGCCTAATTCGTAGTCTAATGGCACCCAACATCCAGATTCTAAGAGCTTTGACGAGTTGGTGAATCTTGTGAAAAGCCACTTTCAACTGAAATCCTTGGTAACAATGGAGCGTTTTAAATTCAATTTGAGGTGTCGCATCTCTGGAGAGACAGTCGCTTGCTATGTAGCAGCCTTAAAACAACTGACAGAGCACTGTGAGTTTGGGGCATCGATTAATGACATGTTAAGATACTGATTAGTACATGGGATCAACGAAGACGCCATTCAAAAAAGATTGTTGTCAGAAATTAATTTAGACTTCAGCAAGGCGCTGGAGTTGGTGCTCACAATGGTGAGCGCAGTCAGGGACTCAAAAGAAATCAAAGGAGCACAAAATGACACCGTTCTTCACATCGGGAGCGAGGCACCGGCTAGAAATGGTGCGGAAGCGCTGGTCTCCGTGCAAAGGTGTGAAGCAGCCATCAGTAATAGACCAGCAAAAAGCTATGTCTGAATGGATAAAAACCACATTAATAACAACAGAATCGGAATTATTGCAATTAAAACCAGAAGCAAAGAAACATGGAAATATAAAATGGTAACAGAACAGAATGAGGCTGTTCAGCCCATCAAGCCCATTCTGGCTCTCAGCAAGAGTAATTTAGCTCTTCTCACTTCCTAACTCTTTCCCTGTAGCCCTGCAATTTTTCCTCTTCAAGTGCTTACCCAGTTTCCATTTGAAAGCCAGAAATTGAATCTGCCTCCACCATACTCTCAGACAGCGCATTCCTGTTCCTAATCGCTCACTGTGTAAAAAAAGACTTTAACTTCATGTCGCCTGTGGTTCTTTTGCCAATCACTTTAAATTTGTGTTGTCTAGTTCTCAGATGGGACCAGTTTCTTTCCATCTACTCCATCTCGACCATCATGATTTTGAAAACCTCTATCAAATGTCCACTCTCCCTTCTCCTCCATAAGAATAACCCCCAGCTTCTCCAATCTATCCACGTAGCTGAAATCCCTCATCTTTGGAACCATTCTCGCAAATCTTTTCTGCACATCCTCTAAAGTCTTCAAACTCTTTCTAAAGTGTGCTGTCCTGACCTCGATGCAATACTCCAGTTGAGGGAGATTCATCGTGGGCCGAATCTTCCGAGGAACGGCAATCGCCATCGGATTGCCTCTCCACTTTTATTTTCTTACCCAAAGCCAGAGCATTTCTTGCCCAGACTTCCAAACTGGGCCTGTTCAGAAATGCAGACTGTACCTGTTCTGGGTGTCCTTCCTTGTAGCACAGTATCGTCGAGGGAAGCTCAGCAACTCCCCTTTTTATAGCACTAGCTGTCGTATTCCGGTAAGTCTTCATTCACTGACACATTGGGACATTTAAATAGCTTTTCAGTGCGTTAGTGAATGAGTGTGAGGTAAGTGGGTAGGATGGGTAGGGTGGTAGGATGGGAAGGATGGGCAGGGTATCAGGGTGGTAGGTGACCTGGTGGGTAGGGTGGTAGGGATGGGAAGGATGGGCAGGGTGTCAGGGTGGTAGGTGGCCTGGTGGGTAGGGTGGCAGGATGGGAAGGATGGGTAGGGTGGTGAGGTCTGGTCAAGTTGTGGGGAGTCAGAGAGTCAGGGAGAAGGCGGAGGGTCAGGAGCAAATCAGAGGGTCGGGGGTCAGAGGACTTGGGAGTCTGTGGGGTGTTGGAGGGTTAGATGGTTGGACAGTCTGGGGGGGTGTTGCATGGTGTTGGAGGGTCGGGAGGGGAGTTGGATGGTCAGGGAGGGTGTCAGATTGTCTGGTGGGTGGTCAGAGGGTTGGGGGGCAGAAGTTATGGGGGGTACATCAATGAGGAGGTTTGGGATTGGGAGGGTCAGTTGCATAGTTACCCAGGAGTTAGACCTTTTTTTTGTCAGTCTAATATTTCCTGGCTAACTATCCAGGTAAGTGAATCAAAAGTCTTTGACTCTAATTCAGGGTTGGAGACCTTTTCAGAGAGTCCTGTGGAGCAAGGAAATTGCCCATGAAAGTTCCCGGGCAATTCCTGTGGACTCCTTATGCTGGGAATTCCAAGGGGTCCCCTAGAGCATTTTCTGGAATGCATCTGGTCTCCAACCATCCGGAGACCAGGAGATCTGGGCCCTTAACTTCCTTGCTCTTGTATACAAAGCCTCTATTTATAAAGACAAGGATCCTGTATGCCACTTTCTCAAGCTACCCTGCCGTCTTCAATGATTTGTGCACAGCATTTACCTGCAGGTCTCTCTGTCCTTGCTCCCCCTTTAGAACTACATCTTTTATTTTCTATTGCTTGTCTTTGCTCTTTCAACCCAAATATATTACTTCGTACTTCTCTGCATTAAATTCCATCTACCACAATGTTCTCCCATTTTCACCAGCCTGTCTACGTCCTCTTGAAGTTTATCACAGTTCACAATATTTCCAACTTTTGAGCCATCTGCACATTTTGAAATTGTGCCTTGTACAACTAAAGCTAGATCATTGATATATATCTCAAGGAAAGCAGTGGTCCTGTGGAACCACTCCCTGGGGAACCCCACTGTAACCTTCCCCAAAGCTGATAAACAACCGTTCACCATTACTCTCTGTTGTCTGTCATTCAGCCAACTTTGTATCCATGCTGCCACTGTCCCTTTTATCCTATGGGCTTCAACTTTGCTGACAAGCATATTGTTAGGGGAAAATTAAAAATGCTAAAAGAGAATACAATAAGAATTTATTAAAATCTCCTTAAAATCTCCAGGCAGACAAGGCTGCTAAACATATTAAGAGTTGAAGATTACCAGATGAACATTGCACAGCCTTGAGAGTCAGACTGGAGACAAAAGTTTGACATATATTAGATTAGGTGTACTCCCCTCTCACATAGGGAAGGGGCAGATGGTTTTAGCTTAGATATGAGGAGATGAACAATGGACAAAGAGGGGGCTTTGATGAAACACAAACAGTCTTGAGTTGTAAGAACCAAGGTCTTTGTGTACGTGTTTTCATTTTGATTCGATAATATAATTATGTATACATCCTTTAGAATAATTGGTTAGCAAAATCACCTGTTTATGTACTCAATAGGATAGAGTTAGCATGGGACCAGTGTTTATTCAAATGTACTCAAATGCATTATAAGAAAAAGTACAAAAGTAATGAAATGTAATCAATCTGGGAGCTGGATCTTCATTCTTCGGAATGATTGTGGCTCCCTTGCATATGCTTGAATAAAACTGGTTAAAAGGAAGCCTGAGTCTTTGTGGCCATTGTTGGATCAGAGAGTGTAACTTCTCCTCTTCAACTGTCCTTTGTGGTTGTTGCGGGATTGGAGAGTGTACCAGCTTCACATATTATGTGGCACTTTATCAAAAGTCTTTTGGAAGTCACATGAACCACATGACCCTCATCAACCCTCACTGTTACCTCATTAAAAAAACTCCATTAAGTTAGTTAAACACAATTTGCCTTTAACAAACCTGTGCTTGACTCCCTTAATTAATCCACAATTGTGCAAGTGACTGTTAATTTTGTCCCTATTAATTGTCTCTAAAAACTGCCCCACCACCTAGGATAAACTTATGGTTGCTCGGCTTATCACTATACCCTTTTTTGAACAAGGGTTTAAACATTTGCAATTCTCCAGTCCTGTGGCACCACCCCTGTATTGAAGGGCGATTGGAAGAATATGGTCAATGCCTTCGCAATTTCCACCCCTTGCTTGCCTCAGGACTCTCAGATGTATCCCATCTGGTCCTGGTGACCTATGAACTTTAACCTTTCTAAGAACTCTATCAATTTTTGGCCCATTGAGTATCCATGCTCAATAAACCAGAATTAGATGAGCGCAGATGTTGCAAAGGGCTCTAAAACAGGAAGGAGGTTATAGACGTGAGGCCATGGAGGGGTTTGAAAATAAGGATGCGAATTTTAAAACAAGGCATTGCTCAACTGGGATCAGACATGCACGGGTTTGGAGATTGGACCTCTTCCCTCAGGGTCAACTTTGGATGCTGTTGGGATCAGACTCCTCCAGACCCCCAGCTCACTCTATTTTGGAATCAGATACTTTGGAGGTGGGGGGGAGGGGGTGGTGTGTTGCATTGGACCATCCCCAGGATTAGGGATCAGGCCCACCCAGAATCCTTCCCCACCCCCCCCCCCACTCCACCTACATGCTGTTGCAGCATGTACCATGTCATGTTATTGTAATGATATAATGCCTTGGGCTTGTTTACTGTATAAGGCACAAGGCACCAATCGCTCATAAGGGATTGGGCAAACACATTGTGGATTTATTTATTAAGCCTAGGCACATGAGAACAGTTATACACAGGTATAAAGATTGAAAGAATCAGAGTTGAGTGTGTGTGCTCTGCTCAGAGCAAAAGTGAAACTAAGACTGGATCACATGACACATTTCCCTTCCAACAATAACATGCTGATATCCCTTAAAGGCACATTACAACATACCAGGATCCTCCCCACCCGACTGGAAGCCAAGTCTGACAATTGGGCAAACTTCCAGCTGGCAACCTGTCAAGGAGAAGAGCTGCACACCATGGAGTTAAACCTGCACAGCCTGTGTCCCATTAACCCTCTGCCCATGTTGACTGAACAGTTAATTCTGTTTTTCTCTCTAGAGGTTCAATGAGTGTTTCCAGGATCACTCAGATTTCCTCACACAGAAACCTACTCCACTTGCCCTATTTCATTCTGTAAAACTAGATATCTCTCATTGGCATAAAAACATGCTGCTGATTAGGGATGTTCTTTGACATTTTTAACTTTCCTAATCCTTTATTCTATTTATCCTACCAATTTAGATTAGGTAATTGAGATCCTCCGCTATAACTGGTCTGTGATTTTTATATTTCTCTGAGATTTTCCCTCAGGTTTGATCCTCTACCTCTTTCTCACTATTTGCAGGTTTAAAGTTAACTCCCAGAAATGGAACAGTTCCTCCTCTGTTCCTTAACCCTAAGCAAGAAGATTCTGTCTTTGAACCCTCCAGTATATCAATCCCCCTGAGACAACTTAGACCAGTAACTTGTAAACTTTATGTGTAATGCTCCTTGTCTGAACACACATACATTCCACTATCATGTTAAAATAAAAGGAAAATACTGCAGATGCTGGAGATCTGAAATAAAAACAGAAAGTGCTGGAAAAACTAAGCCGGTCTGGCAGCATCTGTGGAGAGAGAAACAGAGTTAACGTTCTGAGTCCAATAGGACTCTGCTTCAGAATGGAATCTGTTCCAGCACTTTCTGGTTTTACTCCACTGCCACGCTGGTCAGTTTAGTTTCTTTCCTGTGTCTAATTCCTGCTTTTTCTACACTATTCTTTGTTCTGTTGCTGTTTGACCCACTTTTGAGTTCTCGCATTTTAGGACAAGGCTTTTTCCTCGATATATGGGCAAGAACAAAGGCAGAAGGGGTGAGTAGTTTTGCATAGCTTGCCAGCTTGTTGGCACCATACTGCCCCCGAGCCATTTTGCTGGAGGCCGGATGAGGGATGGAACAGCTACCCATCCACAAGCAGAGGGCGGGTTAAGCTAATTAAAAGGCCAATTAAGGCCACGGATCAGAGGCCAACTAGAATTTTTCAGTCAGCCTGCGGGGGGTCTCGTGGCGTTGGCACATGGAAGATTTTATGACTCCCCCACCCCCTCACTGGTTACCTGGCCATACCTGTGGTTGTAAGCTGCCCTGTGGAGGTCATATGGCCATTTTTTTTTTACTGCAAAAGTCTGAAAAGTGCTGAGCAGCAACATCAAGATGGGGCAGGCTGCTGCTCCTTCCGAGCTGCAGGGCCTCCTAATGGCCTTCTGGCTTCGGGAGTTGACCTGCCATTCTTAATCGGATGGTGAGTGCCCCCTGGCTGCTAATTGGCCAAATCAGGCAAAACCAAGGCTGGTGACTGCTCCCGACACAGTCAGTGTCGGGACTCCCATTTGACCCCAATGATGGAGTCCTGGCCCAAGATGCAAAATCCTGCCTTCATCTTTTTTCTTCACTCCTGAAACTCATAAGACTTTCACCCTTTTCCTATCCATGTTATTGGTCTCTCCAAGTTCACCAACTTCTTTGGCACAGATTGCCTCATTGTACCCAACGCTGCATCTCCCTGTTCTCCTCGGACTTGTTTCTTTTCAGCCGCTGTCTTGCTTCATGTTGCTGTTTCCCTTTTTTAAAATCCCTCATTCTCTTTGGCCTTTTCTCAATCATTACAATCACCAGTTTCTTTCTTCAAAATCACATCTGGTTGCTTCCCCTTAGAGTCATCGATGCCGAAAATAGGGCAGCTCAAACTTAAACTTCAAAAAGCTTCAAAGGATTACAACATAAGCCATCTTACAAATAGAGCACCCATGTTAACAGGCAGTGGAGATGGTTCAAAAACAATCGGTTTTTCTGATGAAGCATTCAACCTACTGGAGAAATTATAGGATACCTTTTCAATTTGCTGGCCACACTTAAAACTGATGTTGCAAATTGTTTTCCTGATATAGAAAAAGATCCATTTGCACCAGAGCAGAAGTTGAAAATCCAGAGCAATATTCCAAAAAAACACAATGCAACTGGTCACCAAAACACAAGGGAAATTACAACAAAAACTTGCATTTGTACAGCATTTTTAACATAGTAAAACATTCCAAGATTGTCCAATAACATTTTCAATGAGCCACAGAAGGAGCTATTAAGACAGGTGAAAAAAAGCTTGGCAAAAAGATAGGTTTTAAAGAGTGTCTTAAAGGAGGAGAGTGAACTAAAGAGACAGCGAGATTTAAGGAGTGAATTTCAGAGCTTAAGGTCTAGGCATCTCAAGCTATGGTCATCAATGATGGAGCAATGAATACTGGGGGAGAAGAAGAGGCCTGAATTGGAAGAGCACAGAGATCTCAGAAGGCTGCAGGGCCAGAAGAGTTCACAGGAAAAGGGAGGGACAAGCCATGGGATTGGTTCAACGGAACACAAGAGATTGATTACTACCATCAGAGAGCTGGGTTTATGGGAAAAGACTGGATAAAGTTGGACCTAGAAAGGATCCAACTAAACAGTGACCTTGTAAGGGTATATAAATTAGTCATCCATTCATGTGTATGTGCATACCATTATGCAGTATAAAGTTATGGGCTATAATTATGAGCTTAGAATGTATAAATCCAAAATGAACACTTTCCTGTAAAACAAAATGGAGTTGAGATGTCAGGTGACCCTTTCTTCCCTGCCATACACATGGAACTGCAAGGCCTCTGAGTTAATCTTCATGTCTGGACAAAGGTATTGATGAAGTCATTAAAATGCAAATGATATTCCTGGACATATCTTTAAGAAGTTTTTCAAATGCCAACGACCCTTCCTGTGGCTAATGGCTGCATTTCTCCAACTAATTAAAAAGATTGGTTTAATAATACTGTTTGCAAACTCTTTGGCTCCAAAGTTGAAATCCATAAAGTGGGTATGAAAAGCTCCCTATATTATCAAGATAATATATGGATACATAATGATACACGAACTCCATTGTCTGACAACGACTCAACCATCGGAAATGATTTATGAAGACATTGGAAAGAGATGGTCTGGTTACATGAAATTAGGTTTCTGATGAGATATAATAAGGCATATTCTAAGCAGACAGATGAGAACCATCTATACCAGGGAAGGGAAAAGATCCTGCCTAAGAAACACCAATAGGCAAGCTTGGTCTTGACTCTTTACCTGAGCAAATGTACCAGGGCTTCGAGAATGTACCTTGACTGGATAGAGTAAGAGAAATCTGCTCCTGTGAACATAAGACAACAGTGAAATCATCCTCCTAAACTTCCAGAGATTTTCATCAGTGGACAAGAAAGGATGATGGCCTGCATCATTTCATCTTCACCCCAGAGAAAGGCACGTGTAACAGAGAACTCTTGAAATGCTAAGACCTAAACACATGCTACTTTTATAATCACAATCTTTTTCTGAGTGCGTGTGGGTGAAGTTGCATATATTCGGGTACTGAATAATGAACATTCATCTTTCTTTTAAACTTACAAGAAAGCCTGTCATTTGTCTGTTCCTGACAGTGACAGCTCTCAGGGGTTACAACGTTTTTTAAAACACGCTGTCTTCGGTCAGTCAAGAGGTGGAAAAAAAAGGGGGAGCTGTCCCTACCCTCTCTCTCCTATCCCTAACTGCACCTTGCTGGAAGGCAAGTCCTTGGCTCATTGTCTGCTGGTGCGATATGAGGTAGTATAAGATATGAAAAGAAAAATTTGGTACACCCATGTCAAAAAATTACGTGACTGTTGGACATAGAGGCACAATTGCAACTTGGCTAAAAAATAAAAGTAGAACTGGTAACAGGGATTTCTTCTTCAGATAAAGGGTGGTTAATATGTAGAATAGAGGGATACATGTAAAGATTCATTTTGAGGCTCCTAAATTTCATAAGACATAATGAGAGGTTGTACAAACGCATGATAAATAGGGTTCACCGGTGCACAATTATGGACTGCATACCGCATGACATGCAACACAAGAAGTGAAGGATTTGTGGGGAGGGGGAGGGGTAGTTGACAATTCCCTCATGAACTGCAACCGGTTACAGGTTCGGCGGTTGACCATCTTTATGTGGCTGCGGTCCAAATCCAGCACCCGGCCCTGGTGGTCAATTGGCACTCAGGACCCCTTCCTGGCTCAGGACCCTGTACAATTGCACTGGTTGCACGGTCCCAACAGTGCCACTGCTTCCAGGCATAGTGGTCCATAGGAAAGCCCAAGCACCATTTGTAAAGCAGCATGATGTTCCGATGGGTGACAGAGGAGGGGACTGCTGGTTCTTTTTGAATGATTAGGCTAAGATGGGCCAAATGGCCTTCCTCATCCATTTATTTAGTGATCCTGACAGGTGCCCACTCTGCAGCAGCATATCGCCAATTGAAAGCACAGAAAACAGTACAAAGCAATTTAACACAGGCAGACAGATGCAAATAGCTCTCTATTATCCTAGTCATTTATTGCCTGTTGTTGGGACTTTATGGTGAATATTTTATGCACCATAACCTGACAAGATATTCGTTATGTATTTTGGGTGTTTGTTGAGTGCATTTTACAAAGATTTGTCTTTGGCTGGACTTTTTAAAGGCCTAATATTTCTACTTGAAAGGAAATGCTGCTGTTTGAAGTATTATCATAAATATTTGAACAGAGGAAACCTAAGTTGCTACCATTAGATTATGGTGCCATTAACATTCAGAGAGGATTTTTCAGCAACTAGCCTTAACACATCGAGGAGGTCACTGAGAATTGGGCAGGCCTTTAACATGAACACTTTATTATCCCTTATCAAGCTCCTGTGCCAAGGATTGTCAAATTGGCTTCTGTTCAATCTGATGTAAGTTCAGGACAAATCTAGATTGATAAATTTCAGCCGGGGTCAGTTTTGTCACTGCTGAGTCAGAAGATTGTCAGGTCCAGCCCTGCTTCAGGATTTAATCATGATAATACTCCAGTGCACTATTGAAGGGCTGCAACATTGTTGGATGTGCAATCCTTCAGGTGAGGTGCTAAACACGAAGACATCTGTCTGTTAAAATGGATGCTAAAAATTCTGTGACATCATCAATTTGAACAAAACAGGGAGCAAAGACTTTGCCAACATTCTTCCTCAGCACTGTTTGTATTTTTCATTGCTGAATGAGAAGTCTTGTGGCGCAGTGGGTAGTGTCCCTGAGCCACAAGCTTTGGCTTCAAGTCCCAGCCAGGGCTGGATGGCTGTGGGAGGTGTGTTCATAATGCAGCCAAACAGGTCAAGTATCAACTTGTAAATCCTTCCAACATTCACCAATGCTGGGCGGTAAGAGCGGGAGAAATTCCTGGTCAGCCATGTGATGAAAAAGAAGTGGAGCCTCTACCATCACTATTCATAGCTCCAGGCTACAACATTCATGTGAATTTGCACGTTGTCACAGCAACTTGGACTGTTGGGGGATTGGTTGGCTCAGTTGATTTGATGACTGGTATGGATTAGATGGGTGCCAACAGCATGGGGCTCGATCCCCATTCCAGATGGGGTGGATTTGGGACCCACTTCCTTGCCTTACCCTTATTGGAGGTCATGGCGCTTTGAATCGGACCTGCCTTTGGACAGAGAACTGAAGAAGATGAAGAAAATTGCTAAATGTGGGATCTTCCTGTGTTCAGAATGTCTTTGCTTGTCCAGGAAACAACACACAATGTATTTCAAATTATGACAAAGTTATAATGTGTTAACAAAGTATTTCAAATGTGGAAACAAACCGTTCGGCCTTACGGTACATTCTGGTGCTTGTCCCCCACACAAACCTCCTCCCACTCCTCTTCATCCATCCCCATCAATGCATTCCTAACATAACATAATCCATTCTTTTTATCCTCGTGGTCGTTTAGCTTCCCTTGAACATAAAGAACATAAGAAATAGAAGGAGTAGGCCATTTGCCCCTTCAAGACTGCTCCTCCATTCAGTACGATCATGGTTAATCTTTTACCTCATCTGCAAGGCCAAGTCCAAGGCACCACAGGTGGTTCAGCTCCATAGGAGATCAGGAGAAATATGGGGAATGGCGTAGTGATAGGGGATCCTGTAGTCAGGCATTTATGCAGCCACAGACATGAATCCAGGATGGAACGGTTCCTCACTGGAGCCAGGTTCAAGGATGTTACTGAACGGCTGCAAAGCACTCTGTGGGGGCTGAGCAAACAGTTAGTTGTTGTGGTACATATTGGTACCAACCACCTAGTTGGAAAGAGGGATGGGATTCTAAAAAGAGATTTTAGGGAGCCAGGAGGAAGACTAGCAAGCAAGACCTCAAAGATACTAATTTCTGGATTACTCCCCAGTGCCACACACAAGTGAGTACAGATATAGAAGGATAGAGAAGATGAATCCTTGGCTGGAGAGATGGTGCAGGAGGGAAGGCTATAGAATTCTGGGACATTTTCACCAGCTCTGGGGGAGATGGGACCTGTACAGACTGGACAGGTTGGACCTGAACAGTGCTGGTGCCAATGTCCTTGTGGACAAATTTGCTCATGCTATTGAGGAGGGTTTAAACTAACTTGGCAGGGTTTGGGGACCAGGAGGTAATACTTGAGAGGAAAACCAAGTTGAACAGAAAATTGGGAGAGACAGGTAGCAATAAAGTAGGAAAAAAATAAGGTATTAGGTTGGGTCAGAGTATGAAGGAATGGCCTAAGGACTAAATTAAGTTTATTCTGCATATCTATGAAAGTGGAGAATTTGGTAAATAAGACTGGTGAGTTGCAGGAGCAGATAACCAGGTAGAAATATGGGCCAGAATTTTCCCGTCAGCAATTTGGGGGCGGGGCCCGCTCGCCGACGGGAAAATGACGCAGGATGACATCGGGAGGAACCCCCAACATCATCCCGATCCATTTAAATTTTTAGGAAGGCAGGCGGACAGCGAAATCAGCTGTTCGCCCGCCAACCTGTCAATGGCCAATTGAGGCCATTGGGCCATTGACAGGATCATTAAGCTCATTGAAAATCCTGCCCGTCCAACCTTAAGGTTGGCGGGCAGGCCAGGAGCCCCAGCGGGCTTCTGAAAAAAAAACCTCATCCACTGGCGGGATGAGGTTTCATCTCAGTTTTTAAAAAGTTTATTAAAGTTTCACTCATATTTATTAACATGTCCCATCTTGTGTGACAGTGTCACATGAGGGGGACATGTTAACAATGTTTTTCTTTCTCTATTTTTAAAGTTTTTTACACATTTAGCGCTCTCCCTGAGACAGCACTTAGTCTCAGGGAGCAGTGCGCTCTTTTGAGTGCATGCGCGAAACAGCACACTTTGACAGATGGGGAATCCCTCCACCCCACCATAGCGCTTCCTGTCAGGCAGGCTGCTGGGCGGGCCTTAATTGGCCCGCCCACGTAAAATGGCGGCCAGCCCCGTTTCGGCAGCGGGCGGGCAGCCGAACTCCGCCGCCGAGCCGGTGGGGCCCACACACCAACCAAGGTCAAATTTCTAGCCATGGTCTTGTGGTAATAACAAAGACCTGGCACAAAGAAGAGCAGGACTGGGTGCTAAATATTCCTAGGGGATACAGGTGTTCTGGAAAGATCGAGAAGGAAAGAAAAGAGAATGGATGGTGGTATTGATTGAGGAGAACAGTGTAGTGCTGGAGAGAGAGGATGTCTTGGAGGAATAAAGAGCAGAATCTATTGAGTTAGAGTGAAGGAACAATAGAGGAACCAATATATTGCTGGGTGTATTCCATAGGTCACTAACTAGTGGGAAAGATATGGGGGAACAAATTTGCAAGGAAATTACAGAAAGGTACAAAAACTGTTACAATGGGGGCCTTTAATTATCCGAATATAAACTGGGATGCTGTAGTAATAGTGTAAAGGGCCGAGAGGGGTAAGAGTTTCTGAAGTGTGTTCAGGAGGATTTTCCAGATGTTTACATTTCTGGCCCAATGAGGAAGAGGCATTGATGGATCTGGCTCTGCAGAATGGATGGGTAAAGTAGATCTTTGTGGATTCATGGGTAAAGTAGATTTTCGTGGAGGAGGTGCAAAAAGAGAGTCAGGAAACTTGCCAACCTCTTTAAAAGGCCCCTGCCCTCCATTTTCACTCTGTGGAGTCAGAGGTGAGCTGGAGCCAGGCCTGCCCCCTCTGAAGGCAGTTTGGATGTGACCATGGAGGCATGTAGGTGCTGAGGTGGACTGGTTTGAAGGGTTGCCTCAGTTCTCTGGAATTTTGGCCCAGTTGTAATAAAGTTGTACTGTTAGGCCCTCTAGCTGTTACCCATCACATCTCATTGCCTCTCCATGCCTCCTCAAACCCCTATTCCTCCTTCATGCCCTCTTATATTCCCCTCCGTACCCCCTCATAACCCCCATAGCCCTCATCCCGAATCCTCCATAGCCACTCGCCTATCATCTACTACGGACAGGCCTGAGGAGCCATGTGGATATGAATAAAAAAACAATTTAATGGAGGTCTCACTCAAACACGCTCAATACTGGGAAAAAACCTCTTATTCATGAAACCTAATCAAAAATTGTGAACCCCCTCAGGTAGTCAATCTGTTGTAAAGACAAACAAACAAGTATTTCACTAACCACATCAAAGACAGATTATCGTTTAATAATCTCTTAAGACTGTCAGTCAAAATGTGAACATAGCCCCCTGCTGAGATAAACATTTCTGTACCTTCGGAAACTAGGCCAAACATTCTTAACGTGCTCCGTTATAATAACAAACCTTGGGAAGTGTAAACAATGTAGCCTATCGAAATTGAAAAAGCAGGTAACTAATGTTTTTTCCTAAGCTCCACCAGATGGCTTGTCCATCAATGCACTTTAAAAGAAAATGGATGACTTTTTTTTCAATTTAAAGCACTGAGAATTTTAATCGTTTCAGATCATGACACTTAAACAGACCTTAAATCCACCCCTCAAAAGCATCTATGGCTCTCACACAAAAATTAGATTCCCACACTGCAGATTAAGGCCCTAGTAATGTAAAAATGGGGTCTTTTTGAACTAAGCACTAATTACACATAGCCCTATAGATTCATTTTCACCCCTGTGTGATTCACTTACTGCTCCCTTCCTCTCCCAGCAAAGTGGGATCTGGCAGAAATGGGGTACAGGACTTTCTCATCCCACCCACCACCATTTTTAAAGGTCTCTAGAGTTGTCCCAACTCAGAGCAAATCTGGGCCCAAGTCTCAGTAGGTGAATATTTAGAGGACAGTGATCATAGTGTTATAGGATTTAGGTTAGCTATGGAAAAGACAACGGAGCAACCTGGAGTAAAAATAATTAATGGGGGAAGGGTCAACTTCAATGAGATGAGAAAACATCTGGCCCCAGTAAACTTGACTCAAAGATTGGCAGGCAGAAAAGTAACAGAACAATGGGCTGCCTTTAAAGAGGAGCTGGTACATTCCCACAAAGAAGAATTATAGAACAAACAAAATAAGGTGGTGGCATAGTGGTATTGTCACTGGACTGGTATTCTAGAGACCCAGGGCAGTAATCTGAGGACCTGGGTATGAATCCCACCATGGCAGATGGTGACATTTGAATTCAATAAAAACCTGGAATTAAAAGTCTGATGATAACCAGAAAACTATTGCCGCTTGTTGTGAAAACCCATCTGGTTCACTAATGCCCTTTAGGGAAGGAAATCTGCTGATCTTACCTGGTCTGGCCAACATGTGACTCCAGCCCACAGCAATGTGGTTGACTCCTAAAATGCCCTCTGAACAAGGGCAATTAGGGATGGACAATACATACAGGCCTATGAATGAATAAATAAAAAGATTAGGGACTAAAAAGAGGATTTATGCATGGAGGGCATAGCTGCGGTACTAAATGAGTACTTTGCACCTTACTTGCCAAAGCAATGGTGAAAGAGGAGATAGTTGGGACACTGGATGGATTAAAATTGACAAAGAGAAGTTGTCAGAAAGGCTGGCAGTACTTAAAATTGATTAATCACCAAAACTGGAGAAGATGAATCTGAGGGAAAGGAGGGTGGAAATTGTGGAGGCACAGGTCATATTTTTTTAATCCTCTTTAGATACAGGAATAGCACCAGAAGATTGGAGAATTGCAAATATTACACCCTTGTTCAAAAAAGGATGTCAGGATAAGCCCAGCAACTACCAGCCAGTCAGTTTAACCTCAGTGGTGTGAAGGCTTTTAGAAATGATGATTTGGAATGAAGTTTACAGTCACTTGGGCACATGTGAATTAAATAGGGAAGAACGGATTTGATAAAGGCAAATCATGTTCAACTAACTTGATTGAGTTTTTGATAGTGGTAAAGGAAAGGGTTGATGAGGGTAATGCGGTTGATGCGTCAACATGGACTTCCAAAAGGCATTTGATAAAGTGCCACATAACAAGCTTGTCAGCAAAGCTGAAGCCCATGGAATAAAATGGTCAGTGGCAGCATGGATACAAAGTTGGCTGAGTGATAGGAAATAGAGAGTAGTGGTGAACTGTTGTTTTTCAGACTAGAGGAAGGTATACAGTGGGGTTTCCCAGAGGTCAATACTAGGACCACTGTTTTTCTTTCAATTTTAATAACCCAATGGGTATGCAGCACAATTTCAAAATTTGCAGATGACACAAAGCTTAGAAGCCTGGTGAACTGTGAAGAGGGTAGTGTTAAACTTCAAAAGAACATAGGTTGGTGGAATGGGTGAACATGTGGCGGATTTAATTTAATGCAGAGAAATGTGAGATCCCCGAGCTGTTTGACACTTTGAGTGCATAATGTCATGAGGAGAGTGTGAGTTTGGAGTGAGCTGAATGTTGACTTACGCTGGCAGTGTGGATGAGATCATTCATCCTCTTCTTGCAGAGTAAGATGATGAGCCTCTGGAAGTGGCCATCGCAAACATGCTGGAGATGCAAAAACAGGCGGTGGAACATCAGGCAGTTATAAGACGCAGTCAACATACGAGAGTGAACGATGGAGGAGTCCACCCACGTTCTGTCTGATGCTGTGGCTCTGACATGCGAGCAACTTGAGGTCACCATGGGAAGAGTAGCGGCTGCCTTGGAGACCTTGGTCCAGCATATTCCGCCAGATTTGTGGTCGGACCTTCACTCTATCATTATATGCATTGGTGGGATCCATCAGTCGTTAGGTGAGAGGGAGGAGTGGGACACCTAGACCTCCCGCCAGGCACCCCTTCTCCTCAGGCAGTCAGGCAGGTATCCTCTGGAATCCATTGGGAGGAGGACAAGCAACTGGACACCCCGGGGCAATCAGCTCCGGCAACTCCACAAGTGTTCAACTGATCCCAATCCCCTCTGCCTTTGACCCCATCACCTCCAGCTGCACAGACCACAGAGGGTGCATCTGCCTCACAGCAGGAGACCCAAAGCAGGCCAGGGCCCTCCAGGTGTTAGTCCTCTAGAGGACGCCCACCAAAGTCATCAAAGGCAACAAGGTATAGCAGTGATCAAGCTGCCTCTACTCTGCTGCAGGTGTCAGGGGTCCACCAAGGCCAGTATGTTAGAAAGATTAAGAAACCTTGACATCATAGGAACATAGGAGCAGGAATATGCCATTCAGCCTATCGAGCCTACTCCACCATTCAGTATAATTATGGCTGATCATCCACTTCAATGCCTTTTTCCCACATGATCCACATATCCCTTTATGTCAATGACAGATTTCTAAATGCCAACCTCTACTTTAAACATAGTAAATGACTGAGCTTCCACAGCCCCCTGGGGTAAAGAATTCCAAAGATTCACAACCCTCTGAGCCAAAATATTTCTCCTCATCTCAGTCCTAAGTGGCTTCCCACTTATTTTGAAATTGTGTCCCCTGATTCTAGACTTCCCAACCAGAACCAACATCTTACCTGCACCTACCCTGTCTAACCCTTCAAGTATTTTGTAGGTTTCAATAAGATCATGTCTCATTCTTCGAAACTCTAGAGAATACAGGCCCAGTTTCCCCAATCTTTCTTCATAGGACAGTCCCGCCATCCTGGGAACAAGTCTGGTGAACCTTCATTGCACTTATGGGTCACAGGTGTTGTCATGAAGCTATTAATGTATATAATTTTACTGGAAAAGATTTTTCTTTTAAAATAGAAATTTAGTCTGTGGGTGTATCTTAACTGGATTGAAGCCAGCTAGTCTGGGTATTTTGATATGTACTAGTTTTGATATATAAGAGAGATAGAGTGTATTTGCAATTTTTTGAATAGAGCATTCAAGAAGTGGGGTGAAAACTGATACCTGTCTAGCAGATGCCAAGCAATATGTTTATATTACTAATAAAATTGGTACTATGAAAGGGGTTTTGTAGTTAGAGAGGTTTATTTCAGAGGTTGGTGATACAATGAGAATTTACATTCAATGGGCTTTGCTAGATATAACTTCAGCAGTGTGGTGTGTGTAGGGCAGAGTGTAACATCAAAGCAGCTGTGAGCCTACCACTGTATTCACAAAGTGAAAAGAACCTCATTTTAAATTCGTAAGGTGAAAATGCTTTGCCTGGTGTCTGGTTAAGTTTATAGGTTGCTGTTGCCTTAATGGAGATTAGTTTGGGAATTTGTAAAAAGTTATGATAGTAGTCATTTGTAGCCATATATATATATTTTAACCTGTGTAAATTAATAAAATGTTTCATTTAGTTTAATGTAAAACTTCAAGAACTGGTGGTTTATAGTCGCATCTCAAACAAAATTATAGGTTAGGACAGTTAAAATTTCCCTCTGGGATTTTTAAATAACTCAGCAGTACCAATTGTATTGGTCATAACAAGTGTTCACTCACTGAATGTATCACTGAATGTAAATATATTTGCTGTTCTTGACAATGGTTTTGTCATTTGAATGCGTCATGCATATACATCTATATCGCCTCTTATTGCGAGGGTGATCCAAGCTCCCATCCCATGATTGCCTCCCTTTGTGAGCCTTGCATTCATGTGATGTCTAGCTGACTCTTGTTAGTTACTCGTCCCTTGTCTAATGTCATAGAGATGTGCCAATCTCTTCATTGAAAGTGACTGCAAATTGCGTTAGGAAGTGATATTCATTAAAAGACACCATAGAGATATGCATGCCCAGTTGCATTGGAGAGCTACCACTCATGTTGTCTCATCATCAAATAGCTGTTCTTCATTGTTTGTGCCAAAGCACAAGACCTGCATCCATGATGGTCTCTCCAGCCATGTGTGCATCTCTGTGGCGGCAAGAAGTGTCTCGTTCAGGAGGCCACGACTGCGTCAAATCTACTTGACTCAAGCTTTGTGCTGGTGCCTTTCACATTCCAGAGTGGCTACCTGCAGCTTTGGCTGCTGACCTGCCCAAAGATTAGGGCCTCCAGGGTTGGAGGTCCAAGGCCCAATGCTGACCTTGTCCTTGATGTTGGTGGTTATAAAGGCCTTTCAGATCACTGGCATATCACTAAGAGACAGGAGAAATGCCTTTGGGCACCCTTGCCTGCACTTTACCGCTCCTGGAACCTCGTGGCTAGAGTGTGTCACGGGCACGTCTTTCGCATCTTGCGGCTTCCTCCGCATCCTCACATGGAAGCAGACCCTCATCACCCTCTTCAGGTTCCTGCCCTTCCAATGCTTCATCGTCCGAGGAGTTCTCAGCTTCCTCTATGTCTCCCTCTGGCAAGTGATCCCCCCTTTGAAGTGCCAGGTTGTGAAGGGTGCAACAGGCCATGATGATGTGGGACACCCTCTGCGGAGAGTACTGCAAAGCCCAACCTGAGTGGCCCAAGCATCAGAAGCACATCTTCAGGATGCCAATGGTCTGCTCTATGATGGATCTTGTTGAACTATGCGCCACGTTGTATCTCTCCTCCGAGGCATTTTGAGGACCATGCAGGGGTGTCAAGAGCCATCTCTTCAGCAGCTACACCTTACCACCAAGCAGCCAGCCCTGTAAGTGCTGCAGACCTTCGAACATGTGAGACACCTGGGAGTGATTCAGGATGTATGAGACATGGGAACTCGCAGAGTACCTGGCACGAACGTTAATGATGTGTTTCTGATGGTCGCAGACATTGAACATTTAGTGAATTGAACCCTTTGCTGTTAGTGAACATCAGGGGCTGCTGCCATGGAGCTCTCAAAGCCACCAGGGTACAATCAATCACACCCTGTACTCTAGGGAAGCCAGAGGTTGCAGCAAAACTCAGGAATCTAGCAGCCTGGCCAGCTTCGTCCAGTGTGAACTTTACATAATGATGGGTCTTACTGTAGAGGACATCTGTCACCTCCTTGATACATTTATATGTTGAGGACTGAGAGATACCACATAGGTCCCCTGTGGATCCTGGAATGATCTACTGGCAAAAAAAATAATGAACCTTCAGGGCACTGGCAGGGGATGCCCTCCCAGTGCATGTGGCGTTAGCTCCTCCCATATAACGCGGCAGATATAAGCCACCATATCTCTTGACAAGCATAGACGTGAACAGCATTGTCTTATGCTCATCTCCAGATAGGAATGGCATCTTCAGTAGACCCTTGGTCAAGCGAGTCACCTCCATGGGATGGGTCTGACCTCCTCGTCCTCTGGGTCTTGCTGGGATCCCCTGGACCATGGACCTCAGGCCGGGTCTCTTCTCGAAGCTACGCTAGGCAGTGCCTTCTTCTCCTCCTCAATCGGATCACTGCCATCAAGAAAGCAGCGTTGAGCGCAGGCTCCATTGCTCAATTCTCCTTCACCCTGTAGACAGATAGTTCCAACAGATTAAAGAGTATTGGGCAACTATATTTGAGCTTCCAATCTAACCCTCCCCCCACCCCCCTCCGCCCCCCCCTCCACCGCGACTGCCATGCCCTAGACCTGCATCTGCACTACTCACCTTTCCCTGATCCAACGTTCCAACTGAGGCACAACCTCGTAGTTCTAGGTGACCAAGATGCCACCCCAGCTACTTGACATCTTAATTGCAGAGAGGTTGGAAGAGGCTTGAGTACATCCAGGATATGTTCAGCCTTACCTAATGCACTCCTGCTATGCCTGATCTGGTATACTGATTATGGCTAACCGGCAGTTTTGGAATAACTGGTGCCCTTTGGCCCGTTAGCTATGCCAGTTGCAGAAAACACCTTAGAGGCTTTCATTGATTGTCTTGCAGATATCCAGTAGCTGTGCTCCTTTCATGGCTGGATGCATCTTCCATTCTCACATTCCTGTCTGTTAATGTTCAAATTGATCAACTTCACTGTGAACCCAATGACACCTGCAGTCTCACGTTAAAGTGCTCCAAATGTCAGTGGCTCCAATTGCACTTTCTCAATAAATTCTTCCTGAGTTCTATCTGCTCAGAATCCATTCCCATATTCTTACTCTAAGAAGTGTGATGGTGCCCCCTCCAGCCATGGGCTCCTCCCACACTGCCTCAGATCCCTACCTTGCAGATTCCTTTCCAGTTTCGATTTTAAACTGCATCATAGCTTTGAGGTCTCAAGATGGTGGTGCAGCATTTTTCCTTTGAGACCAGCCTCGATCCTCCCCCTGTCAGAGCTTGGGTGCCCCGATCTTTCTAGAACCTCTCGATGTACAGGTGGATCTCCTTCTAGTTATACTCCAGCCTTCCCCAGTAACCCTGGATCCCATTGTCATTGAAATGGACATTACTACCCTCCCTGCTGAACCCAACACTGTTGATGTTCCCATGCCCCATGTGGACCCCACCCCTCCCCATCTTGAGGTTGTGTGCACGGTCACATACAGAATTTCTAGTACCCCCTTCCCCACTTCATTATGTTTTCCCCACATACAGGCTGTGGATGGCTCCCCCGACCATGATCATCCCATTTGCAGCCCAGTACCAAGCCAGATACCCCTATCACCATCGACTGTGAGAATGTTACACCAAGCTGTGTCTGATCCCCATTGAATACACAGGCCTTGCCCCTCCCTGGAGCAGGAACACAATGTGCGTGCCATGCATAACCCTGTAGCTTGGCCCACAGTGCCCCAGGACCACCTTATAGCTCTCACCTTGACTACGGAGCCCACAGAGCCTAGGACTGCCTTTAATCTCTCACCTGAACTCATGACATCAGTCCAGGGACTATGACTGTCTTTTGCTCAGCTCCCCTTCACCCACCATCCCACCCCCTCCATGAGTTTCTGTGCAACTCTTCCCTCTTGTGCCGCACTAACCCCCGGCCACTGCATTTCCTACTCTAGAATCTGCGTGCAGCCCCACCCATTTATGCAAATCAAATACCATCCACCCCTTCTGTGTCTGTGTTCTACTGTACCATGTCGGGTTCCAGATTCCCCAAACCCAATCTTCCCTCTGCCTGCCATCGGTCCCACTCCACAAACCTACCAAGCCTCCTTGACACTCATGTCTCTGTAATCTACCCCACCCATCCAACCCTACCAAGTCCCCTTTATCCTCATGTCTCTGTCATCTCCCCCCATCACCGCATCCAACCCCAGTCACCATGCTGGTCTCTGTTTTGGAATGCAGCCCTGCCTGAGACTCTCAGCACACAATGCTGTCCTGCCAGAGTAGTGCAGCAGCCACGGCGACCAGACCAGCTCAATACCTGAGGCAGCCATGGTGAGCAGGCCCACCACATACCCCTGCCAGCGTGGGCTAACATTGACATCGGTGAGGAACCGGAGCAGCACTGTTGCAGGGAGGCTTTGGATTTTGCACTCATCTAGAAGTCACAAGTGAAGCGAGGGCGGACAGCTGCACACCACTTATATCTGGTGGTGATTTAGACTGGTCTAATTTCCTGCTGGCATGACACGTAATTGGTAGGGAAACCGTGATTCCGGTGAGTTGCATTTTTAATGAGTAGTCGTGTCATGGTAATGCATGCAAATGATGTTCCGTTTCGGGTTCCAGATTCCCCACCTGCAATCTTCCCTCTGCCTGCCATCGTTCCCACTCACAAACCTCCCAAGCCCCCTTGACCCTCACGTCTCTGTAATCTACCCCACCCCTTCAACCCTACCAAGTCCCCTTGGATCGGTGGGCACGCCGACCCGCCATCATTCCACCATGAAAGTGGCGAGGGGAAAATTCCAACTCATTTTTCCGCTAGCAGGAATCTGACTCTGAATTCTCCGCTCCTGCCCGCCATGAAACCTGCCGCTGGCGGGACCACAAAGTTCCGCCCAGGTCACCTCTCTGGCTTCTCTTTTTCTAGAAAATAGAGTTCCAGTCCATTCAAGCTTTGCTGAGAAGTATATATTTTTTGCACCTTCTCCAGTGCCTCAATATCCTTTTAATAATATGAAGGCCATATGATAGCTGGCAATCACATTCACAGTCTCGAATTATTTAAGAGCTATTATTAAGAATTATAAATTTATATGGGATGGGCTAGGTGGGGAGAATGGTCTCCTTCATCGGCACTATTATTGTGATAGATGTGCTATTCCTATTTATTTTATCATTTGATCTTTTGACTCCTTTGAGTAAAGTCAATATTACCAGCTAGCATTGAATTGAGAACATTTTTCTGCTATGGGCCCTCATTAGCTAGAAGTTAGATTTGAAACTAGCCAAATTAATTTTTCTAGCTAATGAATAGTAAGAGCCAACAGCAAGAGATGATCTTGACTTTCTATGCCTGGTCTGGATTTAAACGCCAATTACAGGAAGTGACAGGGCTATGTTATAGCACACTGCCACCAGCTCCATTATCAGGACTAGGAGATCTTCATCACCTCTATCTGAGCAGATTTCAACCCAAGAATTCAAATCAGAAAATGACGATGTGTTATCATGTTTTGTCATGCGCTTCCCTGTCTTTCTTCTGTTGAACCACCATTTCATAAGGATCTAAGGCCAAAATATCAAGTGCAGTTTGTTTATAATTTTGCTTATCTATCAACATATATCATTCAACAATTGTCTTACTGGGCCTTGTTCCTCCATTACTCACAGCCGCCACATTTGCACATGGGTTTGCATCAAAACAACCCGTACAATGTGATTCAGCAGGGCTGTTAGCCATAAGTGGGAGACTATGTGATTCCTTCTGCACACCTGTGTTACAGTACAACAGGGGCCCAATGCCAAGTCACGTTTAAAAAGTTCAAAGCATTCTGGGTCATGAGGAAGGAGGAGGCAGGGCAAAAGCAATATTCTTGGAAACATTTCTACCATATTTTCTGATTTTAGTACTTCAAAAGCTGGGATAAATGTCAAACTATAATTCTTTTGTTGAATTGTTTTCTTTTGGCATTTGTGGTCTTTTATAAAGGAAACACAATCTTAATCATGAAAAGAAGGTCAAACAAGCAACTCCCTGGACTTTCTAGCGACTAGTTTGTAATCTTTCTGGCATGAATAGATAGCTGACAGGAGTAGATAGCTGAAAAGTTAGTGGCCAGCCTTGTGTGTGTCAGTAAGTGAATTGCCATATGGACACACCTTGGTATAGAATGGAGCCATATAGATTAATTACATCCCATGTTCAAACACCCGTCTGTGCTGAGTTAGATTACCTCAGTTGGGATGACAATAAGGATGCTAGATTAATACCTGGAATGGATTTATGTGGAAAGGTTGGACAGGCTAGGCTTGTATCCACTGGAGTTTAGAAGTGTAAAAGATGACTTGATTGAAACATATAAGAACCTGAGGGGTCTTGAAAGGGTGGATGTGGAAAGGATGTTTTCCCTTGTAGGCGAATCTAGAACTAGGGTTCACTATATAAAAATAAGGGGTCTCCCATTTAAGGCGGAGATGAGGAGAAATTTTCTCTCAGAGGGCCGTGAGTCTTTGGAATCCTCTTCCTCAAAAGACATTGGAAGCAGAGTATTACATTTTTAAGGTAGAGGTAGATTGATTCTTGACAAGTAGGGGGTGGGGGGTGAAAGGTTATTGGGGGTAGGTGGGAATGTGAAGTTAAGGCTACAATCAGATCTGCCATGATCTTACTGAATGGTGGCGCATGCACGAGGAGCCAAGTGGCCTACTCCCACTCCAAGTTTTTATGTTCGTCTGTTCATACCATTGATCTCCTCCCCTCTTAAGTTCAAGAGGGGGAAAAGAATTACCTCTTGTTAACCAAGGCCCGGGGCAATAACCTATGTTGGAAATCGGCTGTGTGGACATGGTATGAGAACAAGATCAAGCTTGTCTTTCACACTCTGAAAACATTGAACAGCCTTTCAACACTCATGACCTATGCTGTCTAGCCAGAAGAATGCCAGCTTGGATAATGTAGTAGAGGCTTGCTAGTATAAAGTGGCAGAATGTTCACACTCAGAGAGAAGGACAGAAATTATGAAGAGACAGGATAATTATTTTTAAAAAGCATGACATTTGCTCATCATTCAATGAAGAGTGCGGGAGAGCATGCCAGGAACAGCACCAGGCATACCTAAAAATGAGGTGTCAACCTGGTGAAGCAACAACACAGGACTACTTGCATGCCAAGCAGCATAAGCAGCAAGTGATAAACAGAGCTAAGCAATTCCACAACCAACGGATCAGCTCTAAACTCTGCAGTCCTGCCACAGTGGTGGACAATTAAACAACTCACTGGAGGAGGAGGCTCCACAAATATCCCCATCCTCAATAATGGGGGCACCCAGCACATCAGTGCAAAGGATAAGACTGAAGGATTTGCAACAATCTTCAGCCAGAAATGCTGAGTGGATGATCCACCTCAGCATTCTCTGGAGGTCCCCAGCATCACAGATGTCAGTCTTTAGCCAATTAGATTCACTCCATGTGATATCAAGTAATGTCTAAAGGCACTGGATTCTGCAAAGGCTATGGGCCCTGACAATATTCTGGCAATAGTACCGAAGACTTGTGCTCCAGAACTTGCTGTGCTCCTAGCCAAGCTATTCCCGTGCAGCTACAATACAGGCATCTACCCAGCTGTGTGGAAAATTGCCCAGGTATGTCCTGTACACAAAAAGCAGGACAAATCCACCCTGGCCAATTACCGCCCCATCAGTCTACTCTCGATCATCAGTAAAGTAATGGAAGGAGTCATCAACAGTGGTACTTGCTTAGCAATAACCTGCTCACTGATGCTCAGTTTGGGTTCCGCCAGGACTACTCAGTTCCTGCCTTCATTACAGCCTTGGATCAAACATGGACAAAAGAGCTGAACTCCCAAGGTGAGGTGAGGGTGACTGCCCCTTGACATCAAGGCAATATTTGACCCAGTGTGGCATCAAGGAGCCTTGGCAAAACTGGAATCAATGGGAATCAGGGGGAAAACTCTCCACTGGTTGGTGCCATACTTAGCCCAAAGGAAAGTGTTTATAGTTGTTGGATGTCAATCATCTCAGTTCCAGGGTATCACTGCAGAAGTTCCTCAGGGTAGTGTCCTAGGCCCAATCATCTTCAGTTGCATCATCAATGACCTTCCTTCCATCATAAGGTCAGAAGTGGAGATGTTCGCTGATGATTGCACAATGTTCAGCACCATTCGTGACTCCTCAGGTACTGGAGCAGTCCATATCTAAATGCAATAAGACCTGGACAATATCCAGGCTCGGGCTGACAAATGGCAAGTAACATTCACGCCACACAAGTGCCAGGCAATGACCATCTCCAACAAGACAGAATCTAACCCATCGCCCCTTTACATTCAATGGCATTACCATCACTGAATTCCCCCACTATCGACATCCTGGGGGTTACCATTGACCAGAAACTGAACTGGACTAGCCATATAAATCCTGTGGCTACAAGAGCAGGTCAGAGGCTGGGAATCCTACGGCAAGTAACTCACCTCCTGACTCCCCAAAGTCTGTCCGCCATCTACAAGGCACAAGTCAGGAGTGTGATGAAATACACTCCACTTTCCTGGGTGAGTCCAGCTCCAACAACACTCAAGAAACTTGACAACATCCAGGAAAAAGCAACCCGCTCGATTGGCACCCCACCCACAAACATTCACTCCATCCATCACTGATGCACAGTAGCAGCAGTGTGCACCATCTATAAGATGCACTGCAGTAATTCACCAAAGCTCCTTGGACAGCACCTTCCAAACCCACAATTACTACCATCTAGAAGGACAAGGGCAGCAGATACATGGGATACATGGAAGTTCCCCTCCAAGCCACTCACCATCCTGACTTGTAAATATATCGACGTTCCTTCACTGTCACTGGGTGAAAATCCTGGAACTCTCTCCCTAACAGCACTGTGGGTGTACCTGCACCACATGGACTGCAGCAGTTCAAGAAGGCAGCTCAACACCACCTTCTCAAGGGAAATTGGGGCTGGCCAATACATGCTGGCCTAGCCAGTGAACCCACATCCCATGAATGAATTTTTAAAAAAAATCTCAACCCAAAAGTTTGCTGAACAACCATGCTTAAGAGTTTGTGCAATTTCTCAACTATCCCTTGTCAATAGTGGGCTCATTGCTCAGGTAGCACTACATTAATTTCCTTAAAGATTGGGGAGTTTTCACAACATTTATTTACTGCTTTTTAATGAGATCAGTAATGCAACAACATTGCACATCTAACTTGGCAAACAATCACAACGATGTTTTACAAAAGCATAGGTCAGGGGTTTTGGAGGAGAGTTGGTAACTTGAGCATAGGAACAATGGAAGAGATAGGTTTTGCAGGGGATTTAACCAGGGGAAAGAGAAGTGACAAGATAGACAAGGATTTCTAAAGGGCTTGACATGATGACTGAATGCTACATTTGGAGCAGGGGGAAGCAGGAGAAGGAGGATGACACAAAGAGCAGAGTCACAAGATGCAGATAAATGGGATACCCCTTTATTAAGATAGTAGAGAAAGGAATTTCATATGACCTGCTGGTAGTTCTCCAGTATTACTTTAAAGCATATGAATGATTTGGAGTAGAAGGAATGGAAGATAGAGATACATATCATTTCATTCTCTGCTTCTTACCAACATGATTCATGCATATTAAAACAATAGTGCAAAATTGACAATTGTAAATAGAGTCACAAGTGTTAGCAATCCTGGATGATCAATGATTCTGATGTTTCATAGCATCTCCAGCTCTGGATTTCCTGGCTAGAACCCAGAAAGTTTGATGTAACAATGTAAGTGGGAATAATCTAGCCTTGGTCTCCCATGCCCTTCACTTTCCAATTCCTTTCTATTGACCATTTTTGAATAGTCTAGTCCCCAAAGTCACAGACCAATTAAAATCAAGCCCTTATGCACTGTGCTTTGTAAGTGCTGTGTTACTAAGATATCGTTCTTTGGTCTATTCAAGACATGTGGTAAGGATTTTCCATTATATTTAACTTGAGCATTGCTTTACCCTCTTGATTCTCTTATGTACTGCCAGCTTGGGTTACAATGGAAACAAGATTGAAGAATTCCCAATCTTTTTCTCCTCCCATCCTTCCCACACTGAGAAGCAATTCTCAAGTACCAGTGGCATGCCCAAGTGACTATTCTACCCGCGCAAGCCCAAACAGTGAGTGTGGGCAGGTCATGTGCCCAGATAGGGCACTGCAAAGCAGTTCAATCTTGTCCTCACCAGAAATGCATACATCCAGTTATTGATTCATCATTTGAATTGAGCGGAGTCATTTCCAGTAGTGCAGAGTCTCACTAGAAGCAAGGGTTACAACATTATATTCCTGATCTCTGACCCGTGCACCAGTCGTGGAAAATTACAAAATCACCTTTGAGAACTAACTAACCAGAACAGCTTCTCTAACCTAGGGACTGGTAATGGGACTCATCCTGCTACCCTAGCATATACTGAGGATTGAACTAGTCTGTGTTATTCAGTACCACACTATAGTTATCTTATTTATTATTACTTATTTAACATTGAGATATCAGGTTACCTCATCAACCATATTTTCTATTGTATATGTATGTATTTTTACGTATAAATTGATACATTCCATTCATTCTTGGCATGAGGACATTGCTGGCAAGGAAGCATTTACTGCCCATCTTTAGTTGCCCTGGTAAGATGGTGGTGAGCCTTCTATTTGAGCCGCTGCAGCCCATGTGGTGAAGGTGCTCTCATGGTGCTGTTATTCCTTGGAGTAGTTTGACATTACTGAGTGGCAATTGTTAGGCTACGACTGAGACCAGTAACGAGTCAAGCACCATGTGTGACTGGACTCATGTGTAGGCCAGATATTAGAATCATAGAATGGTTACAACGCAGAAGAAGGCCACTTAACTCTTCATGTCTGTGCTGGCCCCCTGAATCGGCAATTTTCCTAGTGCCACTCCTCTGCCCTAGGTCTAGGTAATTAATTCATGTCAGGAAGAGCAAGGACCCTAACACTGACCCCCGGGGAACTCCACTATAAACCTTCTTCAAGTCCGAAAGACAACCATTAACCACCACTCTCTGTTACCTGTCACTCAGCCAATTTTGTATCCCTGTTGCTAATGTTCCTTTTATTTCATGAGATATAACTTTGCTCACAAATCTGTTATGCAGCACTGCATCAAATGCTTTTTGGAAGTCTGTGTATACCACATCAACAGCGTTACCCTCATCAACCCTTTCTGTTATGTCTTCAAAACCTCAAACAAGTTAGTTAAACATGATTTCCCCCTAACAAATCCATGCTGACTTACATTAATTAACCTGCATTTGCCCAAGTGACTATTAATTTTGTACCTAATTATTGTTTCTAGAAGTTTCCCTACCACCAAGGTCAAAATTAATTTGCCTATGATTGCTGTGCTTATCTTTACACCCTTTTTTAAACAAGAGTATAACATTTGCAATTCTCCAGTCCTCTAGCACCAGCCTTGAGCCAAAGAAAGATTGAAAGATGATGGCCAGTGCCTCCCAATTTCCACTGTCACTTCCTTCAGTATCCTTGGATATGTCTCATCTGGTCCTCCTCATAATCAATTTTAAACCCTTCAAATGTTTGAGCTACCTCATGTTTCACCATGACCTGGGCAGCATCTTCTTTCTTGCTAAAGACAGATATAAAGTTTTCATTTAATACCTCAGTCATGTACCCTGCCCCAATGCATAAATTCCCTTGTTGGTGTCTAATCAGCCCCACTCCTCCTCTCAGCACCCTTTTACTATTTATATACCTATAGAAGACTTTTGGAATCCCCTTAATGTCATCTACCACTCTCTTCTCAAACTTCTCTTATTTGCTTTTTCAATTCCCCTCTGAAACTTCTATATTTGGCCTGGTTCTCAATTATATAATCCACCTGACATCTGTTTCTTTTTCACTTTTTCTGCTTCATCTTAACTTGTACCTCTTTCATCATGCACAGAGCTCTGGTTTTGTTTGCCTTACTTTTTCCTTTTGTGGGAATATACCTTGAGTGCATCTCTTCTTTAATTGTCCCCTTACAGTTTTTCTAATACTTGATTCCAATTTATCTGGGACAGATCCAACCCCAGAAGGAAAAAACAGTTTAGACCAGTACTCTTATTTCCCAGTTTTTACTGGTGTTCCCTTTTAAGGTATATAAGACCAGTTCGGACCAGTATTCTTAGTTCCCAGTTTTTACTGTTTTTTCCTCCTCCATTACCTTACTCAGACCTTACTCAATTAAAGTTGGCTTCCCTCCAGTTAATTATTTTTATTCTGGATTGCTTGTTGTCCTTTTCCATGGCCAACCCAAACCTTGCAAAACAATGATCATGGTCAAGTAAAGGTCCCCCTACTGACACTTGATCCACTTAGCCCACTTCATTCCCAAGAACCAGGTCCAGTAATGCCTCTGCTATATGTTCTTGTTGTCTCTTGGTTTCCAGGTGTTGGTAATAATCACACTTTAAGCTTAGAAAGATCAGAGCTCTCTATTTTTAACTTGCTATGCTACCACTAGAAGGACCAGTTTTAATGGGTTCTGTTACACATCACATCAGTCTCTAATTCAGCCATGAAACATGGCCCTCTGGAACACTTACATATAACAATTAGTTCCTAGGTCTTTACAGGTAATACAACAATATATGACAGCCTCCTTTCTCATTGGACTGGAAACATACAGCTGTAGAAAATTCTCCTGAACACATTCTAATAACTCTTACCCCCTCTCTGCCCTTTACACTGCTACCATCCCAGTCTATATTTGGATAATTGAAGAACCCAGTTAGAACTAATCTATAATTCTTGCACTTCTCTGATTGGATAAGGAAGGCAGGTTTTCTTCCCTTGAGGACATTTGTCATCCAATTGGGTTTCTATGATAATTCAAAATCTTGGAAGTTACTGTTACATAAACCCAGTTTTTATTCCCAGATTTTTAAAACAGAATTCAAATTCTCAAACTTCCATGGTGAGATTCGAAATCTTTTCAGATTAATAGTGCAAGCCTCTGAATGTTACAGAATCTTGGAAATACAATTGACTTATAATAGTGCAAGCCACTGGATTCTGAGCATAACTATGTACAACATATACAAACTCACAGAGTAAAATGGAAAACAATTTATTTCAAATACACATTTACATATTAATGGACGGTAGAAGCAGATTCATTTCAAAAGGGTTGGATTAATTTTTGAAGGGGAAACATTTTCAGGGTTATGGTGAAAGAGCAGGGAGTGTGGGACAAATTGGATAGCCCTTTCAAACAGCTAGCACTGGCATGATAGGCCAAATGGCCTGCTTCTGTGCTTTATAATTCCATGTCTCTCTAACAGTTAGCTAATAGCATCCTTGTCTCTGAGTCAGATGTTGTGACAGACACGCATTACGTGCAAGAGATTTATAGGGCAGGATTTGAAGGTTGTTGGGCAGTTGTGGAGGTTGGGCCCGGCCTCCCAACTCACAGGGTGTTAATTCGTTCCAAAGAATGTGCAAATGTGATCCACCAGAGCTCAGGACAAGCACAGGCATGCACGGTGTTGTCTCTCACCCATCTGCAGATAGGGGAGTCTTCTTCAGTAGACCCTTGGTCTGGCGAGTCACCTCTGTGATCTGGGACTATCCTACTGATCCTCATGTTGTTGCTGTAGCTCCCCTGCACCCTGGACCTTAATCGGAGCCATCTCCTGAAGCTACCCTCTGAGTTATCTGCCCCTTCTCCTCCTCTTCCATTCTATTAGTATCCTCAGGAAAGCAGCAATGAGCCCAGGATCCATCATTGTTTTGTCCTTCTCTCTGAAATGATAGATTCACGACATTAATGAATAATGGATGAAAAACAGTGAAGCTCACAATCTTGAACCAAAAGCAACTGTAATGGTCTCCAGTGGCTGCTGCCCTACAAGCCTTGTTGCTGATGCAGCCTTGTATCTGAGGTGCAAACAGAACATCAAGGTGACCAAGATGCCATCCCTGAGACTTAACATCCCAATCCAGCAGTTGTTAGAGAAGGTTAGAATGACATGCACGACCTGACTTAGCTCAGTTCTCCAATCTCAGACCTGGCATACTAATTAACAATAAGTTGCTCATGATTAATATCTGGATGCCTTTTGGCACGTTATGCATGCCAATTGTGGAAAGCACATGAAAGTCTTTCATCGATGGAATGCCATATATGCAGCAGCTATGCCTCCTTAATGGTTGCCTGCATTCCCAAATTTCACATTCCTGTGTATTAATGTTGAAACGGAGTGACTGTGATGTTAAGCCAGTGACTCCTACATTTTCCTGTTACTGCGTGGCAAAAGGCATGGGTTCCAGTGGCAACCTTCTCAAAGAGGTCTTCCTACATTCACTCAATTCATCTGATGCAATTTTAATCTTGTGGCATCAAAATATTAGAGGCTGCTTCCAGATAGGGCCTCTTAGTCAGGCAGTGCACTCCTCCCAGACTGCCTTAGACCCTTCCCATGCAGATTTGCTTCTAGTTTTGATTTTAAATTGTGCCATTACTTCATGTGTGCAAGATGGTGGTTCTACACTACTATTTCGAGATCACCCTCTCACTGTCTGCATCCCAAAAATTTACTTGGAACCTTACACTGTTATTCTCCAACGTCCTCCAGTAATACTGGATCCCATAGTTGCTGTGGTCAACCTCAACTCCCCCACCCCCCCCACCCCGAGCCCATCACTGTTGACGTGCCCATGCCCCATGTGGATCTCATCCCTCCCCATCTAGAGACTGTATACACAGTCACCTTCAAAGGAGACCCCCAAGAGAGCGTCACATTACCCCCCCTTATTATGTTTTCCACAAATACTGGCTACAGATGCCTTCCATAACCAATATCACCCCCTCTACAGACCAGTACTGAGCTAGACAAGGCAATGTATACTGATTGTTATTATGGCACAGTCGATGGTAAAGGTTGAATGGTTCAAATCCCAGAGGGAAACTTGAAATAACTGTCATAACCCATTTTTACAATTTGTAATTTCGAGATGCAGGCTTTGAATTCAATAGGAGTAAGACCACTGAGTCTCGTAGTTTTTATATAAAATTAAATTAAACATTTATTAATTTAACAACAAATTAAAGACATACACATGGCAACAAATTACTACTATAATAACTTTTTAACAAATTCTCAAATTAATCACCCCCAGGTAAATCTTCACTAAGGCTACAGTAACCCATAGGGCAGAATTTTCTGGGGGACGTGTGGGGGGGGGGCGGGTCCAGCGCGTCAGCACGTAAAATGCGCGGTGACATCGGGCGAGCATCCCAACATCATTGTGCGCCATCACGATATTTAGCTGGGTGGGTGCGCGATGAAGTGCGACACGCGCCCGCCATTAATTAAAGGGCTAGTTAAGGCCCTTAACTTGGCAATCGACGCCGATTTTCAGGAGCACATGCGATCCTCGGTTTGGCGCATGGGCGCAACGGACAGGCGAGTAAGCGACTTTTTAATAAAACTCATCTACGGGTGGGATATGTGGGCTCGGTGGGGTTGTCAATCTGGCCTGTGAGTATTTATTACAGAAAGTGTTTTAAACTTGCCTGTGTGACCTGTAGCAGTTCAGAACGAATTCCAGCAGCTCTCCGTGTATTTTAAACCTTCAGCTCATCACTCTTCAGTCAGGAATCCTTGTCGGGCCTGCAGCTTTCCAGAGGCCTCCATTTAGCCTGGGAATGGGTTCTGACATTTCTACTGGAGGCAGCTCCTCTGAGGAGGAAGGGAGGGCTAGAATAAGGAAGAGGCCAGGAGTGGACAATCAGCCTCCAGAGGAGCCACCTTTGGGAGTACAGGCGCAGGCACAAGGGGCGCAGGGCCAAGAGGTCGTCCAAGGTGGAAGGGGCTGCAGAAGACGCCACTATCCTGCTGTCAGGGTTTACAGGCAGCGAAGCAGCTACCTCAATATGTCTGAGGTGCAGTGCCGAAAGAGGCTCCGACTGTCAAAGGAGACAGTCAACTATATCTGTCAGATGATTGGCCCTGAGATCTCTCCTAACTGTGTGGGCAGATGCCCCATGCCAGCGGCTCTGAAGGTCACAGTTGCCCTCAACTTCTATGCCTCTGGCACCTTCCAGAGCTCGGTGGGTGATCTTTGCATTGTCTCCCAATCAACTGTCCAAACTTGTGTCAAGCAGGTCACAGACGCTCTGTTCAGGCGGGCATTGACGTTCATCCACTTCTGCTGCAACCAGGCAAGTCAGACACAGCAAGCCAGGGGCTTCGCGGCCATTGCTGGCTTCCCCGCATCCAGGGTGCTATAGAGTGTACACATGTGGCCATCAAGGCACCAGCAGGTGAGCCCGGTGCCTTCGTCAACAGGAAAAGCTTCCACTCCATGAACGTGCAGATAGTGTGTGATCACAGGATGCTGATTCTACAAGTCTGTGCAAGGTACCCAGGCAGCTCCCACGACGCCTACATCCTCAGACACTCCCAGGTGCCGGGGCTCTTCAGTGCTCCAGCCCTGCTGGATGGATGGCTGCTGGGTGACAAGGGCTATCCCCTCAGAAGGTGGCTCATGACGCCTCTCCGCCATCCAAGAACAGAGGCTGAGCAGCGGTACAATAGGAGCCATGGCACCACAAGGGCTTTGGACCGCTCGGGGGCGCACTCCAGTCCCCTCCAGATCGTGTCTCTGTGATAGTGGTAGCATGCTGCGCTCTGCACAATCTTGTGCTGGAAAGGGGGGATGCAGTGGGCAATAAAGCCCTTGATGCTGTGGATACAGCTGCACACGATGACTCCAGCAGTGGCTCAGAGGATGAAGAAGCCCAGGGCAATGATGAAGGGCTGCACGCCAACCCGGAACTACACCAAGGAGGCAGGGACACCCAGGAGACTTTAATCCAATGAACCTTCAGCTAGCTTCACACTAATGGATCTGTAGGACCAGCATTGCCTGGCGCATCCATATGCATCACTTAAGTGCTACATCTGCCACTTCTTCAGCTGCAACTAAGGGCTTTGTACATTAACCTCAATGTCCACTCAAACACTCATGGTATGTCTGTGAAACATACAAATGCAGCACAGAGGAGCCACCCTCAGCCATGGTAACACATGTGGATTTTATTTTCATCCATCATATGGTCCAACAAAATTAATTCCAAACATTGTTATAACGTCAAAAAATATAAATTCCCTAATCTAGGGCCAACACAAAAGCACCAGTGAGAAACTCGTGGACTGCCTAAGGTGCCTTATGCTTACATTTGCGGGTGCTACGTCTAGGTGCCGCCCCATCACTTGGAGTGGCTTGTGAGACAGCCTGCTGACTCTGCTGTCCTGTTGGCCTCGATGACCTTGGCTTACGTCCTCTGGCCCGTGGAGCCTGTGCTGGCCCCGCCTGGGAGGGAGTGGCCAGTTCCACAGCTGGCATCTCCCCAGACGTCGCAGCCTCAATGGATGCAACGGTCACTGGCAGAGGGGCGGAGGAGCTGCTGCCCTCACCTGCAGTGCCCTGAGAGGAGCCCGCAGAGGCGACAGGCAGCTGCTGCGCCGATGTGAGGTCGCTTCGGACCTCCCTGCTCACCTTAGATGGATGGGCACCAAGCTGGGAAACTTGGTGCCCAGACCATCTCCTACATTGCCAATGACCAGTTGTGGCCACTAGCGCTGTGAGGGCTTGCAGGTCCAAACGTATCCCCTGGAGAAGCTGGTTATTCAGCTGGAAGTCCCTCTTCTTGAGAGTCACCAACCTCTCCAAGGAGGAAGCCTGATGCTGTGACATGAGGTTCATGGCAACACTCTTGCTCCGCGTGGATTCCTCCACCACAGAGACCAAGCGAAGCACATTCTCATGCAACACTCCCAGATGCTCCCGCACACCCAGCCGCATTTCCTGCAGCTGCTGCATGGCGGACATCTCCAGAGGCACATCATCACGGCCTGACTCAGCATGTGCCTGGTCCGCTGCAGTCCTCTGGCTGCTGGCGCCATGGGCACTCTCTGTCTCTGCCATCTCCTCCAGTGATTGTGAAGTGCCCTCTCCACTGTGCCTGGGACACTAGCTGATTTAACAATTCCCAATGATGTGCTAGTCTCTGCGCTGGTGTCTGCCTCGCTGAAATGGTGTGACGCAGGTGACAGTTCAGGCCCCTCAGGTGTGAGAGGGGCATCTGCACTTCCTCCTGGCGGCCATGCTGTGATGATGCTGAAATTAACAACAAGGTCAGTGGATCAGTTAGCGTGCATACAGTAATACACTTCATCCCTTTCCCCCAGGCTCATAGTGCACTCAACCTTCCAGAACCTAAGGAGACGAACATTGGTGGGGTGGCAAATAGTCAGGAGGAGGCCCAAACATTACAGACGGATACAGATGGGCTGGTCAGATGGCCTAAAGAATGTCACATGGAATGTTATGTGGATAAGTGTGAGGTGATGCACTTGGGCAGGACAAACAAGGTACGGGAATACATGAGGAATGGCAGGACCGTGGAAAGTAAGGATGATTAGAGGGACCATGCTGGGCATGTCAACAAGCCCATTAAGGTAGCAGGACAGGAACATAAGGCATTTAACAAGATAAAAGCCATACTTGCCTTTAATAGCCGAGGAATAGAATGTAGGAACAGGGAGGTCATGTTGCAAGTGCAGAAAACGCTGTCGAGGCCACAGCTACACTTCTGCGTTCAGTTGTGATCAGCGCTTCATGGGAGGGATGTGATTGGAGTGGAGAGAGTGCAGAGGTTCATGACCAGGATGCATGTTGGTCTGGAGAGTTGGAGTTATGAGGAAACATAGCATACACTGGGGATACTTCCCCTGGAGCAGAGGAGATTGAGGGGTGACATTATTGAGCTTCATACCATCATGAGGGGCATAGATCGGGTGGACAGAAAGCAACTCTTCCCCTTGGTGGAGGGATGACTAACCTGGTGGCATTTATTTAAGGTAAGGGGCATAAGGTTGACAGGTGAGGTGGTGAGGAACTTTTGGACAGAGTAATGTGGGGCACGCTGGCTAAAAGGGTGGTGGAAGCACAAACCCTCCTAGGATGTAATGAGTATTTGGATGTGCAGTAGCGATGCCATAGCATACAAGGCCTTGGGGATAGTGGTGGGAAATGGGATAAGGGGGCTTTGGAAGGTGCTAGACACGTGCATCTTCGAAGGGCCGAGGGACCTTTGTCTATGACCCACATGTCTGACTCTATCAGTCTGTTAATGAGCAGTGTTGCTGCATTAACAATTGCAACAATCATCAGTGCTTTGGATGGTGGGAAGACAGAGTGGGTGGGACTGTGGGCCTCAAATACCTGGCCGCTCCACCCCAGCCTCACCGACACCTGCAGACCTGGGCGATTGGCGGGTTTCTAACTCCAGGGCCTCCTGTTCTGAACGGCTCAAGATGACAAGCTGGGCCTGGCCACCTTCTGTGCGTGAACATTCATATGCATTATGCGCATTTTTCTCCTGAAAATCAGAGAAGAGGATTTACTGGGGCTGATTGCTCATGTACTCTGCACGCGCACACCGCACCCCAACCACAGCGGCTCCTGTCCACACTACTGGTGATCAGTCACAAAAATATAGTACGGCTGCTCCCAGCTGCAACCCCCCCCCCGCCCCCAATGGCCACTTTGGACACATTCTGCATCCATCACTTTCAGAAACACACGGTCTTAGTGCCCATGGCAAGGAGGCGAAACTAGGTGTGACGCCGAGGGCACCAGATGACTCTTGGCCATGACACCTTGAGGCTCGCCTTCCACCATCTCATCACCGTGAATAGGACATGTGTTGGAGTTCTGAGTATGCGCCTGGCTGCATCTCCTGCAGGTTGCCCCCACGCTACTCAAGTGCGACTAAGACCAATGTTAGGGGGGAGAAAATCTCTAGGCAACCAGGGATACCAAGCACATTGGCAGTTAAAGGTTACCAGATGAACCTTGCACAGCCTTAGGGCCTGCAAACAACAGAAAGGCCTTGGGAGCCAGATTGGAGTCAGAGGATGATAATAACAACTAAGATTAAGTGTGCTCTTCAACAGATAGGGGAAGAACAGATAGTCCTAGTTTAGGTAGGAGGGAAAGTCTCTGCCTGGGTGAAAAATAGGGACTACGATGCATGTACCTGTTATCAGAGATGTCTGTTTAATGTAAACCTATATGTTGACGAGATTGGAATCTGGAAACTGTTCTTGTACGTGACCAATAATGTATAAATATGTTGAACACTTGTAATTTAGCAGAGTGCTATCTCAAGCTGTATTGAGATGGTGCTCTCCTTGCAATTGCTCGAATAACCAATCGAAACCTGTACCTGAGACTCCTGTGGTCTGTTTATCAAAGACACCACAACAACCAATATATGCTGTGGGGAGAACCCATCTTCTCATGAACTACTAGGCTGATGTGAGCATGGTCACTATCTGTTTGGCCACCCAGCGTGCAACAAATGCCCAACATGAGTCAATGCAGTCACAACACTAAGACTTGAGGGGTGGGGGTGGGGAGGTGGCCTTAAAGGCTAAGGCTACCTGCTGGGTTAAATGCCCAAGGCCAACATGCTACTCACCCTTCCAGAGCTCAACAAATCATTGAACCACTTACAACACTGGATCCAGACTCGTCGCACCACGTCCCGAGAGCTCACCACCTCCGTCACCTCCTCCCAGGCACGTTTCATCATGTGGAGGGCCCTCCACCTCCCATCCTGGGGAAACAGCACCTCCCGCTGTGCTGCCACCTCATCCACAAGGATAGCAAGGCAGTCATCGGAAAAGCGAGGGGCACATTGTCCCCCTGCTGGCCTTCCCTGCAGCCTGCCCTCCTCCTCTGGCCTTCCCTCTACATCGGCCTGCTGTGCAGACCCCCTGCGGTGCCAGCTGTAGCTGGCCATAGTGAACAGCCTAAAGGAGGCTGTCTTGCCTTTTTTTATACAGACTGTCGGGTCGCCATTGGACCTGGTGGTCTGTACACGCCCCCCGCAAATTTAAGACTCCCGCTCTCCACGGGAGTGGGAAATGCACTGGGCGGGCCTTAATTGGCGGCCCGCGCAAAATGGCAGCACGGCCCGTGTCAGCTTCAGCTCCGCCCACCTAGCGGAAAGTTTAGGCCATAGACTTTAAATAGACACCAGGCAAAGCACATTTGACTGTAGGAATTCCAAATCAGGTTCCTTTGCAAGTTGGTTGGAAGCGTATAGGCTGGTTGGGCCTTAAATGCCTCTACCCTACACACACAAACTCCTTTCTTTATATACCCATTGAATGTAAATTTTCCATTGTATCACTACGTCTTTTGAACCTCAGCTCTTCTAACAATAAAACCCCTTTCATAGCACTAATTGTATTAGTAAGCTGAAAAAATAAACACTTTCTTTGGCTTCTCCTAGCTAGGTGCAAGGTTTCACCCATAATCTTGAATGGTTTATTCAAAAAATCCAAATTAACACTTTACCTTACTGTCCTCTTTACTGTTCACTCAATTAACATCTCAAAACTACTTAGATACATCAAAGCTGGCTTTAATCCAATTAAGGCACACATAAACGCACACGTAGACACAGACCCCCACTAGAATTCTATTTTAAAAAATAATTTCCAATAATATTATGCACATTACTATCTCTTAATGACACTGTGAAAACGCCCTGCACACCAAGCTGTGCATGATCCCAATTGAGCACACAAATCTTGCCCCTCCCTGGAGCAGGAGTACAATCAGTGTGCCATATATAACCCTGTAGCATGGCCCACTGCACTCCGAGACTGCCTCTACTCTCTCACTCCTGACTGTGAGCCCAAGGAGTGTCTCTACTCTGTGACTCTGACCTGCTGGCCCCACACCAAGGACTTTGACTTTCAATGAGTTCCCCATTGCCCACATGACTGAACACTACACTGTCTCCCTCCCCACCACCCACCTCCCAACTTCATAAGCCTCTGTGCAACCCATACCTCTTGTGCCACGCTAAGACACCCCCTCCCCCCAACCCACTTTCCTATTCCGGAGTCTGTGTGTAACCCCTCCCATTCGTACATGTGGTATCCCATCTACCCCATTGTTTGTCATCGTTTCAGTTTCCCTCATCAAGCTCTAGCTTTTCACCCCTCGGTCTCTGCTCTGCCTGCCATCATTCCCCCTCCCCCCACTCCCCACCCCGACCTTGCAACCCTTCCTGCTCTTTTCCACCCCCCCCACCCCCCGCCATGTGTTCCCCCTCCTCTCCTACCTCTTGAAATGGTTTCCTGCCTCTTTGCTCCCTGTGTGCCCGTTATCCTTCGCCCCACAACCCACCGGTTGTAATGCTAGTCTCTGAGTGTTCAGCCCTGCCCGAATACCACTGCACAATGTTGTCCTCCAGGACTATGGAGGCACCCACTGGGAGAAACCTAGCCCTACAGCCCCAGCAATGTGGCATTCTGCTGGCATCGCTGTGAGACCCCGGCTGTTATGACACAGCAGTTGGTAAAGGCTGAGTTATTTAAAATCCCAGAGGGAAACTTTAAACAACTGTCATAACCTATATTTTCAAGTGGTATGTTTTGAATTGCAGCTCTAAATTCAGGAATCAGACCACCAGTTCTCAAGAGGTTTTTATATCAAACTACATGAGACATTATTAATTTACACAAGTTAAACATATACACATGGCTACAAATTATTACTATCATAACTTTTTAACAAATTCTCAAACTAATCTCCACTGAAGCAACCACAACCCATAGGGTAGAATCTTCGGTTCAGCGAGTGGGGGTGGGGCCTGCTCACCGAGGCGTAAAATGACGCAGGGTGATGTCAGACATGCGTCCCGACATCACCGCGCATCATTCAGATTTTCAGTTCGGCGGGCGCGCAGGCAATTCAGCTGCGCCCCCGCCAAACTGTTAAAAGCCTATTAAAGCCATTTAATTAATAATTAAAATAATTAACGGAGTTACCCGTCCAACCTTAAGGTTGGTGGGCAGGTGAAGAGCCCAGGCGGCCTTCGCATTTTTCATGGAACCTCATCCACAGACAGGATGAGGTTTCATGAGCATTTTTAAAGTGTTGGAAAAATTTTTATTAACATTAATGGACATGTCCCAGCTCATGTGACAGTTTCACATGAGGGGACATATCCTTAAAATTGTTTCCTCCCTTTAGTCAATGCTTTATACGTGAAACTAATCTCCCTGAGGCACAGAGGTTCTCTTTCGCACGCAGGCGTGAAATAGCGCACTCCCCGACTCAGCCTACTCCCCCTGCCTGCACAGGGAGCACTCAGCACTTCTGGGCGCGTGTCACACTGAGCGGGCCTTAATTGGCTTGTCCCACGTAAAATGGCGGCGCCCAGCCGATCGGGGGCACTGACCAGCTGCACGCCCACACACGCCCGCCCCAGCACAACCTCACCCGAAGGGAGAAAATTCACCCCATAGACTTTAAGCAGACACCAGGCAAAGCATTTTCACCTTACAAATTCAAAATGATGTTCCTTTCACTTTGGTTCCTTTGCAGACAGTTGTAGGCTTCCAGCAGCTTTGATGTTATATTGCCTCTGCCCTGCACAGACAAAACTGACCTCAGGTTGTACCCAGCACTTCTCTTTGAATGTAAATTCTCATTGTATCACCGGGCACTTTGAACTCCACCTCTTCCAGAAATAAAACCCCCTTCATAGTACCAATTTTATTAGTAATATAAACATTGACTGGGTGTCCCCTAGATAGGTGCAAGATTTCACCCCCAGTCTTTGAATGCTTTATTCAACAAAATGCAAATGTCTTCTACCTCTGTGTTTACACCTCAAAACTACTATACATCAAAGCACCCAGACCTAACTGGCTTTAATCCAATTAAACACACACAGACACACCCACAGACTAAACCTCTATTTTCAAAAAAAATAATTTCCAATATCATTATATACATTAATAGCTTCATGATACCAGCACAGTGCTGTGACAGGTAGGCTACGAATGTTGCACTCACCTCTTAAGTTGTGAGTGAAGTGAGGTCTGATTGGTGCATGCCACTCTTTTTCAAACGTGATTCAGACTAACATGATTTCCCACTGGCGGGACACAAGATTGGAAGGTGCCACGTAATTCCAGTAAGCAGCACATTTAATGAGCATCCATGAAACCATAATGAATGCAAGTGGCATTCACGACACTAGTCAGCGGGATACCTGATCCACCATCAACCTGCCATTAATGAGCTATCGGGAGAATTGCAAACTGTTTTCACACGGGCCGGGAATCCGGTTTTTTTTGCCTCTCTCCAGATTCTCGGCTCCCATTCGTCAAAAAACCCGCCACGGGCAGGATGGGAAAATTCCACCCAGCATTCTTGCTGCATCTATAGGCACTTTAATAATAATAGTGTGACCTCTGAGGGCCTAACGACATCTGAAACCCACATTTCATGGGTCTCATAAACTACCGTGTGCTCTGGAGATAAAACTAAAAGCACAGAGACAGGTTTTCTGCTATCAGTGGGATTGATTGATCCACTAGCAGCAAAGGAAGTGAAAGGGGAAGGGGAACATGTGGATCAGGTCTCCACTTGGGCCTTACTCACTTTGGACCACTTAAAATATAGGTAGGAGAAACCCGTCTTTTCATTAAATTGGCATTATTCTGCAGTCTCTAAAGGCTTAGATCACACGATTCTCTGCAAACCTAGTTTTTCCCCTCATTGTATCCCTCTGGGTTTAAATGGTTTTACTCTGGATTTTTCTACCTCTGAACAATTTGTGGTGACTGCAGGAGGCAGTCAACTAAAAGTAGCTCCTGCTCAGAAAAGCTGCAAAATGAGGCTTAAAATTGAACAGGCCTAATCCTCCTGTTCCTTACACTGCTGCTGCTTTTCTTTCTCTTGATAGCTTTTTTCTGTTTCCCTTCCCAAACAATCTGTTGTGATTTTGATGTCTATCTTTGGAAAAGCTGAGTGGTGTGAATATCCAGATCATACTGAGGACCTAATTAGCTTTGGGACGATCAGCACTTTAATTGCATCAGCATGGGCCTGTAAAGACATCAGGATGCTCTTGCCATCTGTCAGGGCCTTTCTTTTGAAACTGACTTCAGTAGTAAGTCAATAACACACTGAATTGGAGCTAGAGAAACCTGAATACTTCAGGCCAGAATTTCCTCAAAGTGGATTAGGCCACTGTTGCCCCTTTAAAAAGGTATTGCACACACTGGTGGCCTCTAGAGGGAGCTACATGTGAGTTTCCTGTATCTGCCCAGATGTATTCCCTCCTGTTCAGGAATTAGAAGCTTGCGTACGACACATTTAATGTAATAAACCGTGGGAGTGTTATCAGGCAAAAACTACCTTCAAGGATGGAGACATTGAAACAGCTGACTAAAAGCTTTTGTAAGTTTTGGTAAGCATCAAAAATATCAGAGTTATAGCTTACTGAACATTTGTCTGTCCAATCCTGAAGTACTCAAGTTGTGTGTGGGATCCTTATATGGCGAGAGATATAAATAACTCTGAAATGGTCTAACGATGTGCTGCATGAATCTGCACCAATCAGTATGGGAAATATACCAGTGTCACATCATGGTGTTGTTACAATTAGGTTTACAAGATTATAATATTTTAGCGGGACTGTAGCTTTGATTCTAGGGTAAATGAAGGTGATCAAGTGGACTGTTCTGGAGTCTGCCTGACAGTAAGCCTGGGTGGTTTGATTGTCAGAAATCAAAAGAAGGTTTAGATTGTTTTACTGAAAAGAAGGTACAAGGTATTTATGGATGGAGACAATGGCAGCGGTCTCTGAGTTTGCAATGAGTAGACTTATAGTCGTTTGTAGTACAGAACTTGAGTATTGCTGAAAAAAGGCATTTTGTCAAAGCTTTTCGTCTTGCACTCATCAGGACAATCACATGAATTCCTATGTCAGAGGAAGCAACAGCTTTATACTGTATGAGAAGAGAGTGCTGATTGGTTGGCAAGTGGACTCTGATCGGTCTAGGTGTTGCCATGGAGCATGTACCAGTTAATGGTGCCTGACAGTCAACTGCCAAGCATTGTTTGAAATTTAAATCAAGCAGCTTGACTCTGATTGGTCAAGGCATTGTCTTGAGGAATGAACCAGCGAATGGCTATCACTTATTTAATTGGCTCCCCATTAAAAAAAAACATTTGGATTGGAAAAGGTATTTACTGGGAAAATAAATTTTAAAACCTTTTTTTTGCAACCAACCGAGGGGGCTGAATAGGAGAGCCAGCTCACTCCTCCTCACCTATCCATTACAACCTACAAAAAGAAAATAGTGTTTAGAGAATAGTGGTTTTTTTTTAGCATTTTGTTACAGTGCAAGTTTTATATGGTGAAATCTTGCCATGTCATTCTTTCAGCTAATAACTGGAAGTTTGAATCCCTTTAAAAGTTATCAGTCTCTACAGAGATCGTGACAGCCTGAACTAGTATAAGTGCGGCACAACCTGAAAACTCCTGTGCAACCTTTACAGACCACCCTGCCCTCTTCAGCAGCAGATTAGGTTGGGGTTGTTGGGAGAGCACACAAGTATGAGCTGAATGATGCTTGGTTCTTTCAGTTCCTTCTCTAATACTTTCACTCACTCAAACTGATTTATGGCTTTGATATTTGTATTACACTTGGAGTTTATTTTCCCAAGGTGTCCACTGGGTACCCAGAAGAACTTTGCAGTAAGATTGCTTTTCATAGAACAGGTTTTCCAAACCTTTTCCTCATATATTTTGACAATGTCATTGTTACTGAAGCCCCATGAATAATTCAAATTCATATTTAACATCGGGACTAGGAACATTATTTCCTGTCACCCCTTTCTGGTTATGGAGTATACAGAAAAACATGTATTTTCTTCATCCATTTTACATCGGGGTGCGTGTTCTTCCTCAAATTCCTCATCAGAATCAACATCACAGGCAGTAGACTTTGTCCTTCCCCCTGCTGGTTTCTTGCACCATAAATTCTGGCCTTCTTTTCTGTCTCTAATCTGCCAGCATCTACTATTTCCCAGCCATGCTCAGCTAAATGGTTCAATTCCAGAAAGGTTTTTTACAAAAAAAACATTGTTTAGTTTGATGATTATTGTTACCACATCCCTAAAGTGGTGGGGTGACTCTGTTCACCCTGTGGTCTGTAATTTACTCACCTGCAGGACTGTGGTCTCCATCTTAGCCTGTTTCGAGAGTTCTAGAAGATGTGAGTCTGTCTGCTTCCAATGGTTTCCTCTGTGTCAATGGGTGGGATTTTACAGTCCCACCAATATCAATGGGCTTTTGAACGGCTCGCCGCATTTTACAGTCCTGCACCCGCCACGGCAGGGCCATAAAATTCTGCCCAATGTTCCCTTCAAAGTGTAGTCAAAGTGGCCACTTTTTATATCATCTAGACGCCCACTAAAGTCACATATTTTGGACAGTTTCCTCAGTTCTGCTATAAACTGAGAAACATTTTCCTCATCCCTTTAGTTAAACTCAAACTTTTCCACAATAATGAGTAGCTTCAGGCTCAGATGTTCTCTGACCAGTTGAACTCTTTGAAGCTTTCGCCCAACTGATTTGGGTTGAGCAGAAGCAATCTGAATCTGAATAGATGTATAAGGTGTAGGCCCACAGATAGGCAGTAAAACTGCTCTCTGGTTGGCCTCTATTGTAAGTTAATTTGCTTTAATAAGAAATGTTTCTATATATTCACTCCAGCTCAACTTCACTCTCTGATTTTTCCAACTAATGCCAATATAATTTAAAAAGACGCTGTCAAGGTAGACTGCTGTGTAAGTGACAAAAATGTCTAATATTCAATTTTTTTTGTATTCTTTATTCTCATCACCATTGAATAACCACTCATATTGTTATAATAATAAATAGCAGTTTTTACTTCTAGGCCCTCTAGAAAGTTCCACCAAAGAATAACAAGAACAATGCAACAAAAGGCCTTTAAACAAAATTCCCTACCATCGGGGCCATCACGTAGAGCTATTATCCATTTTACCATAAACAGCATTGAATCTGTTTGGGTGGTATTGGTTCAGGGATATTAACTAGAACTCCTTTGTTCTTCTTCAAATAATGCCGTAAATCTTTTACATCCACCTGAACAAGTAGACAAGGCACAGGTTCAACATCGCATCTGGGAGACGGCACCTTGAACAATGCAGATCTCCCTCACTACCTCAATGCAATGTCAATATAGATTATTCACTGGAATCATGGAGTGAGGCCTAAGCTTGCAAATTTCTGACTCAGCAGTGAGATTGTTAACTCGGGCAGTTTGAACCTAACCCGCACATTGGCAAACGGACAGGATTGGACCTGGGGTTGGTTTTACATCCCACCCAATTTTACTCTTCATTCAAATCAGTGAGAGTAATACTGGGCAGGATGTAGCCCCAGCATTCCACCCAATCCCATGGGATGCCATGGTGAGTTAGGTTAAAATGAACCCTCATAGACCCAGATAAATTGAGCCTATGGTTTGCCAGCATGATATTGGGGGAAGATGGTGGTGTAGTGGTACTGTCACTGGACTAGTAATCTAGAGGCCCCAGTTAATGCTCTGGGAATACAGGTTCAAATCTCACCATGGTAGCTAGTGGAATAATTTAGAATTGAAAGTTAGTCTCTGTAATGGTGGCCATAACAACTATCATCAATTGTTGTAAAAACCCATCTGATTCACTAGTGCCCTTTTTTAGGGAGGCTGCCATCCTTACCTGCTCTGCCCTACATGTGGCTCCAGATACACAGTAATGTGGTTGAATCTTAACTGCCCTCTGAAATGGGGAATGGGCTAGCAAGCCACTGCTCAGTTCGAGGGCAATTGGAGATGGGCAACAAAAGCTGGACCTTGCCAGTGACATCCATATCCTATGAAAGAATTAAAAAAGGAAGCTAGCTTTGGTGGTCACATGCTGGCATCAGGTTCACTCATTGGTCCGTGATTATATCCTGGGATTACTGCCCTCAATAGCTTCAGAATGGGGTCATCCAGTAGCTAATGCAAGTGCACAAACCCAAATTGATACAAAGGTGCTTTTATAGACTGTGTAAGGAAGAAAACATCAGTGAGAGGGAGAGCTAAACCAGATAGATTGTTGGTGTCTTTTTTATTTAATGCTATCGTTCGGTTGCGTTTCATCAGCTATCAAAGTTCTGTCCTTAGGTAAGAAAAGTGACTTTAATAATGTCAATATAGGGACCCCACTTAGAAATTGCTCTCCCTCAACCCAAGTGCCAAACTAAAAGCACCTAGACAGCCACTGAGGGAGACAAACACTGAGGGCAGTGAGTGACAGATCTGAGACAGCCAGAGAGACAGGAAGACAGAATAAAACAGAGAGCCAAAGAAAGAAAGAGAGAGTCAGCAAGAGAGGGAGCCACACAAATACAGACAGTGAGAGATACATAGAGACAGGCAAGGAGAGATCCAGACACATAAAAAAAAGAGGCACACAAACACAGATAAATAAATAGAAAAACAGAGAATTCCAAAGAAAAAGGTTGACAGAGAGCCACAGAGAAAGATTTTCCCCTCCTCTGTTGGCCCATGACAGTAATGACTGGGCGGTTGGAACATAATGATCCAGCAACTTCCGTCATTCCTTTAGTTCCTTTAGCCTTAGATTCTTACCAGTTGTCTGTGGCAGTGCAGGAAACCTGCCTGAGAGGAAACAATATAATTGAAATGCCTTCCCAGGAATAGCAGCCGGATAGTGTACGAATAATCGCTAATCCATTTTGGAAGGGTGCCTTTATAGCCTTCTTGTTTTGCAGAAAAGCACCAAGATAGATTTATGTGAGAACTATTGAAATGACTAGAACAACCTTGAAATCTACCCTACAGTTTAATGAATGGTTTTGAAAGGTAGCTGGAAAGCTGGCTCTATTGGCGGATGTAGGGATTAAAACTAAAAAAAACTGTAGAACCAAAGATGAGGAGGAGTTTTTTTTCTTAGTTGAATATAACAGCAGGAAGCCAGAACTGATAGAGACTAAGATAGTTAAGGTTCTCTTCAGGAAGCTTTTTACCATCACACCTTGGGGACTTTGATATCTGATACTAACCTAAAGGTTGTCAGTTCAATAATTCTGGTAATTTGTGCATTAGCTCTTGGGGGAAGTAAATATAAAAGCCTTAGGATTGCTGTGGTTCAGTGGGGGAACACACTCATTCCTACCTACCCCACATCATGTGGTTAACTCTCGGTACCCACAAAACGGGCCGAGGAAGGTACCCATTTGTAAATAATTGCTGCCAAAAGAGTCAGTCTAACCTATCAGCATTCTATCAGGATAAGTGCGTGGGTAATGGTTCTCTCTATAGTGAAGCCCACATGGCAGCAGGTTTGTTCTGGACTCTTGGGTTTCATAACATCGAGGTCCCAGGAAAGTGTGGAGCAGCCATTCATTCTGTGCCATTTGCCACCGGCTGCAGTCAGAGGCAGGGATGAAGGGAGGTGGAGGTGGCTGGTGGAGGGTGGCCAAATCGCGACTTCAAACCTTCATCCTCCCCGTTGAATAGTCATGGCTGACAAGGGAACATAGTCTTTCTATGCTGCCAAGGCAATGGTCTCTCTATAGAGCCTCAAGAGTAGTGGAGGCAAGTGGAATAGTGTCAAAGCGAGGCTTCTTCCACATGGCTCTCATCACCCTGGTCAAAGAGCAATATCTCCTATGCATTAATGTTTGAATGGGAGGAACACCCATCCCTGGTCCTCCAGAATATCCTTTACCTGGAAGAGGTGAGGTGGGGATGCCATGTCTAGATGGAGGTCAGGCAAAGGGCTTAGCCCTGGCCTGCTGGCTTTGAGATGGAGGGAAACCCGTAAAGGATATGCTCACTTAATGTATCACTTCAATTCATTCACACATCCACTGCAGCATTGATGATGCAGGCTGCCTGCCTTGGTAATGTCTCTTATCCAGCTGAGGAGAAGGAGGGCCCATGTTGGTTGGCACAGGGCCATGAGGAGCAGGGGGCTGAGCAGCAAGAGACAGTGAGGCCTCTATAAGGTCAAGAGGATGGTGAACCTGGGCCACTTTAACAGTGAGTATTAGCTTGATCATGGATGTAACGCCGGCGGCGCTCTTATCTAGAGATGAGCAAAAGGCAATGCTGGAGGTGCCTTCGTATGTCCTGGGATGTGGTTGCTCACATCTGTGAACTCCTCCATAAGGAGCCACAGCCAATAGGAGTTTGGAGGAGTAGTGTGGAGTTTCTGACCAGCATTGAGTGAATATCTGTGTGAATATGGCACCACCAGGATCTCTGACCCCATGAGATAATGGCGGGGGTTGACTTCTTGCCTGCACCACCACAAGATTCGCTGAGCTCCCCGTGGGTGCGTAATTAATAAACTAAAAAGCGGAAGATGCCACTTATTCGCCCGCCCCGCTGCTCAGCGGGAATCACGCCAACTTTCCCACCCGCCACCATACTTAGTCTCCAGGATGGAAAATTCTGCCCTTTACATAATCATAAAATTGTATTAGAAGCAGTTTAGAGAAGGTTCACTTGACTGATCCCTGGGATGAAGGGCTTATCTTACGAAAATAGGTTGAACAGGTTGGGCCTATACTCAATGGAGTTTAGAAGAATAAGAGGTGATTTTATTGAAATATATAAGACCCTGAGAGGACTTGATAGGGTGGATCCAGGTTTAAGAATAAGAGACCTCCCTTTTTAGATGGAGATGAGGAGAAGTTTTTTTCTCAGACGGTCATTGGTCTGTGGGATTCTCTTCCCCAGAAAGCAGTGGATGCTGGTTCATTGAATTTATTCAAGGCTGAGTTAGATACATTTTTGACAGGCAAGGGAGTCAAAGGTTATAGGAGCAGACAGGAGAGTGGAATTGAGACCATAACCAGAGCAGCCATGACGTTATTGAACGGCAGAGCAGGTTCGAGGGGTGAGTAGCCTACATCTGCTCCGAAGTCCTGTGTTCCTATAGGCCACAGTGGCATCTTCCTCGTCACATTGTCAAGATGATGATTATTCAGTGGTATTCCTTTCACACTGAGGTGATTCACCACCAATTGTTTTCAGGTTGAAACATTCTGTTCTTGTCAACTCCCCTCTTAAAAAGTTCAATAAATTATAATGCATTAAACGTAACACTGATGAAGTGAAATAGTGAGGAGGATGAGGCGAGGAATTCGTGACACACGCAGATAAGTAGTACTGATAGCGAGGCAGATTCAGGACCACCTCTGCTTTTTCTGTCTTTTCAAGTATCGACACCCCTAATGACTGTACTTGTCAGAGATAATAACCACATCGGAGAAATCCCAGCTACTGAGAGAAGAATTAGCATAGGTGGCTGACTGCAAAACCCTGCTGGGGAATACTCCTTCATCTCTTTATCAGGACAATACAGGACATAAAAACAGCCAATCCTCTCCACTGCTAACACTGTGTGATCAATGCCAGCTGCTGTGTTTATAGAATGCAAGCTGGGTAGGTTCTTAACATCCACCTCCCCTTTCCCCTCCCCATCCATTCTTCATCACACTCCCTCTCCACATCCCCTCTCCATAACATCCCCTCCCCTTCTTCCACCCCTTCCCCATAACACACCCCCACTCCATAACCCCTCTTTCTCCCCTCTCCCCTCCATATCATTTACCCCCCCTCTCCATAACATCCCTCCCCCTTCTATAAAAGCCCCATCCCATTATCCTCTCCATAACAGCCCTCCCACCCTCTCCCCTAACATCCCCTCTTCTCCTTCACACACTGTCCATAACACCCCCTCTCCTCATCCCCTATTTCCCCCTTCTCCCTCTGAAAATCATTCCCACCCCCTCCTACTATCCCCTCGATAACACTACCTCCCCCTCCCTTCTCCATGACACCCTCTCCATAATACTTCCTTTCCCTCCCCTCTCCATAACACCCCTCCCCCTCCCACTCTTCCTTCCAAACTCCATAACAAAACAGCTTATAGCTGAGAGCAGAACAGGTTGAGCTGGTGAGGGAGGAGTTGCCTTTTCCATTTCATTACCATCAGCTTTTACTGATCAGTTTAATGGCAGCAGAATAACTTCCAACCACTTTTTCTACTTCAGCTAAATATTTGAATTCATTTGAATAAATACATTGTCTGGTGTGTTAAGGGAAGGACTTGAGCTAAAAGTTCGATTGCCCTGTTTTTCATGTTCTCAGGTCATGATCTGTGACCCGCCCATGCCAGTTCTCCGTGTAAATTTTGTGCTGCCTCTTCATTTGAATGATCGTGGTGTGCAGCCCAGTGTGAGCCGCGCTGCTGGTTAGCTGCAAGCACAATAGGGAGTCGGAGAGCATGAAGGTTAACACATGTTCCAGCTAGTCTCCAGCTCTTAAAGGCAATCTGTCCCTCTTAAAGGAAGCTGTACTGCAGAACTGAAGGCTGCCAAAAAGATCATATTTGAAAACAAAGGTGAAGTAAAATGGAGCCGCAGCCCAGGGAATGGCTCCACGATCCAGTGATACCAATGTTGGAGCTACTAGTCCTAGAGATAGACTGAAGGACAGAGTTCATGTTTTTGTGGAGGCCAGAAGGCCCTTATGCCAGACCCTCTGGAGGGAATGGAAGCAAGTTGCAAGGGAGGTCAATGTCTGGAGGCTGACATCAAGGACCTGGCAGCAGTGTCAGAAGAAGTTCAATGGCCTCACACACTTGGTCAATGTAAGTGAATGCATCTTCACATTATCTCTCTTACCCACTACACCAACAGCCTCTCACACTGCTCGATGCACCACTCCAATCACTCACCCAGCAGCACTCTCAATGTCAATGTAACCTTGATGCCTACAGACACATTGCCATCCTGGCTCGACTCTGAGGCCAAGTTGTAGGAGGTGGCACATTTCAATGACCACCTAATTGTTGAGCCTGAGTTGTCACTGGCACTGCTCCTGTGTCAATTAGAGGTAGAAGTTCTCCTGAAAAACCTTGAGTGGGTTGGTCTTCTATGGCCTTCTTCTTCCTGCCTTGTCGCAGAGGTTCCTGTCTCTGGAGCCTCTGCTCCATCTCATGGTCATGTTGCAGAACAAGAGGCACTGCAACCACAGCCCCCATGCCCCAGGTACCAAATCAGTCACCAGTTCTGAAAAAGACATTTCCAAAACTAAAGCACAGCACTCCCACCAACTCATCTGAAGTAAGTTAAAAGCACCTCACCTGCAAGTTAGTGCAGGGCCTTTAAATAACATTGTTGGAGATCCTCATGCTTCTGGACACCTGCTGAACCATGAATGATCAACACTGGTGTCCAGCTCATCCACAGAAAAAGTTTCTGAGATATCAAATCAACGGGAGCAGCTGTTTAACACCATTCATAAATCACAGAATGACTACAGCACAAAAGGAGGCCATTTGACCTGTCGTGCATGTGCTGGCTCTCCGAAGTAGCAATTCACTGAATGCAGCTCCCCTGCCTTCCCTCCGTAGCCCTGCACGTTCGTCCTTCTCAGATAATAATCCAATTCCTGCTGCTTCTGGATAGCACAACCACACTAGTGCCTTCCTAGCAGGGGAATGTGGAGTTGTGGAGCCAAATTCCGTGCCCATAGCATTTATTTTATTACATAGAAGGGGTGAACCTAAACACGTGAAGTAGGCAAAAAAAAACAAAATTAAATGTAAACTAAGAGAAAAGAAAGGGGGCGGGGGAGGAAATTTGGATTCCAACTTATATTCGAGACTCTATCTTATGTTAAAGACACCATTTTGTAGCAAAATGCCTGCATAGATCCACTGAAACTGATAATAACATGTCTGACAAGTGAAGAGGGCACTCAGCAGTTTGCATACCTCCTCCATGCTGTGTTAGCTCAACATTATTACAATTATGCAGCTCTTCCTTGAAACTTTCCCTGTCTGATTGATGCTCTGCAACTATAACTGAAACAAGAATTTTTTTTTAATTAAGAGCTTCCATCTCATTGAGAAGGCTTCAGATCAATCCACATCCAACAACCAGCTCTGAAAACTCTGCTCACATTTTGACAGCTGTGACAAATTCCAACACAGCAGCTGAGACAATCCACAATATTCCAAAACAATCAACAACATTATAAATAAAACAACACACAGCATTCTAAAAAAGGTCAATTCACCATATTTTTCGACGTTAACGGACTGTATAAAAAATTCTAGCAACCAGATACAGGTCTTCACCAAAATCTGATCGTTTCTCCCTTTGATCATCTGTGTACCAAGTTTTTTTGAAATGCATCCACTAGTTTTTGAGATATGTGGTTCACAGACAAACAGGCAAACAAACAGAGACAAAAGCAATTCCTCTACCCATCTTCAGTGGCAGAGGTACTAAGGACAGGTCTCCAAAGTTTCAGTCTCCCTCCCATATCTTGTGGTTGGTAAACATTGGAGTCATTAAAAATAATTGGCTGTCCATTTGTGCAATGCTGACCTTCTTGTAGATAGATTGATCTCTGTTAAGGTAGTTGCATGAAGCCTGTGAATTTCTCATCCATATAACCATGGAGACAAGAAGTCTCTGGAATGCAGAGCAGATAAGTTAACATAAACCAAGGGTAAAAGTCATATAAGAGTGTGATGGAATGGCTTACACCTAAGGGTATAATAACTGTACATTCTAACTCAAAGTGGAAGATCAAGGGTTGGCCACCCTGCTATTGAACTAAGCATCACATTGTCATATGTGTTTTCCGGGAGTATTATTTCCTTTAATAAATTTATAAAGTGAATGGGCAGGATACTTGCTAATATACAGCTTAGAAGTAGCACAAAATGAATGCAAGAATAGCAAATCAGTGTATGTTTAAAGGAGGAGGCACTCGGTTGGAGGGGTGAACATGATGAATAAAATCAATTTTTGGTTCGGGGACACAAATCATTAAACAACAGCAAAAGGAAATCACAAAGGTTTGATCCTGATCAAATGAGCACCCATGGAGGTGGAGGCATAGGGGACACGTAGGAAAGGATCTGAAGGCTAGGAGAATGGAACATTGGCATTCAACTGGATATGAGGCAGGAAATGTAATAGAAGGACTTGGCCCCTAAAGGGTTAACATGAGACTGAGTACAGTACCACCCACACAATGATGTAAGAGGGCTGTTTTATGGTTGAACCTTGGGGAGGATGGCTGAGGAACGTGATTGTCTTCACCTATTCTGCTGGCTGGAGAAGATAGAGAGCTATGCAGGCAACCCTGCTGAGGAGAGAGAAGGGCTGATTTCACATGATGTTCATCAGCTCCGAGATCTGTTCATTGTCGTACCTCAAAGGTTCCTGTATTGTGTCATTGATAGGGAATTGGACTCCCCCTGCGCCATAAAGTGAGGTGTCCATCATTTGGACCCAGAGACCTTGGAGCCAGTGTTCATTGTCAGGTAGGATTGTCGCTCCTTAGCTAACTTAAAGTTGGTTAGATGGCCGTTCGCCATGATATCTGCATTCCAGAACAAAGAGACCCAACGTCTGATGTCGCCTAAGAAGAGAGGCTGTGTGTCTTCAGCGTCACTGGCCTCGACCTTGTGGGTGGATTTTGGGTTGCCTGAGTAGTGCTGGGGTCTCAACTTGCACAGCTAACCAAAATGTCCCTGTCTGTGCCAGTGGAAGCACTGGGCGTTGGTCTTTCCTGTGAGAGGCTGTTCGGCAGGGTGGTTCAGGGGTGGTGTGTCCTCACTTGGGCTGTCCCTCTGCCCCTGTGGCTTGATATGGTGGACAGTGGTGTGGCTCCTGCCCCATGCAGTATTCTCTCTTCTGAGAATAGTCCTGTGTTGGTCGCACAGCTCAGGGAGTCTAACCAGCTGGGCAGCCTTGCCGAGAGTAAGATCATCTCTTGCTTGGAGGAGGTCAGAGAATGAATCGTCCGCTACACCTGCCACAATTCTGTCTTGGATGAGTTTGGATTTTAAGTCGCTATATTCGCACCCTTCTGCCATGTGGCAGAGATCATTGATGAAGGAGTCGGCAGGGTCCCCAGGCTGATGGACTCCCTTGTTAAATTTGGTGCATTCCAGGATTTTACTGAAGCTCAGGTTAAAGCAGATTGGAAGTAAACGTAAATCAGCCTCTATCCAGGGAATAATGACTTGGGGGTAGGTGTAGTAGAAGAAGCTAGCACCTAAAGGGTTAACAGTGAATCTAAGTACAGTACCGCCCACACGGTGATGTAAGAAGGCGCATGACCTAGGGCTAGGGCCTAGTATGGAGCCCTCCCCATACCCACTTTAAATATATATATAGTTAAGCATTGTTAATAAAGACTTATTTGTAACTTATACAAGACTGCTTCATGGTGTCCAATCAGTATCCTTCAAGGGCAGTGACAACAGAATACATCATGGTAACAGCAGTGGGATTTATCAGGAAGCACAGGTCAAGATTGACCAACCAAGGAGCCCACAGGCCAACTTGACTGGCCCTAATGTTGCACCAAAAGCAACCACTTTATTCCTCTCAATTTGTTTCATGAAATATATTGGGCAGGGTTTTCTGGTTGGCGAGTGGGGGTGGGGCCCGCTCGCCGACGCGTCAGATGACGCTGGGATATGTCAGGCTTACGTCCTGATGTCACCCTGCGTCATTTGGATTTTCAGTTCTGCGGGCATGCTCCCGAACTGTCAATGGCCTATTAAGGCCATTAAAAAACTAATTAACTTGATTGACGGACCTGCCCGTTCAGCCTTAAGGTTGGCGGGCAGGCCGGGAGCCCAGGCGGGCCTTGGAAAAAGCATGAGACCTCATCCACGGGCGGGATGAGGTTTCATGAGGGCTTTTAAATGTTTATCAAATATTTAAGTAAAAGTTTAGGTCATGTCCCAACTCATGTGACAGTGCCATATGAGGCGACATGTCAAGGAAATTTTTTTTATTACCTTTCTGTCAACTTTTTATTTGGAGCCAATCTCTCTGAGGCAGTACTTTGCCTCAGGGAGATCTGTGCACTCTTTTTTGAGAAACAGCTGAGGGAAATCCCCCTCTGCCCACCCGCATATGGAGCACATAGCACTTTCTGGCGGACGTCACGCTGGGCAAGCTTTAATTGGCTCGCCCACATAAAATGGCAGTGCCCCCCCGTCTCCCCCCAACTGGGGGCGCCGATCGGAAGGCTGGCCACTGGCGCCCGCTCCCGCACTTCTCCCCCCCTCAGTGAGGGGGATAATGTTTCCCATTGTAACACATACGCATGGGAACAGTTTTTCATAATGCACATCACACAAAGCATTCACCATCAGCAATATTTCAATGATACTTATCACATGGTAAAAGCTTCTATCATGATAATTGATGTCTCACATGCCAGCACCATGATGGCATGCGTCTCTTCCCATCTATTTAATGCAGGAAGACTTGCCGGAAAAGAGCACTGTCAGCACTGCTATTGAAAAACAAAAGTTATTGTGACTGACTCTAATAGTCTAAGTATCTTCAGCTTTGACCCATGTGATCCCTTGCTGTAAGCTGGAGGCAGCCATTTTATCATTGACTAATATGCAGTTCATTCATGATGACTTCAGTGAGCTCAGTTAATCATAAGTCTCTACCTCTCTCTCTCTTTCTCTGCCTCTATCTGAAGGTTGGACATAAAAATGAAACCAAACATTTCAATATCATTTATGTGTTTAGAAAACATAACAGGAAGAATCAGGTGCAAAAATGTTCATTCATGTGTGAGTGAATTGACAGTTTTAGCTCATGCACAATTACTTGCATTTCACACTTAATCACATCCCCTTAATTTGAATTTCGTACTTAAAAAAAGATTTTTCCTGTGTGGTTTTCAACAATTTGAAACATGGCCCTTACGGTTTATGTTTTTTAATTCACTTCAGTATGTTTTACGTGTAATGTTTGATGATGAATGGCAGCTTGATAAATGGTCTGGATTTCTTCTGTTGAATAAGTACATGCAGCAGTGTGTGAGAGAAGGAAAGAAGGAATAGCAGTTCATAGTATCTGATCACATCCCAAACAGTACTGTCCGAAAACACCTGATATAAAATGAAACACGGTGCCAGTCGTTAACGTAGGGGAACATGACTGACACTTGAATGCAGCAAAACGCTACAAACTGCAATATGGCCAGTTAATCTGCTATGGATTGTGTTTATGGAGGAAAGGTATTGCTGGACGCAAGGATAACTCTCTGTTTTATTTTATTTAAAATAGTGGCAAGGGATCTTTGGTATTCTGAGGAACAGTCAGGATATAATTTTTAGATCTTATTATTTGGTGCCTTAGTGCATGTTGCATCCACCTCCAAAACTATACCTTTAATGAAAAGGTCCTTTGTTAATATACTTATTAATAGTACAATCAAGATAGCTGAGATTAGTGGAGAGGGATTGCCTTGGCTTTTATCTGAATCCTTGGCCTAGCCTAAAGGCCTGTGCATATCCTGCAGCCTGCTTGATCAATTGTTAAGCCCTCGCATAGATATATCCAGATACATTAAGTGGAATGTATTACTTAAAGGACATTTTGAGTTCAGAGTCACCCCTATAAAGAGAAATCTCCTCTTGTAATAACAGATGACATCATCCTTAGTGGTGGTTTAATATTTTTTATGCAATCACATTATTAATATTGAGTGTGTCAGTGCCAAGCTGCAGGCTCTTGCAATTTGACCGAGGATAAAGTAATATTGTTTCCCCAAACCCCAGGACATGATTCAAAAACATCAACTTAATCAGTTAAAAGGCTTTTATATTTATTGTGGCCTGGCTATGCATGCTTACCTCATTTAATCAGAATTTTAATGCGGCTAGACGCTGTCCATTTTGTGAATGAAAATGGTGCCAAAAAATCCCAGCACTCCATTCGGTGACTAACTAGCGCAATCACTGCCGATATCTGCTGTGTCATTCATTTTAGGATGTGGCTTCCTGACCCTGTCGTTTGATTTAATTAGCAGTAATTTCCTCACTGTATTAGTCATTCCCCGCTTCCACCCCCGCCCCGCCAGTATAGATGACTTGTACTGCAATGCGTAGAGCCTGGGTGCAGATTAATGGTTCTCTTAGAACAGAATGTACAATTTGCTCTTCGTAAAGGTGACAGGGAGATTGGCCTCGTCTTAACTGCTCCATGAGCTGCAGTGGCTGCTATGCAACATCTTAAAATACTCAGCTAGAATATTTTTGTCTTCTTTTCCAGGCAGACACTGTTAATCTTAAGCAATGTTTATAAATGCTCATATTTTTAATGGGACCCGACTAGATTTGCTGTTAATCAAGCATCCCTGTACTTGTGATAGCATTGAGTTTCTTAGGCTGAAAATGCATCTCAATGAGTTAACTGAAGTTAAAAAAAGTAGTAGTTAATGAACGATGTGGCCTATTGCCTACCTGAGCCACATAGACCAAGAAGAGCCCAATTTCAATTCTCGTTCTGTATTACATTCCCTGTTATCGAAGTGACAGGGTGTACATGTACTATAATGTATTTTAGCACCCCTAGACTATTAGAAAATTGAACCAGAATTCCTGCTTACTGAATGCTTACCCTGACCAGCAGACAGCGATGGTGGTGGATTTCACACAATCAGTCGATTATAATTGAATGTTTATAATTTGCATTAAATCTCTTTCCTTGTGTATCTTTGGTTTCCTCCCAGAAGCAGGGAAACCCATTAAATATCCTGCTTGGAATCAACCCTGTCTAATCCTATAAGGCACCTGTTCCTCAAAGCAGGCATCTCCCATTAGGGTGGAATTGCTTTTCACTGATGAGTTTTAAAGCATAGCTTGAAAGGAAAAATAAAAGACTTGCATTTATAAAGCATTTTTCAGAACCTCAGGATGTGTCAAAGCACTTCACCACCAATAAAGCTCTTTTGGAATGTAGTCACATGTATAATGTTGGAAACTCTACAACCAGCAAGGTTTCACAAACAGCATTGTGATTAATGACCAGATCGTATGTTCGAGCAATGTTGGCTGAGGAATAAATATTGGCCAAGACACGAGGGAAAACTCTTCCTCTCTTCTTCAAAAATAATGCCCTGGGGTCTTTTATGTCCATCTAGGTGTGCAGACGGATCAGTTCAACACCTCAGCCGGAAGACGTCATTCCAACAGCATAGCACTCCTTCAAATACTGCACCGAAGTGCCAGCCTAGATTTTGTGCTCAAGTCACTGAAATGGGAATTGGGAGCATTTTGAATGAGACACATTGACTTTCCCACACAGTTTTCTGGCTAGCATTCCTGTCAAAGCAAGGCTCCCACTTGTTGTGGAGTCTCAAAAAAATTGACCCCACTATGCACTGTTAGGTTCCATGCTTTTTATTGAAAATTCTGTACAAATAACAATGTAATTTATCCCTGATTTCCAAAGCAAAACTCCATAATATCTTTCCATCCTCAAATTTCCATTTCTCAACCGTCACTGACTGCATTTCACAGCCATTATGTTGGCCACAACACAGAAACGGTTCTGTCCCTTGCAACTTTTGATTATCTAGGAATAAAAGGAACAGGAATTGTCTTCAGCCCCTCAAACCTATTCTGCCATTCAATTAGCTCATGACTGATATGCACCCCAGCTTCATTTATCTGCCTTTGTTCCATATCCTTTGATCCCAGTGCCCAACAAAAATCTGTCAATCTTAGCTTCCAATTGTCTCCATACCCATGGACATCTGGAGAAGAGAATTCTGATTTCTACTACTGTGTGTGTGGAAGGAGTGTTTCCTAATTTCCTTCATAAATGGCCCGACCCTTTTGTTTAAGATCATGTGCCCTCATTCCTCCTTCCCTTGCTGGAGGAAATATTTTTTCCGTATCTACCCTGTCAAATCCTTTTAACATGTTAACATATTGTTCAGAGCAGCTCTTAATTGTCTATTCTCAAGGGAATATAAGATGAGTTTATGCAACTCATAGGAACATAGGAATAGGAGTAGGTCATTTAGCCGTAGAGCCTGCTCCACCATTCAACTAGATCATGGCTGATCATCAATTTCAGACCTGAACATGCTCAATGGTTGAGATTCCACAGCCCTCTGCAGTAGATAATTCCAAAGAATCAGCACCCCCTCTAAGCCCCCATATTTATTCTAGTGAATCTGTATCTGAACCCCCTCCCCTGCCACCCCCAGCACCCCCATCACCCCACCCCAACCCCCACCACTCCAACCCCCACCACTCCAAGACCAATATATCCTGCCTAATTGGTTTACTGTCCAGAACTGAATGCAAGGATCTGATCAGATCTCTGCCTATGTCAGTCTGGTCTGGTGGAATAAATCTACCTGTGATTAAGAGTGATACTGAAACATTAAAGAAAGTATGCGCTACGTACAAAAATGTTAATCTTTTTCAAGTAAACCTCCCAAAACATTACTCATTGTGAGTCAGATGGTGTGCTAGCTACATCTGAAATGTGACATGTGAAGGGAGACAGAAAGTAAAGTGTGATTCCTAAAGGAAGTGTATATTACATATACAACTTTTAATTTATTTAATCTATTGTATAAAAAATATCTTCTGCATATTAAAAAAGTAAAGAAATGTATTTAATCAAAAAAGCACCAGCTTCGTTGTTTGGGGTCATGTTAATGTATTCATACTGTAGACGGGCTAAGACCTCACACTGGACAATGACCTTTTAAAAGGGATGAAGCTATGTCTGTGACCCTGGACGAAAGGGGCTATTTGGCAGTATTGAAGAAATTGGCAACTCACTATCTCAGAACAGACCCTAACAACCCCCCTCTGTGGGCTGTAGAGACCAAGATCAAAGGGAACCGTACAAAGGCCACCTGTCTTTCAGAATCCACGCTAACCAATCAGAGTTTACTAGTCTGCTAGGTCAAAGAGCCCTGCAACCTTCGTCAATTCTTAATGGCTGGGACATTTAACAATCTTGGGGACCTAGATGAGGAATACACATCCTTTGTCAAAAGTGGTGTGGAGAGATGGGAGTCACGTGACATAAACATATAGCTGGGAGAACCACTTATACTGTCTTGCTGTACTGCAAAGCTCAGTCTGCCATTTTTCCAGCTACAAAGCAGCAGACAGGAAAGGGGCTCTGTCCAGGTTTGGACAATGTTTGGCCCGCACCTACACTGTTCCTACTAAACCTTCTGTACCATCGCCTACAAGATTACTCATCTCTGCGTGCCTATCTCGATGTGGAAGTCATCTCTACTGGTAAAACGAATTATCTAGCATTAGCTCAGCCTGCCAACCTCTTTGAAGGAATACACCATTGGAATTTGATTCTGTATTCTGACACATATGAAACAATAATTCTTTTCTCTGTTGTCTTTTCCCTGTAAATCTTTTTTTCTCCATCCCCCTCTATTGTATGAGTAAAAAGGAGGCTACATTGTGGCCCGCCTCCTACAGTTGAACGTGTGCAAATGAACTGACCCTTTAAGTTTAACCTATTTCAAGTTTCTTGTGGGGTTATTAATAGATATTGGATCACACTGAAACTGAGGTGTTGGGAAACACACTAACGCTTGTAAAGGAGGAAGCAAATCAAAAATACCTTTCTGTTTACAGATGGGTGGTGAGAGGAGAAATCAGGGTTGTTTAAATATACCCACCCCACCCTGCTCCTGTCCATGACAATACTAATTGAAAATCTCACCTTTACAAATACTTTGAACAAGTTGGTGGTTTGAATGAGCTGCCTTGCTATTTTGATCCTGCGTTCATAGGTCAGGCAGTGAGAGACACGAAAGAACGGCTTTGTATTCAGATTCACAGTTGTGCTACTGGTTATTAAGCAGGTGGAGAGAGAAAATGTTCAGCTCTAGCGGCGAAGCTCGCAGGTTCCATCTTTACTGAGTGCCTGGAGACACTTGTTGAAAAAAGGTCATTGACTGGAGGTTGCTGGATGTATTTGGAGACAAGACTTACTCTGTACAATTACTGAGATCCTCCTAATTTACCATGATTGCCTGGAGGCAAAAGGTGCTCCAGTTCTCTTGGCGGGTTTATTACAATTATGCAACCATTGTGAAAATGTGTAAAGCAAAGGAATTTAAAGGATTTTACTATGGTATTTCTTGAAAATCACATCATTTAAACTGAATGCTTTAAATCAGTAAATGCAAAGACTTTCCTCTGGTTTTGCAGATCTCGTTCATTCTAAGTAATGATCCTGCTTACTATTATAGCTTCTCACATTAGTGGGAAGTTGATGGTTTTCAAGACCTAAGAGGAGTAAAATAGAATTTACATACTTAATACACAAAATATGGATGGGTTAAGTATCAATTACACATTTGTATACACTAGTCACACTGATCCTTTGTTTATGAAGAGGCCGCCATATTCTGAGCTACAAGTTTAATGTAGGAAAGCAAAGAAAAAGAATGAATACATACAATGAGGGAGCACAGACTAAGGAATAAACATCACGAGATTAGAAATAGATGTATGAACACAGTGAGGAATTAGAGACTGAGCAGGAAAAAAGTGAAAGTTTAGAGGCTAGTATGGCCACAGTAAAAGAATAGAGTCTGAAGAATAAACAAATGGAGGCCTTAGAGGCAAAAAGGACACGTGTTAAAGGATTGGAAAGAGGAAAATAACACATTGAGAAATTAGAAACAAAGGAATTACATAATGAGAGATTAGGGATGGAGAGATTACCATACAGAGAATAGAGAAGAGAGATAAGTAGAGTGAGGGATTAGAGAGTGAATGATAAACTCATCAAAGGATTAGGAATGGAATGAGAATACCGTGAGGGATCAGAAATGGAGGGATAAACATACTTAGCGACTACAAAGAGAAAAAACACAAGGGAGAGAAAGCAAGGCTGAGAGAATCACCAATCCTTCAGTAAGTTACCTCTCCACCTGTAATGCGTCTGTACATTATGTCTCCATCTACAATACCGCAGTATGTTATCCCTCCATCTCTAAGTGTTGGGTGCGGTGGATGGATAAACATACAAAAGATCTGGAGATTGATGTCAAAATCCTGGAAATCCCATACTAATAGGTCATCTACCATCTTATCTAAGGCAAATGGGGATGGGCAATAGATGCTGGTCCTGCTAGGGACCACCCCCACCCCTCAAATTCCATGCATGAACTGGAGAAGTATGAGAACTAGGAAGGTAATTAGGCGCACTGATGTAAATTTCCTGCTGGAGTGTTGTTTCTTTTTTTTTATATCTCAACAGAGCAGGAGATTAGCTCTTTATTGGCTAATTGGAGAGCCAGAATTTACTGCCCATGACTCATTACACAACATAGTTATCTGTTTAATTAGAATACAGTAATCATTATTCCACTAGGACATCCAAGCAATATTCCAATGAAATGCCATTATTCCAGTTGAGAAGAAAACAAATATGAAAAAAGATAAAACCATTTAACACATCATGCCTACTGCCTCCGACAGACCGCATCAGTAAGTCCTGTGAGAGTCCTCATGTGGAGGGTTAACAGCCAAAGATAAAACACTAAAAAGGAAAATAAATTTTCCACCATTCATATAATCATTCATATAATCCACATAAACCTCCCCATTCCTGGCTCTATGCGCAGGATTTTCTGGCCCTGCTGTGGTGGGACCCGTTGCAGGGGATGCAGCAGCCCAGACAATCCTGGCGGTGGTTGGGGTTGGAAAATCCTGACCTATATCTTTCTTCACTTTCTTTATCTCTCTTCATGCGTCCTCCATGCTCCTGTGAGTACGAGTCAAGGCTGAAATGCTTGCCATCATCTTCAGGTAGAAGTATTGAGTGGATGACCCACCTGAGGACCCCAACATCCCCCAAGCCAGTCTTCAACCAATTCAATTCACTCCACATGATGTCAAGAAACAGTTGAGTGCTCTGGATACAGAAAAGGCTAAGGGGCCCAACAATATCCTGACTGCAGTACTAAAGACCTTTAATCCAGAAGTAGTCATACTCCTAGAGAAACTGTTCCAGTACAGCTACCAACAACTACACAGCAACATGGAAAATGGCCCAGATATGCCCCGTGGGCAAAAACAAGAACAGCTTCAACCTAGTCGATTAACACCCCCACCCACCCACACCCCAACATCCCTACCCACCATCAAGATATTCACAATCATCAGCAAAGTGATGAAAGGAGTGGTTGAAAACGCTATTAAGTGTCACATTAACATGTTCACTGATGTTCAGTTTGACTGCATTTCAGCCTTGGTCCAAACATAGACACAGGATTCTAGAGGTTGTGGTTTAGGAAGCATTAATATTTTGTATGTAGCTTTGTTTCTGTTCTTCCATAGACATTGTTGGGGCTTAACAACAAATACTATCGTTTACCACCATAGCTGACAACTGACCTGTACCTGACCTGTATCTTGTTCTCATGTATTTGCTCTCCTATAGCACTGACCCTTTTTCTGCTATTAACGCATTTTGCTATTTTGCTTTCAGGCAGTGCTTACCTTTATTCTGCTATAAACACCTACTCTGGACTAAAGCTTTAGTCTTTAATACTATCATTACCTTTTAGTTTGCGCCATCTGCCCGTCCCCACTTTTTCAACAGCATAAAACCCATCACATTTCTACTTCTCTCCAGGTGTGAAGAAGAGCCATTTTAGACTTGAAACATTGGGCAGAATCACTTCGTCGGGCTGGCACGGTGGGTGGGCCCAGGAAGGGCCGCGCAATTGACAGCCGCCTACGATCGGGCCCCAACTACAGTTTCACACTGGCTGGCCAATTAACGGCCAGCCAGCGCCAGACGCGCGCTGATAACTTCAGCGCTGCCGGGGTGGGGGCGGGAGGAGACCGAGCACGGAAGTTTTGCGCATGAGCGGTGGGTGCGCTCAGTGAAAGCTCCCTGAAGGCACAGAGCCGTCTCAGGGAGCTGTAGATTTCTAACATTAAAAATAAAGAATTCAAAAATAAGGAAAACATGTCCCCGTTCATGTGGCTCTTTCACATGAGCAGGGACACGTTAAAAATGAGTTTTAAAAATCTTTATTTTTTAATCTTTTTTTAAAATCACTGTTCGAAACCTCATCCCACCCATGGTTGAGGTTTCACAAAAAAATGCAAAGGCCGCTTGGTCTATTTGCCTGCCCGCCAACCGTAGGGTTGGACAGGCAGGGAATATCTCACTTTAATTAATTAATGGGCTTAAAAGCCCTCTTAATTGTCAGCGGGTGCGCTGCTGACACCCGCATGCGCCCGCCGATTGAAATATCGCGCGAGTGCGCGATGACATCAGGGTGTGTGCCCGCACGCTGTGCTGAAAACCCTGGCCATTGAATCTGTTTCTCTCTCCACTGATGCTGCCTGACCTGCTGAGTTTTTCCAGCATTTTCTGTTTTTATTATAAATGATCACTTGTCAAATGAACTTTAAACATAAAAATTCTCAATTTCCGAGTTGGGAGTGACTGCCCTTGACATCAAAGCAGCTACTGGCTGAGGGTGGCATGATGGACCATTACTAAAACTGAAGTCAATGGAGGTCAGAGGGAAAACAATCCAGCAGCTGGACTCAAACCTGGCACAATCACCCGAGCCCCAGGACGTTGCTGCAGGAGTTCCTTGGGGTAGTGCCCTTTGACCAACTATCTTTAACTGCTTCATCAATGGCTTTCCTTCCATCATAAGGTTAGAAGTGGGAACATTTTCTGACACTTGCACAGCGTTCAGTTCCCACTTGCAACTCCTCAGGAAATTAAATAGTCTGTGCCCACATGTAGCAAGCCAAAGGCAATCTGGATCTGGGATGATAAGTAACAAGTAACACTTGTCTGACAAGTACTAGGCAATAAACATCTCCAACAAAATATCTTAAACACCTGCCCTTGACATTCAATGGCCTTATCTCTGCTATGTCCCTCACTATCAACATCTTGGAACAGAAACTCAACTGCGCCAGCCACATAAATGCTGTTTGTTCTAGAGCAGATCAGAAACTGGGCATTTGGAAGCTTATAACTTACCTCCTGGCTCCCAAACCTCATGAAGGCACAAGTCAGGAGCATGATGGAATGCCCTCTACTTTCCTGGTGAATTCAGTTCCAACACTGAAGAAGCTCAACAACATCGAGGATATAGCATTGCACTTGATCAATACCATTCCCCATCTTGCCCAACAATTACCATAGTGTGATTGCAGTGCGTACTATCTACAGGATAAATTGCAGCAACTTGCCAAGGTTTCTTTGATAGCACCTCCCAAATATGATCTTTGCCACTTAGAAGTACCGGGCAGCAGGTACATGGAACACTATCCTCTTCAAGTTCGCTCCAAGTCATAAGCCATCTGAACCTGGCCAGATATACCCATTCCTTCATTGTCATTGGTCTCTACCTAATGGCATTCTGGGAGTATCTTAGCCACATGGACTGCATCATTCAAGAAGAAGCTCAATCACCACCTAGTTACAACAACAATGTATAGGCAATAAATACCAGCCTTGCCAGTGACACTTATATCCCAAGAATCAACATTAAAAATATAACCGTGAGATCCACCTTCTGCTCCCTTGAACCCATTTCCACTAAACTACTGGCCACCCAACTTTCCCTTCCTGGCCCTTTTGCCAGTTCACATTGGTCCCCTCTCTGCAGACACTGCGCCGCTTGCTTTAAACACTGCCAACACTGCCTCCTCAAAGCCCCTGTTAATGACCCCTCTGCTTTTGCCTCCCCATCTCCAACCTGCCCCTTGTCTACAAAGTCCTCGAACATGTTGGTGCCTCTCAAGTTAGTGCTCATCTTTCCTGTAGCTCCATGAGTGAATCTCACCTATGAAGTTGCCGTCCCTACTATAACACTAAAGCACCCCTAATATAACATCCTCTGTGCCTGGAATTTATGTTCTTTCCTCAACTTCTCTGTTACCACTGACAGTTTACTGTGCTAACCTCCTCCCTTCTCCAACTCAATAAGTCTGCCTTTGCTTGGTTCCACTCTTCTATTTCTAATGATAGCTAGAGTGTCTTTAGCAAAGACTTCTCTACCTGCCCCTTCACTGTTATATCTGTAGCCACCCCACCACCTTTTGAAGGCTTCTCCTTTTCCTCATCTAGCAGCTGACCTTTACTTTTAAGGACCTGGCATTACATAGGCTTTTTATTCTGTAATTGTTATGACCCCGGCTGGTGTTAATATTGGACAAGTCAGATGCCAAAGTGAAACTGGCTTGGTAGATTCTAACTTAGTTTTTTTTTTAGAAACAGTGGAGGTCAGTTACTGAACACATTCACAAGAGCCTGCAAGTATAATGTTAATGCAAAGAATAAAACATAAACAAGAAGAGAAAATGAACTCTATTACACGAGACAAAAAGGTTGGAAAGGTTTCAATACAGAAACCAGAAAATGTTTCAAACTCGCACTTCTTTTTATCCCAGCAATCCTTACAGACACAAAACTTGGTGAAGATTTACCACTGTCTCAACAACAAGGTTTCTTGCTTAGTTTAGTTCAATTTCAAACAGTTTTCTTCCAGCTGACCTCGGAACATTCACCAAATGCTTTTTGTCAGCTAGAACCTGAGATGCCCAAAACCAGCAATCTAAACTCACTATTACTTTAACTTCAGTGCAAACATGTGACTTCCCCAAACTCAGTGCCCCAGCAGGCTTTCAGGATTTCTTATTAGAGAGATTAGGCCTTCTGCCTACACTCTCTGGTATACACACCAGCGGACTGCCCCTCTGTGTTTCACTGTCTCTCTGTGTGTCTCTGGTCTAGGCAACAGGACAGTTTTTTCTACTTTTTTTTAACTTCACTAAACTACTAACCCCTTGGTAACCCAACTCTTCACTTTAAAGTTGTAAAACTTCATTAAAAATGCATATATACAAACAGGTCCGCAGACTTCCCGGCACTCAGCTCGCGAAAACTTCTACATGAAGCTAAATCCAGGTTTCACTTTTCTAAAAACCCAAATACAAAATATAAATTAAATTTAAAGCTATACATTGTTGCCAATATAATAAGGATAAGCATTTTGGAATTGGGAGATCTTCCCTTTCTTATTGGTCTTTCAGGTGATTAGGAATATGGGGAGCTGGTGCAAAAATGAAGTTGAAGCCCAAGATCAGCCAAGATCATATTGAATAGAGCAGCAGGCTCAATGGGCCATGTGGTTTACTCCTGCTCACATTTCTTGGGCTCTTGTGTTCTTAATGGTGTATAAACTGTCGATATGGCATCAATAAATGATGCTTTTCTTTTAAATCCATAGTTTGTGTCTGAAGTTTCTTATTAGGAGGAAAAAATCCCTTCAAAGTAAATATAAAATTGAAACCTTGTGGGGATAAAAAGGCATTTCCCCAAGTTAAAGGGTAAAATCACTTTGCTATTTTTGCCCCTACGCTTTGCAAACATGGACCAGAATTTTCCGCTGGTGATGGGTGTCATGGCGGGTGGGCGGGGGAGGGGGAATTTGGCATGAGGGGCAGAAATAGGCTTTGCACTAGCGTGAAATCACAGCGGGATCATCCGATGGTGTCGGCCATGGTGGATCACGAACCCCGCTGGAGGCCGGCATGAACCCCATTTGCAAACCCGCTAACCGGATGCAAAGTAAGGCTCAACTGGAATTGTCCCCCCAAAGCTTGCTTTACCGTTACACAAGCGGGAAAACGCGCTGGCCCAGAACATGTCTGGACACGCGTGATGTGCAGAAGTCAGTACTTAAATTTAAGGCCTTGCTGAGGTCGCAGACATCCAAGGAGAAGAATGCTGGAGCCCTATAGCTACAGGACCCTGGAGGAACATGTGCATCGCATGCTGGGTGGAGGCACATACACATGCCTCCGCCGCGAAGCAGCTGTCGGAAGGTGGGAGGTGTCCACGCAGCAGCTTCTGAGGAATCTGAGGCTTTGGAACTTCATGGACTTCGTCATGGGCTGGTACAGATGATCGGTGAAGAGGAGGACGGGGGAGAGGAAGGTCTAGGTGCAAGCAGGAGAGGAAGGTATACTTGGTGGGGGGGTGGGGGGAATGAGGATGAAAGAGGGGGGGTGCGAAAGAAGGTGTCGGGGGGTTGAGGTTGGGGGAGTGGAGGCCAAAGGTGTCAGGGGGGTTGAGGTTGGGAGGAGGAAGGAGGGTATTCAGGGGAAGAAGGGAATATGGGGGAAGGAGTGTGTAACGGAGGAGAATGCTGCAAGTAGGGTGGTGGGTGTAAGGGGGGAGGAATGTGTAAGAAATAAGGTTTGTAGGGAGAAGGGAGTATGGGGGGAGAGAATGCAGCAAGTGGGGCAGGTTGGTATAAGGAGGGGAGGAAGGTATAATGGACAGAGTTCAGAGGTGGAAAGGAGTTTGGGGGAGGAAGGAGTAAGGATGGAGGAGGAAGTAAGAGTGGAGGAGAGAATAAGAGTGCAGGAAGGAGTAAGGGTAGAGGAAGTAGTAAGGGGGGTGGTGGACTGTCAGGTGAACGTGCAAGGGAGGGGTCTGTGGAGTCAAAGACTGCCTCCTGGGGAGCAAACTCAGGGTGGGCATGGGAGGAGGGAATGGTGGGTATGAAGGGGGGCAGAGGGAGCCAGTAGAGTGGGAAGGTGAGTGTGCGTTGGTAGCTGTAGAAGGGACAGCAAAGGTGGTTGGTGGGGACTCAGAGGCAAAATAGGCCTTGGGGGTGGGAAGGAGGAGGTCTGGAGGTCAATGTGGATGAGGGTGGGATTTTCAGGAAGGTAAGAACGCGCATGTTAACCTGGACATCCTGGAATGACAAGGATTCGGGCTGTAGGGTAACAGTGGGGAGGTCGAAGGTGATGCCACGGGGGTGACCTGTGATGGGGAAATGACATGGGTGACTGGGGGAGGGGAATAGATGGGGGAGCTTACGAGAAACTTGACGACAACCATGGTTTTTAAATTGAAAGTGAGCAGAGCCTCATGTTGGATGGGCACAGGTGTTGCATGGGAGTGTGATCAGTGGGTGGGCGGAGATACAGGTCAGCTCAGATGGACAACTGAAAGAGAACCCCAGCAGGCAGCATTGAAAATACTCAGGACAGTGAGATGAGTGCGAGGGAGGAAGGATCTGTGTGTGTGGGGAGTGCTTGCAAGAGGTTCCGAAAGGCCCTGCCACACACACACTTCTCCCTCCAGTATCACTCGTTCCGGCTGCGTGCAGCTGAACTGCTAGTGGGGGAGGGGGGTTGTGAATGCAGTGGGAGGATTCGTGAAGCCTGTCAATGAAGCTGAAAGACACCATTACACATTATTTAGTGAAAGTGAATATATTTTCAGATTATAAAGTGACAAAATGTGTTCACCCGTGAAACCACTTGTGATCAGAATTTCTTAACTTTTCTAGGCCTACCACTTCTCCTAGGTGCTGCCCTGACATCCACAACAGTGGTGGACACAGCCTGTGCAATGGTTTGTGCTGTTGCCTCTGATGACTTCGGTGGAGAGCTAAGGCCTAGAGGGCACTGGCTTGCTTTGACTGTCCTCCTGCGGGCCAACTGCTCCTCTTTTTGTTTGAGTTTGAGTTGAGATGAGTTTGAGGGGGTCACCTGGAGGGAGCAGACAGCATCTGAGATTCCTGAGTGGATGACACAGGTGTGTCCAGCTGCTGCTCCTCCTCCCTTCAGGTGCCCAAGGGCCCTGGCCTGACTGCCTGAGGGGAAAGAGCACCTGGAGGAATGTTGAGGCGTCCTGTTTCCCTCTCACATTACCACTGCAGGAACTCACCCAGGGCTCCCGCAATGGAGTGCAGGTCTGCACACATCTCCGCATTCTGCTGGAGCAGGGTCTCCATGGCATCCATCATCCTCCCCATGGATTCTTCCATGCATGCACATGTGGGCACCACTTCATCAGAGAGCAGGCGGATGCACTCCTCCAACTCGCGTGCCACTCTGTTGAGGGCTTCCAGCAGCTCTGCATCATGTTCCCCTACCTTCTGCTGACTCTCCAGGATGAGGTGGAAGACCAAATCCAGAGGCTCGTCATTTGCCTCGGACCTCACAGATGGCCTCACCTCTTCCCTGGCAGTCCTCTAATTGTTGGGGAGCTCGGCCGAACCTGCCTCCTCCTGCAACAGACACATATCCGTGCAGTGACCACCAGATTGTGAACCCGAGCCTGCTCTAGATCTAGGTCCCTCCGAGGTGTGTGTCTCTGCACTGGTGGAGGGTATGGGTAAGCGCTGTGACGGGTCTTCCAGGCTGCTTATTTCCAGTTCTTCAATGGAGGAGGTGCCTTTTTGACTGGAGGTGAGGATGTGGATGGAGCTGAGGGACTAGCTGGCCGAGGGTGTCGGTCACTTAGCAGAGCTCCTTGTGAAGCAAAGTAGAGATAATTAGTGCATGGCAGCAGAGTCAAAAGCAGGAGAGAGAGCACTCACAGTGACGTTGAGAGAGTGATGGTGTGGTACAGGATCCTTACATGAGTGTTTGCCACCAACCTCACCATCGCTGCAGGCACAGTCTACGTCCTCACTAGTTGGCGTGATAGCACATTTCTCAAAGTGAACGAGAGGCCTAATGTCAGTCACTCCACCCCCAGTCTGGGACCTCTCCCTGCAGTTGTGATCCAGCTTCTCCTGCATGAAGACAGATGGAGAGAATATGAGCAGGACACATGGCACTGCATGGAATGTTTGTGTGGTGAGCGGAGGCTTGGATGGGATGAGGACGTGAGCTCCAGAGGATATGAGCCTGATGGAGATGTGAGGGTGTGTATGAGAGTTAGTGGTGTTGTCCCTTGAGGTGTAAGATCCCTGAGGATATGTGATGGGTTTTGGAGTGTGAGTTGAGTGTGATGAGGTTGTTGACGTACCCTGGTGGAACAGATGAGAGCATTCATCCTCTTCCTGCACTGCATGGTTAGTCTCCTATGTGCTCCATTGGCGCTGACTGCTGCTGCCACCGCCTCCCAGGCCGGACTGATAACTCCGGTGAGCCCCCTGTGATCAGAGCGGCGGTACAGGAGTTCAAGGTGGCCGTCCACTGCCTCCAGCAGGCGCCCCAGGGAGGGCTGCCATCACGTTCGCTTGTGGGGCCATCTGTCGCCTGGAGCAGTCCTGGTCTGTAGGCATGAAGTAGGCTGCGCTCTGGTGCACTTTAAATACGCCGCCCGGAGCCAGGAAGAACTGAGGTCATGGCATGGGGGCAAATTCGAGACCACCCTCCAGCCATCCAGCGTGTTTCCTGTGAATATATTATTAATGAGGTGGCACACGCCAGGAAGGGGATGATAAGGTGCGAAAATCCGCCATTGTGGCCGGCGGGTTAAATGTCATTTTTCACACCCGCTACCGCACTTAGCGCAAATCTGGGATGATTCTGCCCATAGTTCTTTTAAATGTAGGATGTGTGAGGCCAGTACTTTCTTCCTCTATCAAATCTAGGGGACGAGAAAGAAAAACCTTCATTTGTACAACATCTATCATGACCTCAGATTTCACAAATTGACAGTCAATGAAATACATTTGAAGTGTGGTCACTGTAGTAATGTAGGACATGCGGCAGCTAATTTCTGCACAGTAATGTTCCGCAAACAGCAATGCAGTAATTAGCAGGTAAATATTGGCCAACGCACCAGGAGTAACTCCCCTGCTCGCCTTCAAAATGGTGGCATGGGATCTTTTATGAGAGGCTAAACTGGGCCTCAGTTTAACACCTGCCAAACAGAGGTTAATTAGAAAATCAGGGCTTGTCAGTCAAAAGGCATTAGAGACTCACAATGGAGACACTCTAGCCCCACAACGCACACCTCTCATTCCAATAACCACCCTCCTCTTCAATTTCTAAAACATAGGATAAAATAAGACCATAAGTAAAACCATAAATAAACGGAACAAATGCTAATAGTAAAGCCACTGAGTTGCAATGAAGGAAAAAAAATCCTGCTCTAAATCAATACCGTGGTAAAACATGATTTTCTATTTAGCCCGACAGAATATGAAATGATTATCACGTAGATAGGGCACATGTAGCAGTTTTTATCTGGGACCAGAACATTGGGTATTAACTGTGGTGAATTCAATGTCCAACCTACAGGCACTGATTAATAATTATTCCTTTCCCTTATCTATCCTGATTGCTCAGGTACTTCAGTTATGTTAGAAACTTTAACCATTTAATTATTCTCACTTGAACTACTTGTAGCTCAGTCACCCTTTTAGCAGTCCCCACTGGTAGAACCTGGTTTGGTACTGACAAGAAAAGTGAGGAAGATGCCATGTTTGCTTGTTGGACTATATTGAATGAGCTGATTCACCGGCAGTAAGGGGTGTTGGCATCGGTCTCACTTCCCACCTGTTTAGATTGGAGGGAAAAAATTCAATAGGGGTTCAAGCATGGAGAAAAGAGCTGAACTTCTGAGGTGAGGTGAGAGTGACTGCTCTTGACATTAAGGCAGCATTTGACTGAGTGTAGCATCAAGGAGCCTTAGCAAAACCGGAGTCAAAGAGAATCGGGGGGAAAAACTCTCCACTGGTTGGAGTCATACCTAGTACAAAGGAAGATGGCTGTTGTTGTTGGAGGTCCATCATCTTAATCCAACGACATCATTGCAGGAGTTCCTCAGGGTAGTGTCCTCGGCCCAAACAACTTCAGCTGCCTCATCAATGACCTTCCTTCCATGATAAGGTCAGAAGTGGGGATGCTCGCTGACGATTGCACAATGTTCAGCACCATTCGCGACTCCTCGGATACTGAAGCAGTCTATGTACAAATGCAGCAAGACCTGGACAATATCCAGGCTTGGGCTGACAAGCGGCAAGTAACATTCGCGCCACACAAATGCCAGGCAATGACCATCTCCAACAAGAGAGAATCTAGCCATCGTCCTTTGTCATTCAGTGGCATAACTATTGCTGAATCCCCCACTATCGATATCCTGGGGGTTGCCATTAACCAGAAACTGAACTGGACTAACCACATAAATACTGTGGCTACAAGAGCAGGTCAGAGGCTAGGAAATGTGCGGCAAGTAACTCGCCTCCTGATTCCCCAATGCCTGTCCACTATCTACAAGGCACAAGTCAGGAGTGTGATGGAATACTCCGCACTTGCCTGGATGCGTGCAGCTCCAACTACACTCAAGAAACTTGACACCATCCAGGACAAAGCAAACCAATTTGATTGGCACCCCATCCACAAACAGTCAATCCCTCCACCGACACATGGTAGCAGCAGTGTGTACCATCTATAAGAGGCACTGCAGGAACTCACCAAGGCTCCTTAGACAGGACCTTCCAAACCCACAACCGCTACCATCAAGATGGACAAGGGCAGCAGATGCATGGAACACCAACACCTGGAAGTTCCCCTCTAAACCACTCCCCATTCTGACTTGGAAATATATCACTGTGGCTGGGTTAAGACCCTGGACCTCTTTCCCTAACAGCACTGTGGGTGTATCTACACCACATGAATTGCAGTGGTTCAAGAAGGCAGCTCACCACCACCTTCCCAAGGGCAATTAGGGATGGGCAATAAATGCTGGCCCAGCCAGCGAAGCCCACATCCCATGAATGAATAATATGTCATGAAAATATAATAATTTTCATAATGTTATTCGGACTTATTGTAAAGTGGGGTCTGGATAGTCTGTATATGTACGTGTGTGTTTGTGTGTGTGTGTGTGTATGTGTGAGAGAGAGTTAATTGAATTAAAGACAGCTGATCTCAAGGCTTTGATGTATCAGAAAAGAAGCTGGGTTTGAAAGGCTAAATAAGTAAACATGGCTGAAATTTTAGGATGTGACATGTAAAGGAAAATTTGCATTTTTGGAAAAACTAGAGTAGTTTGAATTTGAAAAGAGTATGAAATGTTACACTTAGCCTGAAGACGCCAAACAGTGTGTTTATTTCTCTCAAAGCTTACAGATAAAATTGGTACTGTGAAATATTTTGATATTAGAAAGGTAAAGTCCAAAGACATATTGGAACAATGGGATTTAAATTAAAAAAGGAGAAACATGTATAAAGGAGATGAGGTTATGTGTAAAGGGATGGCATTCTAAGATCTAACAAGTATGAGAAGCCTCCAGCCTCTATGTACCAAGCTGCTGCCTATAGGAACTGAAGCTAAGAGAATTCATTGTGAATACGCCTGTCCAGTGTATTGTACGCTTTGCCTGGGTCTGTTAAAATCTAGTTTGTTTTTACTGCTACCTTAAGGGATGTGTAATTGGGAGTCAGATTAATTAGGGGAGCTAGGAGTTATCATTGTAGTAATTTGTACACCTATGAATGTGCTTAAAATTATTTTTTTATTTAAAAATGTTTCATTTAGTTTTGTAAAAAAGGCCTCTAAGACTTGGTGGACTTATTACTATTGAATTCAAGGCATGCATCTCGAAATAAAAATACAAATTGCAAAACAATTGTGGCAGTTGTTTCAAGTTTCCCTCTGGGAATTGAGCAGCTTAGCATTTACCATCCATTGTGCCATAACAATTTTTTTTAAATTCCCAATTTCAATTGTTAGCCAGTGACTCCTGCTGAAATGTTCAAGTGCACAGACACTTGATGAAGTTATAGGATTTGCTTTGGCTGTTATCCCCCTAATTATAGAGTCCCCTATTACTGCTATATTTCTATTGTGCTCTTCCCTACCCCATCAACAGCCCCACCCACTGCCTGTGGATAGCCTTCTGAACCATAGTGCCTTAGTCTGAGTTGTGTCTGTCCTCCCTGCAATCTTTTTTCTTCCTCACAAGTAGATTTTACCTGTTAGACAGCACCAGTGCCGCAGATCTCCTTCTCAACCTTTCCTACATCCCCACTAGCCAACTTCCTATCAGTCACATCTTACCTTTCCTGAACCTATGTTTTCCTCCAGGGTATGACTGTACTCTGGATAAAACTGTCCAGAAATTCCTCTCCCCCACTTAAAGACAGATTCTCTACAACTTTCCCTCGAGCTCAATGACTCTCAGCCAGGAAGATTCAAGGTGGAGAATTCTCTTGCAGGCATGTTTGCTTAGGACAGTCTCAGTCTGCAAATTCCCACATTCTGCAGTCCAGACACAGAACTTGCTCTGCCATATCTTGGACTACCCTTATTTTATTTATTTAATTAATTAAATTCTTTATTCAATGATTATTTGTGGTTTTATTAAGTAGTTTAACTAGTTAAGCTATAAGTTTAATACAGTATTTTTGCAGCCCTAAACTAAACAACTGCTCTAGTTTAGAGAAAAAAGGAAATTTAAAAGCTACCAGCCAATCACCTACCCTGTTTACCTAATTAATCTTCCTGGACTTTAGTTCTCAGGTCTCACTGACTCCTACTCCTGCTCTCAAACCGCTCCTTGTTTTGTAAAATACCAGAGCAGATCTCTTCGCTCTTTGCAGTGAATTCCCCGAGTTATGTAAGTACTCTGCTGATGGGTACTCCACTGAGCTGGATTTTGTGCTACTTACTTTATGCGTAATCAAAAACCTTCTGTAGTTAAACCAATAGAAATTCCAAACACCTGAGTCAGCCCCTGCTGACCAGGTAACCAGTTCTAACTAGACACCCAATTAACTAATTGTGTAACAGCCATGAGCAGTCAGCTTGTTTACCACTGACTTTAATCGTCCCAGATATGCACGAAGTGCAGTAGCGGGTAGTGATAAAGACATTCTACCCACTGGCTGCAATGGCGGCTTCTCACACATCCCAGACCAGCCGCATTAATTATGCATTCCCAGGAAACACACTGTTTCCATGGTGGGTGGGCTCTCATTCACTTGCCACGCTATCACCTCGCTGCTTCCTCACGCTGGGTGCCGCATTTAAAGTGCAGCCGCGTGTACACCTCTCAGCACTTCCAGCCCAGGACTGCTGCACAGAAGACAGGGAGGCCCCGAAAAGCAAAAAGACTGCAGCCCCAGGTTTAGTGACATGTCCCTTGAGTGCCTTTTGGATGCCATGGAGGCCCAGCATGATGTCCTCTACTCCTGTTCTGGCTGCAGGAGGAACAACAGCATCACCAATCCGGTTGGGAGGTGATGGTAGCGGTGGTCAGCGCCAATGCCCTGCAAAAGAGGACAGCCATCCAGTGTGGAGAAAGAGGATGAAATAACTGCCTCCATTCCACCATAAGTCACTCTTCTCATCACACTCAACTCACACACTCATAAACCCATCACACATCCACAGGGACCTCACTCACTGCCAGTTCAGGGGACATCATCATTCACTCTCTCACACACACCTTCATCGTCCTCATCCTGTCCATGGGGATACTCACCACCCACACATGCCAGGCATACTTATCATCTGGCCTGGCAGGCATCCCACTTACACTCTCTCCATCTCTATTCATGCAGGAAAAGCTGGCGCACAACAAGAGGGAGAGGTCTCAGAGCAGTGGAGGAATGCCTGACATCAAGGTCCCCACGAACTTTGAAAGCAGAGCCAATCAGCTGGCTGGTGACAATCTGGACCACTCCTGCACTGGCGGTGAGGTCAGCAGTGCTCTACCAAGTGGGGGTCCAGCAGCGCAACATCCATCAGACAACCATGCTGTGAGTGATGTGCCCTGTTTCACAGGCCACTAGCACACACTAATTATCTCTCTTTGCTTTCGCAGGCACATTTACCAAACAGCCAAGAGAGTCCATGACCCAGGGCCTCCAATCAAGCCCTAAGATACGCTCAAGAAGACAAATCTGCTGAAACCCACCTTGAAGTCCCGTCACAGCGCTCACCCACACCCTCCACCAGCACAGAGACACACACCTCAGTGGAAACTAGCTTTGGAGTAGCCTCAGGATCACAACCTGGTGAGCACATTGCACTGTCTGATCCACAGCAAGCATCAGCAGGGACTTACCAGGTCCCCAGCACTCAAAGGACTGTTGGAGGCCAGAAATTTGCTGAGTCTGAGTCAGATGACGAGCCTCTGGACTCGGTTGTGTCATAGTTGCTGGAGCTGCAAAGGCAAACTCGGGAACATCAGGAAGAGATGCCTACTGCACTCCTCAGATTGCAAAGCAGGATGCAAAGCCTTCAGGCTGAGGTGATAGCACCAGCATGCCAAAGCACCAAGGTCAACATTGGTAGGATGGTGGCCGCCATGGAGACCTTAATCCAAGATGCCGCTACCGCACTGCTGCTTGGGCTCAACTCCATCACCGATGCAATAGTTGGCCTCCAACAGTGTGGATGCGAAAGGGGTGCCGGGCAGCCTGATCTCACTTCAGCTAGCCCTTCTCCTCAAGGAGTCAGCCAGGGGCCCTTGGGCACCCATAGGGAGGAGGATCAGCAGGTGTTACCCCCCCCGCCCCCCACCCGGGGCTATCCATCTAGGTGACTCTGGGAGTGTCCAGCCCACCCGAATCCTATTTTCCTGTGACATCAGAAGTTCCAGCTCCACAGGCCGAGGAGGGTGCCACTGCCACACAGCAGGACCCCGATAGCAGGCCGGGGCCCTCCAGGTCTCAGTCCTCCAGAGGACGCCCTCCAAGATTATCACAGACAGGACGTAGCAGTCAGCAGGCTGCCTCCACCTCCACTGTGAATGTCCGGCGAGCACCAAGACATAGCAGCAGGGTTAGGAAGGTTAAGAAGAGTTAGTTGCACAACCTGGGGACGAGTGTTAATCACTTGTACATAATGTTCATTATTGTCAATAAACTCCCAAGAATGCCTCCCTGCCTATGGCTCCTTGTTCTGATGAGCAGTGCTCGTGTTCAGATGTGAAATCTTTCTGCACAGGATAAAGGCAGATGTCTCATTCCAGGGCCTCTCCCCTGTGCTTTGTGCAGGCAATGTGATGTCCCGGCTTCACACTCCCTGGATACATTACTGATGCCTGCACCTCGAAGGTACTTGTCATTGCTGCCAGAATGTCGTGGGCAGGTGTCACAGAGTTCCGTCATTCTCTCTGTGTGCTCTCAGCACCTTTAAGGTGAGGCTGGCCTCCATCTCTTCAACATCTGTGACCAGTGACAGTGTGCTCCTGAAGGGATCAGGTGCTGAAGGCAGACAAGGCTGGTTGTTGGTCATCTGCAGGAATGAAAGGCGACATCTATAGCCCCTGTGTCTAGCTAGGCAACAACCAGGGATGGTTTCTCTGTGGCTCTTAAGCGGCATGCGCGGGAGCCTCAACCACCCCTTCTTCCTGAGGGTGCTGCACCTCTTTCTGCCCAGCCAGGTGCCTCCAACACTCTCCTCTCTGCCATCTCTGCTTTCTTTGAGCCATGAGACATACAGCTCGGTCACCAAGCTCCAGGCTCCTGATGTACTCCTCTTGCAGGAAGAAAGAGAGAGACGCGAGGGTTAGCTTGGGTGTTCTAAGAACCTCTCTTGGTTAAGTCTGAAAGTCCCGTAATGCATCCCGGAGAGTGTTGGCTGCCACTTGGATGACCAGAGATTAGTGACCTGCATGACTGCCCGAAACCCCAGCCACCTCCGCTCCACTCTACCCGACTGATTGGCGGCAGCTTTGCCCATTGGACTGCATGCTGTGCTCTCAGCTCAGGCACAGGCATTCTCCTAACCCGCACTGCAAGGCTGCACTGTTAGCTTGAACCATGGGGGAAGAATGTTCCAAACTGGAATGATGACATCGCAAGGGGCTTTGAGCACCTCCACCAGTTATTGCTCCACAGCAGCTTTAGCAAGGAGATTGTACAACTGTTCTCCAGTGCGGGTTAGGAGAATGCCTGTGACTGAGCTGAGATCAGCCCTCTAAAACACTCATTGGTTTGCAGTTTGTACCCGAGGGGTGAAAAGCTCTGGAGAACTTGGTGGTATTTTCATGCCTCTGCATTGCTCGAGTGGGCAGATAAGCTAGAGGTCTGACTCCAATCATATCAATGTGGCTGCGTCTGAACTGTCTCAGCTGCAGAGGAACGGTCACTTTATACAAGGTTTCCTTAATGCGTGGCCGCTTCCCCCCACCCCACCCCACCCCACATGTGCTTGTCCACTACCTTCAACCACAGGACAGCCCTTCCCCTACCCCCAGCAACGTACCTCAAACTTGAAGTCCAATAGGTGAGTTCTGCACAACGTTACTGTGCACTCACCTCAGAATTCCCCTCAAAGTGCAGCCCGCCAAGTGCATGCCTTATATATGATGTTGTGAAATACGTCGGCGTGACTGCATGCTGACGTATGCGGACGATCCGGTGGGGGTGGGGATGAATCCGGAGGGCTGGCCTTATAATGATATGCAGATGTATTACAATGAGGTTCCCAACGTCCAATGGCGGGAAACGCAGCCCGCCATCAATGGGCTGAGCGACGATCGCAAACTGGCTTCACAACGTCGTGAAACTGATTTCTGGCCTTCTTGCCATATTGTTCACTCATGCCGCCGAACATGACCGACGCCAATGGTCACGGAAAATTCTGCCCTAAGACTGTGAAAGAAACTACTAGTTAAGGCTAATGTTAATTTAAATGGAAAACTTGACTCGATTTTATAGAGAGGTCCTCTATGAGATTGATAGATTTTAGATTTAGGTTTTTGTTCGGTAAAGATTTTAAGAATTATAGTACTAAGGCAGGTAGATGGAGTTAAGGTATAGATCAGCCATGATCTAACTGAATGGCAGAGCAGACAGTCATTACTGAATAGCTGACTCTTATTTCCATGTTTCTTGTTTCCTGTTCACAGATTATAATTCTACAATGCTGCTCACCTTCTTCTAGCTTAGCCAAGTGTTCATTTTTCAACAGATTGTGTTACCATGAGTGCGATAACTCAATGGAGCAGACTGATTTCCTCAAGGAACAGTTAAACTTCATTAGAGACATTTTCAGTGCTTGCACGTTCGACCAGATCTCTCATCGGAAAAGCCCTGCCCCGCGGATTGCCCACGCTAAGAGCTCACTGGTCGGAGCCCCCATAGCACATAACATGACCCGTGGTTGGCAGGACAGAGTGACTATATACCCCGTTCCCATATTTCCTCCCCCTTTAGTTTTTTACAATTACTCTTTACAGAAAAACATTTGAACAATTCCACAAACATATACACAATTTCAGTTGATTATAAATTTAGTCTCTGAGGTGCTCTTTATAAACGGCTAGAGTGGCGTAGATCAAACACTGGAGATTCCTGAACAGGATCGACAGGATCTGGAGCTGCACGGTGAGACACATTATCGGAACTGGGGGTCAGTTCAGGATTTGACAACTCCTCTGAAACATCTGGAATACCTGTTCCAGGTCAAACACACACCTCAGAAGTTGACAGTTCAACATTAATCACAGGTTGATCAGTTAATTGTTGGAATGTCTCTCTGGCACGGATGTGATCTACGTGCTTATGGACGATTTTATCTCCCACTTGTACTTGGAAATGTAATGGACCAGTCTCTGAAACAATGGATCCCAGAGCTAAGCAGATTCCACTGCCAGATTTTTGCACGTACACCGTTCACCTACACTGAATGTGTGAGTTTTACTGTGTATGTCATGGTTAAGTTCCTGATTACTCTGGTTCCGCGATACCTTCCCCTCTAAATTCGGAAACACCAAGTGTAAACATGTACGCAGATGACGTTTTATTAATAACTCCGATGGTGTTGAACCCGTAGTCGAATGTGGTGTTGTACGATAATGGAAGAGAAACTGGGAAAGTCGAGATTCCAGGGTGCCTTCTGATAATTTTTTCATACCAGACTTAAAAGTTTTTACTGCCCTCTCGGCTACACCATTCAATGAGGGTTGCCAAAGTGCTGCCTTTATACAGCGGATTCCATTCAGATCCATAGATTTCCGAAACTTGGTGCTGGTAAAGGCTGTACCATTATCAGAAATGACAATTTCAGGTAGGCCATGTATGCTGAAACAGTGTCACAGCTCCACAATAGTTGCATTCGACATTGGTGATTTGACTTTGTACACATCCATCCATTTTGAATGTCCATCTACAATTAACAAGAACATGGTACCTAAGAATGGTTCTACATAACTGATATGTAGTCGAACCAGCGTTGACCATACCTCTCTCATGGATGCAGTGGAGCTGAAACAGGCAACTCCTGTTGTTGCTGACAGTGAAGACAGTGCTTGACCAAGCCTTCAATGTCACTGTCTATGCCTCACCACCAGACATTGTTTCATGCAAGCATTTTCATCTTTGATATGCTTGGATGTGCACTGTGGAGCTCTGTCAAGAGTGGCTCTCTACCTTGTGATGGGGCAACAACTCTTGAACCCTGCAACAGAATTCCGCCTTGACAGTTTAATTCCGTGTTTCTGACATGCAATTCTTCAGATACAGCAAGCTTGGCCATCCTTGCGAAACAAATTCTCTGACTTTCGACAATATTGGATCTCTCCTCATCTAATTTCTAATTTGTTTTGCACACACAGGCGAAGATTCTAAGAAATTCAATAATAACACTTAAGTCTTGTGGAACGGGAGGATTTACAATACTATCTGGTAATGGGAGACGACTGACTGCATCTGCATTTGCAATGTGTAGGCCAGGGCGGTACATAAACATATACTCATACGCAGATAATATCAGAGCCCAGCCTCTTGCCGATGCTATTGGCAGAATGGCCTTATCCTCACTGAATAATCCAGTTAATGGTTTATGGTCGGACACAATGGTAAAATGTTGTCCATGCAGGCACTGGTGAAATTTTTTTACACTGAATAGTATTGATAATCCTTCTTTTTCTAACTGACAATTGCCTTTCTCAGCTTGGGAAAGGGTTCTTGAGACATAGCTAATGGGCCTTTCTGATCCATTTTCCATTTTATGTAACATCACGGCTCCTACACCGCAAGGAGAGGCATCACATGTTAATACCAATTCTTTCGGTGGGTCATAGTGCACCAATAAACACGACGAATGCAGCAATTTCTTTGCTTTCACAAAGGCTTCTTCCTGCTGTGAACCCCATGACCAAAGGTGGTTCTTTTTTGGCAGCAAGTGTAATGATGCCAAAACAGTTGATAGGTTGGTTAAGAAGCGGCAATAGTAGTTGACCAAATCCAGGAAGGACTTGAGTTCTGTTACGTTGGATGGTGAAGGTGCATCCTTTATTGCCTGAACTTTATCTTCTACTGGATGCAAACCCCTGGCATCTATCCTGTGACCTAGATAAGTGACTTCTGGTGCTTGAAATGTGCATTTTTCCCTCTTTAACCATATGATGACTTCCATGAACCTTCTTAGCACCTCTTCCAATTTGGCCAAGTGTTTGGTCTCGGTTGGCCCAGTGATGAGAACAGCATCCAAATATACCACTGCTCAGGGGATTCCTCACAAAAGACAGTCCATTGTTCTCTGGAAAATAGCGCGTGCTGACGAGACTCCAAAGGGTAGACGAGTGCACTGATAGAGGCCCTTGTGTGTGCTAATAGTCACGTATTCTCTCGACGTGCTATCCAGTTCTAATTGTTGGTAGGTGCAGCTCATATCCAATTTCATATATGACTCCAGCCAGCTTGGCATATAAATCGTCTATCCTTGGAATGGGGTACTAATCTAGTTTTGCTGCCTTACTTACGGTCAATTTATTGTCTCCACAGATGCGTATGGTGTGGTCAGGCTTAACCACTGGAAATATGGGTGCAGCCCCCTCCGAGAATTGGACAGGTTGGATGATGCCCAGCTTTTCTAATCTGCGCAGCTCCACATCCACCTTTTCTTTCAATGTATAAGACACGTGGGGAGCAATCATCCCAGATTTGCACTAAGTGCGGTAGTGGGCGGGTAAAACAACATTTTACCCACCGGCCACAATGGCGGGTTTTCACACCATACCATCCCAAACCCACCTCATTAGGTATGCATGTCCAGGAAATGTGCCATTTCCATGGTGGGCAGGCCCTCACTTGCTGGCCATGCCATCACGTCACCGCTTCATCATGCCAGGCACCATGTTTAAAGTCCAGCCGCACGCACACATCTTAGTGCTTCCAGCCCACAACTACTGCAGGGAAGATGTCTACGAAAGGCAAAAAGATTGCAGCCCCCAGGTTCAATGACGTGTCACTGTAACGCCTTTTGGATGCCGTGGAAGCCCGCTGGGATGTCCTCTACCCCAGCTCTGGCCACAGGATGGGCAGCGGTGTGACCAAGCAGGTTTGGGAGGAGTTGGCAGAGGGTAGCAGTGGTGATCAGTGCCAATGCTACACAGAAGAGGTTGGCCATCCAATGCAGATAGAGGACAAATGATCTCATCTATTCAGCCAGGGTATGGCAACCATCTCATCACTCTAAACTCACACACTCAAGCCCATCACACGTTCACTGGCATCTTACTCACTGCCAGCTCAAGGGACATCACCACCCATTCTCACAAATACACCCTCACATCTCCATCTGGCCTCATTTCCCCTGGAGATAGCCTCCTCAGCCCTCACCATCTTGAGGCCAATTGCACAGATCAATATGTGCCGCCACACAGACCCTGGGTTACCCTCCTTCCCCAGTACAGCCCTCATCCTGCAGCCTCTTCCCTTGCCTGAGGCCGCTTCTCCCCCTTCCCCAAGCAAGACCTAGCCCTGCAGCCATTGAAAAGCCACCCACATATGGCTGATCTGGTAGGTAGAGACCTACCCGTGAACCCCCCTAAAAGTGATGTGGTGCTGTTTGTGAAACCTGGCGCTGCTGACTGCGAGTGCTGACTGAAGCAAGGTAGGCAAACAAATCTTGATGTCTCAAGTGAAGTGCAGCTCACCAGGTGATCATCGCTTATGTGCTTTTGTGAAACACGTTGGTGTGTTTTCCCGCCGAAGTGGGCGGACGATCCAGCGCAGGAGGTGATTCCAACGGGCAGGCCGAATAAAAGTATGCTAATGTATTACAATAAAGTTCCCAGTGTCTGATGGCAGAGAACGTGGCCTGCCATCGGTGGGCTGAGCGGACAATCGCCAATTGGTTTTACACCATCGTGAAATCATTTGTGCCATATTGTCTGCTCATTTCACCGAACATCCCCGACATCGGCGGGCATGGAAAATCCCGGCCATGGTGTCACCTGAGGATCAACATGTATCTTGGCATGCATGCCTTTTGACTTCCCTAAATTCAGCCCGAAAAACCATGTTGTGCTTCGTTAGAGGTTCTGGGGTTCTCCATCTGATTTTAGGTGAAATATCTCAGACCAGTCGAGTTTGATCTTCTGTAGCCAATCCCAACCTAAAAGACTATTATTATATTATCACCATTATTACAGGCAGTTGGGCTGTCTGTCACTTGTAAGAGTCAGTGGCGAAGCCCTTTACTTGAATAGATTGTCCTGTGTAAGTTCTTAATTTAGCAGTTGTCCGCACCAAGTATATTGGCTGTCTTCCTTCATTAAAATGCCTGAGAGTGTGCTCTCCTACCACCATAGTTGAAGCACCAGTATCCACTTCCAAACATAGTGGCTTCTCATTAACTGGTACTGTCACCGTAATAGGCTCAGTCTTCACAGCAGTCACATTATATAAGGAGTAAACGTCAGGAGCAGCAGCTTCAGCCTTTGCTGTACCCGTTACTTCTCTCATGTTTGTTTGCTGTTTTGCAGACTGCTTCAACTTTGTCCACCCTTCTTATGACAATAATGACATTCTGCCTCTTTGAATTTACAGGTATCTGCTCCGTGGTCACCTCCACACCTAAAGCAATTTTGTCTTGAAACTGATGATGAAGCGTTTTTGTTCGGCTTCTAAATGTTTCTCACGGTGGCCATTGAATCGCACTTTAATTCTGCAGGTCTGGCTTTCGCACCACGCTCGGCGGCAGCTTCCTGCCAAACATGAAGTACAGCGCCATTATCCATGTGTCGTAAAGCCTGTTGGTCTCTTGCAGCATTTTCCGTAGTGAAGGAGATTTCTAGGGTGCGTTTAAAATTGATATCGACCTCAGCAAGCAATTGGCACTGAATGGCGTCGTCCTTGACTCCACTTACCAATCGGTTCTGCAGCATATCGTTTAAAACATCTTCAAAGTTGCAGTATTCTGTTAACTGCTCGAGGCTCACTACATAGGTTGTGATGCACTTTCCCAAGACCTGAACACTTGAATTGAATTCATGTTCGGGGCAGTCAAATTACAAATCAAGTTATATGTTTCACTACTGCATACATTTAAGAGGATCGCTTTTTGCTTTTCTTCAGTGTCTATTTCATTTGCTGCAAAGCAAAATCCAATCTTCAATATTAGCATCATATGGATCGATTCCTCCAAACAGCGGCATGACTGGTGAGTAGTTTTGTTTCATTTAAATTGAAGTTGATTTTACCCTTGTCGCCAAATGTGATGGCTCAATGGAACAGACTGGTTTTGTCAATAAACAGTTAAACTTTAAAACAAGGACATTTTCAATGCTTGCAGGCTCGACCAGATCTCTCATTGGAAAGCCCCGCCTCTCGGATTGCCTGTGCTAAGACCTCACTGGTCATCACATGACCCGTAATTGGCAGGAGGGAGTGACCATACACCTAGTTTCCATAATGAGGTAAGGGGTTTAAGAGTTGAATCAGGTCTCCTTCTCAGCTAATACTGACACAAAAAAAACCTTCCAGTAGGAATGACTGGATAATGACCATTAACCAAGGCTTAGCTGTTACTCTGGCTATTCCAAAATCACTCAGGAAATTGGAGCATCCCCACTAATTCACAAGATAAATGACAAAGGTAATTTGGTCACCTTAGCTCATCCTTCCAGAAAAACCCTAGTCACCCCCTCCACCTCAGTACGCCCATATCCCCACCTGCAAATCCTCACCTCAATCAGGGTATTTAATTATTTCTTAAATTATTGCTGGATTTTCACCTCCAATACCACAGCCAGAGGTTTTTCCCGAGTGTTGATCATTCTTTTTGCGAGAAATTCTAACAGCCTTTCACAATTTGAGGCTCCATTTCTCGATGCAGTTTTTGCAATTTAGTTGCGGATCATTCTCTTATCATTTCCTGCCACATTGGACAGACAAAGCTTTGGCTGCACTTAACCAGATGTCAGCTATCACAGGGACTTTGGTGTCAATTGACCCTGACCTATTGCTGTTAGTGCAGTGCATTCGACTGACAATTTGAGTGTATTAGTGATTGCAGTGCTCCTACAGCATCAAAGATCACCATTGCCTTGAGCCACCTTGCTATTCCCTACATACTTCAGCAGCACCCACCTCTCCTGGTCGGTCTGATGACCATGCACATCTTCAGGCCCCTTGACAGGGTATCCCACTGTGGGAACCTGCCTGCTGTCATTAATTGGACAGCGAATGCAGAGACAGCTCTCAATTAGCCTCTGGGAAGGTGGCATAGGTTAGCGGAACACAGAGACCATTGGGGTCGGGACCTGGAAATTATCCCGATACCCAAGAATCTTCTAAGATCGGAAGGTTCAACCCAGAGAGTGAGTGCTAACAATGAGTCAAAACTGACACAGCTGACAGGAAGAAAAGCGGATTAAACTGGGAAGAGGTGTTTTCATTGGCTTTGAGTTCATTCAAGAGTGCCTTGTCTGCCTTGTGCGATAAAGAGCATTATTCTTTTTAGTATAATTTATTTGAAACATTTTATACTCTAGTTAATCACGGACAACTTAGTTAAAGGCAGCAGTTACCTCCTGATTAGTAGCTGATGCCATTTTACATTGAATTAGTTAAAACAATAAACTTAACAGCAACTTTGAAGAGATTCAATTAGCCGAGACTCCTCTTGACATGGATGAACAGGTTGATTCAATTAGAAATAGCCATTGATGTAGGATGAATAATTTTTTCTAGATTTTTTTTTCTCTTGCAATGTCTGTTGCGAAATGTCATTGTACATTTCTCTCCTGTTCAACACTTGTAATTATAATCAACCAGCAAACAGCACCTACCATTTGTATGACAATGTGACTGCATTTTAATATTGGAGTTCACATACATTATTTGGCGGTCACTTAACATCTATTGAGAACCTTTTAACAAATTATTCTGAGGCAAGTTTCTCCATATATTTCTTCACATTGCCAAACTGCAGTAAAAGGGCAGGCACATGATCTGTTCAGTCTCGTACTGAACCAGGTACCAAGGGGCATGCAAGTGCAATTCCTCATCAGGTTTTTCCTGCCAGCCTCCGGGAATTCCAAGGTCTCCATGTTCCAGCGTGATAATCTGCATTTGGTGATCTTCTTCTTAGACAGTCCCTCTCAATTGAGGATGACTTGCCCTCACCCCAGCCCATTGCATTCTAATATGGCCAATGAGTCTGATGTATAATCTGCACACTCAAGTACATGTGGGCCAAGTGGTGTTTGAAGAGGCGGGTGAATGAGTTACATAGGGGGCTATATATTCACTCCTTCCAGTGCCTGGACTTGTCCTCTGAGTGGTCCCGCCAAAGTCTCTCAGGGTGCTCGGTGCCTTCCTGAATGCTCTTTCGCCATTTTTGCCAATTACCGCCCCATCAGTCTACTCTCGATCATCAGTAAAGTAATGGAAGGGGTCATCAACAATGCTATCAAGGGGCACTTGCTTAGCAATAACCTGCTCACTGACGCCCAGTTTGGGTTCCACCAGGGTCACTCAGGTTCTGACATCATTACAGCCTTGGTTCAAACATAGACAAAAGAGTTGAACACCTGAGGTGAGGTGAGAGTGACTGCCCTTGACATTAAGGCTGCTTTTGACTGAGTGTGGCATCAAGGAGCCCTAGCAAAATTGGAGTCAATGGGAATCAAGGGGAAAACTCTCTACTGGTTGGAGTCATACCTAACACAAAGGAAGACGGTTGTTGTTCAGAGAGGTCAGTCATCTCAGTTCCAGGACGTCACTGCAGGAGTTCCCCAGGGTAGTGTCCTCGGCCCAACCATCTTCAGCTGCTTCATCAATGACCTTCCTTCCATCATAAATTCAGAAGTGGGGATGTTCACTGATGATTACACAATGTCCAGGACCATTCGCAACTCCTCAGGTACTGAAACAGTCCATGTCCAAATGCAGCAAGACCTGAACAATACCCAGGCTTGGGCTGACAAGTGGCAAGTAACATTTGTGCCACACAAGTGCCAGGCAATGACCATCTCCGACAAGAGAGAATCTAGCCATCACCCTTTGACATTCAATTGCATTACTGTTACTGAATCACCGACTATCAACATCCTGGGAGTTACCATTGACCAGAAACTGAACTAGACCAGTCATATAAATACTGTGGCAACAAGAGCAGGTCAGAGACTAGGAATCCTGTGATGAGTAACTCACCTCCTGACTCCCCAAAGCCTGTCCACCATCTACAAGGCACAAGTCAGGAACATGATGAAATACTCCCCACTTGTCTGGATGAGTACAGCTCCCACAACTCTCAAGAAGCTTGACACCATCCAGAATAAAGCAGCCTGCTTGATTAGCACCACATCCACATTCACTCCCTCCACCACTGACGCACAGTAGCAGCAGTGTGTACCATCCACAAGATGCATTACAGGAATTCACCAAGTCTCCTTAAACAGCACCTTCCAAACCCATGACCACTACCACCTAGAAGGACAAGGGCAGCAGATAGATGGGAACACCACCACCTGAAGTTCCCCTCCAAGTCACTCACCATCCTGACTTGGAAATATATCTCCATTCCTTCACTGTCGCTGGGTCAAAATCCTGGAATTCCCTTCCTAACAGTACTGTGAATGTACCTACACCACATGGACTGTAGTGGTTCAAGAAGGCAGCTCACCACCACCTTCCCAAAGGCAATTAGGGATGGGCAATAAATGCTGGCCTAGCCAGCGATGCCCACATCCCATGAATGAATAATAAAAAAACAATGGCAGGACAGGGGTTCCATGAAGAGGTTGTGTCTCTTTGATAATATTCTTAAAGCAGTTCCGCTGCCCCCCTGAGGGTCTCTTGCATGACGAAGTTTGGAGTGGAGCAGTTTTTTCAAGAGCCTGATGTCAGGCAATGGGAACAATGTGACCCACCCGGCGAAGCTGGTCTTGGGTGATTAGCGTCTGCTGGGAATGTTGGCTTGGGAGAGGATGCTGACTTTAGAACGCCTATCCTGCCAACAAATCTGAAGGGTTTTGGAGATACAATGTTGGTGGCATGTCTCAAAAGCCTTGAGGTGGCTGCTGTAGATTGTCCAAATCTCCGAAGCATATTGGGCGCAGGAATCACTGCTGCCTGGTAAACCATAAACTTAGTCCCAGTTACTTGATGATATCACAAAAGCGACCACAAACTGATTCAACAGGAGGCTGCGGAGAGTAACAGGACTCACAGGAACAGGAACCCTCGGTTATTTTTTAAATCGTATCATGAGATGTGAGCAAGGCCAGAATTTGTTGCCCATCCCTAAATGCCCTTGAGAAGGTGGCAGTGAGCTGCAGTCCATCTGGTGTAGGAACACCCACAGTAGGAAGACAGTTCCAGGATTTTGACGCAGCAACAGTGAAGGAACAGTAATATGGATTAGGATGGTCTGTGGCTTGGAGACACTTGAAATTATTTGATGTTAGATAAGTACAAAGTAGATAGTGGCAGTAGGGTAATAATTTGGTGATTTTAACCATCACGGGAGAGACTGGAGTAAGGGCAATGCCTGCAGTCAAAGTGGGAGATACATCCAGGACTGCTTCCTGGATGAGTATGTTCATCGAGCAGAATTTTCCATTTATGGGACTAAGTGTAGTGGCAGGCAGTTTTGACAGCACCCACCCTGCTGCCTAGAATGGCAGGAACTCGCACCCGATTCTGCGCTTGGAGCCTCATTAATTATGCAGAGGCACATATCGGTCCGGATCACCTGGCGGGTCAGGAGTTGATTCACACGGCTGCCGTCAGCTGGTAGGTTCAAAGGTCTGGCCGCCATTTTTAAAGGCTAGTCCAAAACACAATCTCACTCTCTCCAGCCCACCAGAGATGGCTGGCAGCCAGAAGAGGAAGGCCGAGAGCCTGAAGAAAAAGGCAGCACCCTGCTTCACCCACTAGGCCCTCCAGGCCTTGATCAGAGGGATGCAGGGACACAGGCAAGTGCTCTATCCCAGGGATGACTGTAGAAAGCACAGCAGCCTCACCTTTCCGGCTTGGAAGGTCTCACAGAGCAGGTCAGCGTGGCTGGTAACTGTGCCCGAAAGGCAATCCAATGCATGAAGAGGATGATTGATCTCATCTGCTCTACCAGGGTAAGTCATCCTTCAACACCCCTCAATGTCAAACTCTCATCATGGTATCATGCACCCAGACGGCTACTCTCTTCAGGGATCTCACATAACCATTAGCGGGGGACACATATCAACACTCATTCTCTCACCGAGACTTTCACATCACCACCATCCCATCTATCATGTTGCTCACACTCCATCCTCTGGCCCTTCTGGGGAGGGCTCACCACACACAGGGGACATGCATCTCACCCAACCTCTGTTCCATCCCTTCTCATCACCTGCCTTTCTCTCTTCTTCGTACAAGTTAGCACACAACAGGCATGAGAGATCACAGACTGGGGGAGGCCGGCTGACATCATCGCCCTCACTGAGTTTGAGGAGGCTGCAGCTGAGCTCACTGGGGAGGACAGGGATCGCTCCTGTGGGGGAGGGGAGATCGGCCTCTCCCACCAACCCAGTACGGATCACAGCTCCATCACTTCATCAAATCCTGACAGCCACAGTGAGTCACATGCAGTCTTATATAGCTCATGCTCATTAGCTGAAACTCTATTTTCTATTTTTAAGGCATCAGCAAATCAAGGCCCCCAAGCCAGTGGAGCACCAGTGTGAGCCCACAGACCATATCCGAAGAGGAAGCTCTGGAAGAACCATCATGGCGCTCACACACACCCTCCACCAGCTCAGAGACACACATGTCGGTGGGGCACAGCTACAGATTAGGGTCAGGCTCACTTTCCGGGGAACACCTCACTGACACTTCCCCGCAGCAGCCAGAGGCAGGGACAGCCCAGGTCTGCGGCACTCGGAGGGCTGCTGGAGACCAGCCACCTGCTCTGTCCGAGTTAGATGATGAGCCTCTGGAAGTGGCACCAACTCAATGCTGGAGATGCAACAACAGGCAGCAGAACATCAAGCAGGGATTCGATAGTCACTCAGCAGACTAGAGCGAATGATGGGGGAGTCCGTGTTCTGTCTGATGTCATGGCTCTGACATGCGAGTGCCGCAAGGTCACCATGGAAAGGCTGGCGACCACCCTGGAGACTTCGGTCCAGCAGGTCTTGCCGGATTTGAGCTTGGCCCTGACTCCATGGCAACACACCATCAAGATGTAGGCGACATGGGGACTAGGCACCTTGACCTCCCTTCAGGTGCACCATCTCCTGCAGGAGTCAGGACAGGGCCCTTGGGCACCCACAGGGAGGATGAGCGTCAGCCAGACACCCTGGGAGGCTCCTCTCAGGACACTCCAAGGGTGTGCAACTGCTCACAGCACCCTCTGCCTGTGACCACATCAACTCCAGTTTCTCAGGCCGCTGAGGGTGCTTCTGCCCCTGAGCAGGTGTCCCTTATCAGGCCAGGGCCTCCAGGCCTCGGGCCACCAGAGGACGACCGCCAAGGTCATCACAGACATCAGGACATAGCAGTCAGCAGGCTGCCTCCACCTCTGCTGCGGATGTTGGGGCTGTACTCAGGTGTAGTCGTAGAGTTAGGAAAGTTAAGAAAACTACCTCAGTGGTAGTGACAGAAGAAAAGACATGCACGGGAGGAGGAGATCCTGAGGGATGAACACATATCAATTGCAGCAGTGTTTGCATCATTAGATGGTAGCGAAGGCTTCAAGTCTTCTCTCACATTGCTCTTGTGGACTCTCAGTTCCCAGAGTGAGCTCACTTACAGGGCCCCAAAGACCAAAGCAAAAATCATGGCCTGGCGATTCATGAGGTCAGACTGCGCAAGTGTGAATGCCAATCTCGTTCTCACTGTAAGTGGATGGATATCCCCTGAGATGGAAGTAAATTGCTTTGAGGGCTAGGAGAGCTGTGGCCATATTCCCTCACTTAACTTTACTCTTCCTGGAACCTGTCAGCAATTAATGTGTCACGGGCACGCCTCCCACATCTTCCTTCCTTCATGGTGTGTTCACGCTCATACAGACCCTCAGCAGCCTCCTGATGTTTCTGGGCCTTCGGATCTTCACCCTCCGATGAGCTCTCATCCTCCTCCAGTTAATCCTCTGGCGGGGGTTCACCTCTTTGCATTGCCAGATTGTGAAGGGTGCAACACACTGCGATGATGCAGGAAACCCTGTCGGGAGTGTATTGGAGTGAGCCACCTGAGCGGTCCAAGCATTTGAAGCACATCTTCAGAAGCCCTATGGTCTGCTCTATAAGGGAGTGTCTGGAGCTGTGAGCAGTGTTGTACCTCTCCTCAGAACGACTCTGAGGGTGATGCACCGGTGTCATCAGTCAGCGTGTCAGTGGGCGCCCCATATCCCCAAGCAGCCATCCCTGCAGACGTAATGGCTCCTCAAAAATCTCAGGCACCGGGGAGTGACTCAGGATGTGGGAGTCATGGCAATTCCCAGGGTACCCTGTACAAACATGCAACATGTGCTTTTGTTGATCACACACCAGTTGCACATCGATGGAATGATAGCCCTTGTGGTTTATAAACATTAGGGTCTGCTGCCATGGAGCCCGTATAGCCACACGGGCACAGTCTATTGCACCCTGCACTCTTGGGAAGACTGAGATGGTGGCGAAGCTGGTGAAACTCGTAGCCTGGCTATTTCATCCAGAGCAAACCTGACATAATGATGGGCCTTCCTGTAAAGGGCAGCTGTGACCTCCTTTATGCAGCGATGTGTTGCGGACTGAGAGATGCCGCACAGGTCACCTGTTGATCCTTGGAAAGAACTAGGCCAAGAAATTGAGTGCTGCGGTCACCTTTAAAGTCACTGGCAGAGGATGCCCTCCAACCCCACGTGGCGTCAGGCCTTCATTAAGAATGTGGCATATGTGATGTGATCTCGGGACAAGCGCAGATCGGAACGGCATTAGTTCTCACTCATTTGTAAATAGGAGACTCTTGTAGGATAAATCCTGGGTCTGGTGAGTCGGCTCTGTTGTCTGGATCTCTCCTCCTGACCCTCCTGTTCATGCTCTGGCTCCGCTTGACCATGTACCTCCTGCTGGAGCTGCTTGTGGAGTCGCCTCTCCCTCCTTCGCATCCTCCACTGCGTTAGGACCCTGACATAGGCAGCATTGAGCCCTGGATCCATATCTGCTTTTGCCTTCTCTCTGAAAGGAAACGTTGAAGACATTAAAGATTCAAGGGTTTAGAAAGTGAAGCTCAGAAGATGATATGTTTGGAGACTGTAAGGGCCCATAGCTTTTCCTGCCTTACATGGTGGCTGATGGCGCCTTGTCCCTGAGACACTAGCACACACATCGTGGTGACTGAAATGGTATCACAGATAGGTAACATCTTGAGCCCTATGTGGGATGCTAAAGTTTAAGTGAGATGAGTGACCCAACCTAGCTCTGTGCTCCAATCTCTGATGTGGCACATTAATGACCAATCAGTTGCTCATGGTCAATGAGTGGATGCCCTTTGGCCCATTAGGAATGTCAATTCTGGTGAACACGTGACAGGCCATCATTGGGGAGGCAGTGGCATATTGGTATTCTCACTGGACTAGTATTCCAGAGACCCAGGGTAATGCTCTGGGCACCTGGGTTTGAATCCTACCATGGCAGATGGTGAAATTTGAATCAATAAACATCTGATGTTAAAAGTCTGATGATGACCATAGAATCATCGCTGATTGTCATAAAAACTCATCTGGTCGATTAATGTCCTTTAGGGAAGGTAATCTGCTGTCCTTACCTGGTCTGGCCTATATGTGACTCCAGACCCACAGCAATATGGTTGACTCTTAAATGCCCTCTGAACAAGTAGGAATGGGCAATAAATGTTAGCCTAACCAGCGATGCCCACATCACATGAACGAATAAGAAAAAAAATTGATGGAATGCCATATATGATACAGATGTGCCTCCCTCACTATTGCCTGCATTCCCAAGTTCTACATTCCTATGTGTTACTCTTGAGATACTGTGATGTGAAGCCACTGAGTTCTGAGTAGTCCTTTAACAGTGCTGATGAAGCCATTGGCTTTTAGTAGCTTTCATCGCAAGCAGGTCTTCCTGTTTTCTTTCTTAGCAGACTCCTGATCACTCCTGGTCAACAAAGGTTTAGACCCCAGAAAGGCACCCCACCCCATGTTTGGCCTTCCCCCTCACTGCCATTCTACAGCCTTCACTCCCTGTTGCCCCCCTTCATGTTTGCCCTTCCCCGTCGCTGCCATTCCATGACCTTCCCTCCCTCTTACGTGTTCATCAACCCTGCCCTCGCCTCACAGCCCACCCTGGGTTGAAAGGCTAGTTTCTGAAAATGGAGGCCTGCATGAGTGCCACAGTGCAGTGGTGTTCCTCAGGACAATGTAGGCAAAGAGCAGGAGGGGGCCAACCCTACAGCCCCAGCAGAGTGGCGTTCATTGCAACAAGACCGGTGCTGCGCTATGGCTGGTAGGCTACATATGTTCCACTCACCTCGAAGTTACCAGCAAACTGAGGTCCGACTTGTACACGCCACCCCTTTTCAAATGGACTTGGCGTCCATGTAAATTCCCGCTGGCAAGATTGGGAGGCCTGGCAAAACTCTGGCGAGCATTCGTGACATGTTAATGAATGCAAATGACGTTCGCTCCACTAGTTGGCAGGATAACCGACCCGCCTTAAACAACTTGTTTTTACGACAATGGATTTGTGGCTTTTTACCTGCCACTGGATTCTCCACTCCCGCCCACCATGACATCCACATTGGGCGGGCTGGGAGAATCCTGCCCATAGCCTAACATGGCACGGAGCATTGCTCGATAAGATTCTGGGAGATGAACTGTGTTAAATAACCAATATGAGAGTAAGAAAATGATTGGGAAATAATGGCCACAAGACAGGTCAATGTAAGAAAGAATGAAGAGTCAAAGGTAAGGGCAAAGTTTAATCGGATAAAAATGAATCTGGATCAAATTAGCTAGCCAGAAAAGTTTGCAAAGCAGGTTGACAGATCAGCAGTATGAAATCTTCAAATATGAGGTGCAACCAAGCATGGAGTTAGATGGAGGAATAACTAAACCACAACTTAAAATGGGCACATATGATGAAGTTGGGGTAACAATGATATAAATAATCATGAGAAATATAGAAAATGTAGTCATGAGGTGGAAAGGCAGATTAGAAGGGAAAAAGGCCAAAGGAAACAGTAAGGGCTTTTTTAAGTAAATAAAAAGGAAATTAATAGGACCACACAGGGATGAAGGAGGATGAAGGTATGTTTTGGAGGGTGAAGGTATGACAGGGATGTTAAATAAATATTTTGCATTGGTTTTTACAAATAGTTGTGGACATGAAAATGTAGCTGTGCTATGCTCACTGTCTTACACATGCTCCTGGCTCACCAGCACCTTGATTTTAAAATTTCCTTGTGTACAATTCCCTCACCCCTCCCTTTTTCAGTAACCTCCTTCGTCCCTGCAACCCTCGAGAACTCTACATCCCTCTAACTCTTGCCTCTTTCCCATCCCTCCTTCCTTCACTCCATCATTGGTGGAGGTGCCTACAGCTATCTACACCCTAAGCTCTGGACTTGCCTCTCCAAATGTCTACACCTCTCACCTCTCCCACTTTAAAACACTGCATAAAACCTACCTCTTTGACCAAGCATTTGACCGAACATCTCTTTCTCTGGCTGTGTCAATTTTTGGCTCTTGTTTAGTGCCTTTGGATGCTTTGCTACTTTAAAAGTCATAGGGTCATTTATGGCCATTCGGCCCATCAAATCCATGCTGGCTCTCCATGGAGCAATCACATTCCCCTGCTCCATCCCCGTAGCCCTGCAAGATTATTGCCTTCAAGTGCCTATAGTATGAAGGGTTGACAGATGGGATATGCTAATGTGTGACGTAGACGATGATGTATCACTGACATTAGTCAGTTGTGTATTAGGCTCTCTTTTGAGAGAGAGGTTGGAATAATGGCAGGACCTATATGCCTACTCTGTAACCTGCTTAAAAGTCGTACTAATAAGTAAGTGTTAAGCAGATACCAGAGTATGTCTACAGACTGTCTAAGAACCAAGTCCCATGCCTAGAATCCAAGGCAGAAGGACCCAATCTCAGAACATGGAGGCAACTCAGAACAGTGCCCATCCAATTTCCAATTGAAATCATTGATCATGTCTGATCCCACCATGCTCATGGGCAGCGAGTTACAGGTCATTACCACTCACTGCATAAAAAAAAGCTCTTCCTCACATTCCCTCCACATCGCTTCCCAAAAACTTAAATCTGCGTCCCTTAATCCTCGTACCATCAGCTAATGGGAACAGTTTTTCCCTTGTGTATATAAATACAAGTTGTCCTTGTTGTTATTACTATGGGTAATGGACAGAGATTTTCTGAAACAAACAGCAGAACCCAAGACTAACAGATAACTGTGCCTTGATGTCATTCCTATAGAATGTTAAAAAATGATAGATTGGAAAAAGCAAATCCAGTCAGATTGTTTAAATCCTCCTCAAATATGTAAATTCTGCCCTTGGAATGGAATGTGGCTGATGTTGCTCCCTTATTGATGAAAGGGTCAAAGGACAAACCGGATATAGACAAGTTAATCTAATGTTAGTACTGGGCAAAGAATCCATATTGAGATATCAAATTAATAGGCATTTAGAAATTCACAGGCTAGTTAACGACAACTAATACAGATATGTTAAAAGCAATTCATGTTTGTCAAATTGAATATAACTTTTGGAAGAGGCCAGTGAATGAATTGGATGGATAAAGGTAATGCAGTAAATTTTGTGGATATAGGTTTCCCCCTCGAAAAGGTGTCTTACAAGAGGCCTGTTAACTAAACTCAGGGTATGATAAGAGGATTTGTAACAGCAGGGGCTGAAAGAGTTGTGGTAACTGGGTGTTGCTGAGACTAGAGAAGGTTCAGAACAAGCATTGGAAATGTATACCGAAGGTGTCAGTAATGGGTCAGTGTTGCTCCTGCTTTGTGCACGTATAAAATTTGGACTTGAGTATAGGGAACACAATCTCAAAAACTGATGATGACATAACAACAAAGAGTGAGGATAACTGTAAAAGGCTTCAGGAATAGGCTGACAGTGGCAAATACAATTTAACCGGGGCAAGCATGAGGTAATACAATTTGGAAGAAAAATAAACAACGTGAGTATACACAATAGAAAGACACTGAAAGGTGTGGATGAACACAGAGCGAGCTGTAGTTCAATACATATTTGTCTAAGAGTATGATTGCAGTTACAAAAAGCCATTAGAATGTTAGGTGTTATACATAGGGATAGAGAGTACAAGATTAAAGAAGTAATGAAAGATTTATACAAACCACAAGTTAGGTCACAGCTGGACAACTGTGTAAAGTTTTGATGGCACATTATAGAAAGAGCATTAAAGGTGCAGAGAGCATGCAACATAGATTCCCCATGGTCTTGCTACAAATGGGAAACTATAGATATGAGACAAAACTTGAGATGTGAGGAGTACTTTCAATTAAGCTGAGAAGGTGAGGAGGAGATTCAAAAGAGATCTTAAAATTATGAAGGAATTTGATGGGAATAGATGACTTCCTTTAGTTAGGGGCTCAATGTTGAGGGAGTCATTAGATGAAAATGATCATGATCGAGGTGAAAAATGAAGAGATTGCTTTTGCACAGAGGGCTGTATGAAATGTTTTGATATAGGGAACAGTTGAGGTCTAAACCATTGCTTCCTTTACAGGAAAACTGGATAAATATTTTAAGCAGAGGAAGATTTAATGCAATGGAACAGTGGGATTAGTTTTGCATTATTCTGATTAAAAAGCCAGCAGATACATCGGGCTAAATTGCTTCCATCTGTATGGTAAACACCAATGGCTCTACAGTTATGGATACTAACCTAACATCATAATTTAAGCAGATACTCTAGGCAAGCACACTTTTATAGTTGGAAATGCCGTCCTTCAGAAGAGGTATTAAGATGGGCTCTCTGTGCCTTTGCAAATGGATGCTAAAAATTCCATGATAGGAATTCACACAATCGTAGCATGGTGGGCTTTAAGGGTTTGCAAGAAGTCCTCCAGTGCGCTGACTAACTTTTCTCCCTGGCTATAATCTCCAAAAATAGGTTCATCTTGTCATTTATTGGACCTGAGTGTGAGCAAAACAGCTGCCACATTTGTTCACATACTCACCTCGCCTGTACACATAGTACACCAAGGTATTCTGAGAGACTTTCTAAATGAGAACCTCAGTAATGCTTTACTTGAATCACTGTATATTATAATACAGCATTATAATTACTTTGCTTTCTTACAACTTATCAAAGCATACATGAAAATGATTGAAAGTTGAATTGAAATGATCTTGTCCAATTTTAAAACAAGCCTCATGGTTCAATTAGTGAGTGCACTGTCTGTTGTGCTACTGAGCTGTACAGATCTGAGAGGTCCCAGATTCAATCTCAGATTAGTACTGAGTTTACTGATCTCAGAAGAGGTGATAAGACTTGTGTCAGAGACCCTAAGCTAAAAGGGAGGGAAGGGCAAAGCCAGACAAGTTTTGTCTCCTAGCTCTGAAGAAGAGTCATACAGATTTGAAACATTAACTCTGTCTTTCTCTCCACAGATGCTGTCAGAACTGCTGAGTTTTTCCAGCATTTTTTGATTTTGTTTCAGATTTCCAGCATCCGCAGTATTTTGCCTTAAGCTTTGTCTCCTGTTGGCTAACCAGTTACCGCTGCTGGAAAGTGTGTATATCAACTAAGAACAGGATCAGGCATGGCTGCAATACCCTACACCCCAAATTTACTTGCTTTCTTTTTCATTCATGGGATGTGGGCTTCGCTGGTTGGGTCAGCATTTATTGCCCATCCCTAATTGCCCTTGAGAAGATGGTGGTAAGCTGCCTTCTTGAACCGCTGCAGTCCCTGTGGTGTAGGCACACCCACAGTGCAGTTAGTACTGCTGGAAAGTGTCTAGACTCTCACGAAGAACCGACATTTGGAGTTGGGTGCTCAAAGGATTTTGGCATCAATGAACTGTAGACATGCAAATTTCAGCAATTTTAGGAGAGGAATCAAAAACATGGCTGGGAGCTATAATGACTCTCATTCATGCCAGCCATGAAATTGAGCTGCCTAATGCCATTGGTGCTGACGCCACAGAATCTCTGAACTGCAAAAGGCCACTTCCAGCATGGCTCATGTGGCATGTCCTGACTGACAGAACGACAGCACAAGTACGTGTGTATATTGGAAACATGCGGAGTGGGCAGCTCCAGATGTCAAACATCTTCAATTTGGACCAGGCAAGTCCAGTTTATGCCTTCACATCAACATGCAGTCAGCTGCACGAGGGGCAACACCCTCCTCCTCACCGCCGCACCTCTAGTGTTATTTAAAGGATAATCATCCAATTATAAGTGAGGTGCTGGTGAAATACTTTTGCCCTTGCTGCAGCCTAGGAGGGACTGCAGCCCCCATAACTCTAGCAGGCTTTCCGTTGACGGGGCAGAAAACTCCTCTGGCCTCCTGATCAGGATGCAACACCACTCACTTCAAAATCCTACAAGTCACCAATACTCCTCCAATGACACCCCACGGTATTTCCACAAACTTCCACGGTATTCCCTGCTGGCCTGCAACTTGACTGGGATATGGAGCACAAGCTGCAGAGTGGGGAAGCTGTACACAGAGGGAGAAGAGGAGGGTTCTCAACCATGTTTCCCGTAAGCTGCATGTATGCACAGGGCTCTGCAGACTGCTTTACAATAACCTGCATGCTCAGCTGCACAAAAGAATTGAGAGGTGCTGTGCACTGAAACAAACTGGATGTTCACAACAAAAAACAATTAGAAGGGACATTGCTCTTGACAGAAGGCCCTACCTACCAAGGGTATTTAGGGAGCACCTCTCCTACCTCCACCTGAGCCAGGAGCAGTGTATGAGGCATCTCCAATTCACCAAGCAGATGGTCACTGAACTGTGCCACCTCCTGTAACCTGGAACTGCAGACACATATCAGGCCAAGGACGATACTGGATACTGCAGTGGCCGCCTAGATCACTGTCATTATCAATTTCCACAGAAGTGAATCCCTGCAGACAACATTGGCAACTTTTCCCAGTTCTCCATCCATCCTGTTATCAGGAAATTATAGAGGCCCTGTACATAGGCAAAGGGAATTTGTAATCTTCTCACTTAGCAGAGAGATTCAGGAGAAGAGCGCTTTGATAGGGTCACAGGATTCCCAATGTTCCCAGGAGCCATTAAATGCATGAATGTGGCTTGCAGGCCTCACATATAATCATGGAAATGGACTGAAACTACATCAAGTCCATCAATATGCAGTTGACATGTGATTATGCACAGAACATCATATTGGTGAATGCCCCCTATCCTGGCAAGCAGCCACCATGCTTTCAGTCAGTCAATCCTGCCATCTTTGACCCAGCACAAAGAACTGGAGGCTGGTTCCTAGAGGGTACGCTCTTTACACCTGACCAATGGCTCCTTCTGTCACCCAATGATACAAGGACAATGTGTCTATAATGAACACATATGGAGCAAACCATTAGCGTCTTGAAATAACAGTTCCGCTGTCTGGAATGCATGGAAGGAGTCCTCCAGTACTCACTAAAATGGTTGCCTAAGTTTGTGGTGGTCTGCTGAATCCTGCGCAACCTTGCTATCATGAGGGCACAGCCCTTGCCACAAGGCCTTCATTGATTACCTTGGCAGGCGAGGAGGAGGGAGACATCTGGGACTCCTTCACTCTGGACTGTGAGTGGCTACCAAGACTCTTGTTCCTTTAAGATCTCATTTCACCATTGCCATTACTCCACAATTTCAATCCATCTGCTATATATCATTGCTGAGGCCTCTTGGCCAAAATCCTGAAATAAAAGCCACCAAGAAAAACCTTTCCATAACAACTATATCCAATAATACATCCAATAGTACGTATACAAATGAACTGTTCATGCTTGTGCATCCTTTTGGTGCCTGCCTTGCGGGTGTCTTTGCCCAGTGCTCCTGTGCAGTGCTACCCCAGTGGCTGGTGGAAAATTGCTGAGTTTCATGGTCGAGAGTACGGATGACATTGCAGGATGAACTTGAACAACATAGGGTCTTGCGGGCCCATCTCAAGGCTGCACCACCTCAGCATGGACAACTACAACCTGGGCTGGCTGGCTGCAAGGGCACTGGCAGAGTGGCAGTGATGGGAGGACAAATGCTGTCATCCTGAGAGAGGACAATAGGTCAGTGCACCCTTGAGCCATTGGCACTCTTCTGAGGTGACGTGTTAGCAATCCTAATTATCTGTTGGAAGACAGATTGTGAATCACAACCTTGGTGCTCAAAAATGGGAGTAATCAAATTTTACCCCCGACTTGGTTTAATGTCAGGACAGGTTTTTCCAGACATAAATCGTTATGATTGTCAGTCTGGGAGCAGAGTGCCAACAGATTATTCCACATCCTTGGGTGTCGAGTTAGATAAAGAATGAAAGGCTCTGTTTTCTTGCCTTTGATATTATGAATTTTGGTCCTCAGTTGTTAAAGCTCACAGTTTTGTTGCTGTTCTGCAAATTGAGTGTGATAAATACAGCCATGAAATGGGGCCTGGATGACAGAAAGGATTTTAAACAGAAGAAAGCTGAACTAATGAACAGATTTGGAATGTCCCCTCACATTAGTTGGAGTGGCCGTTGTGAAGAAGTGTAGAAATTCTTGTGATACTTAAGTAATGTCTGGGTACTTTCTACTTCTGACATATAGCAAAAGCCTTATTTAGTGCTCTGCTAGGAACTTCAAAATGGTGTAAACATCAAAAAAGTTTATTTTCCAGAGATTTTGAAATAGAATGAAATAGTCTGAAGCACCAGAAAACAATTTTGTCCTAATTTATCCCCAGGATTAGTACATTGTGGCTCCCAAATGTTGTACCAATGATGGGTTTGTGGAAACAATTCCCTAGTGATGAGTTCCCGGTCCCATTGATACCTTTACTCCCAAATGATTTCCTTAGCCTTCTCTCATACTCTCCTTAGTTAGATACTTTACTCTGCCCTGACAATGTGACTAGCCCTCAAAATAATATGTCCTGCTACAGCAGAGTGACACTCATCTTGTCCATTTTTCTCATCAACCATTCTTACAGTCTTTGAGTGTCATGGCTGTTTTGGAGGCAGTTTTGTGCTTAGAACCACCCCCAATGAAAGTTGCTGGAAAGGATTGACAGGCTTGCTCTCTTTTCTCTTCAAAAAGGAAGGCTGAGGGGTGACCAAATAGAGTTCTTAAAAATTATGAAAGGTTTTAATAGGATGGATACAAAAAGAACGTTTCTTATTTTAAGAGGAGAAATAGAGGCCATCGATATAAGAAAGTCAGCAAGAAAACCCAGTAGGAAATTTAGAAGATAAATCTTGACCCAAAGAGAGGTCAGATTGTGGAGCTCTCTAATAAAGGGAGTGGTTGAAGTGAATAGATGTATTTAAGGGGAAGCTAGACAAGCATGTGAGGGAGAAGGGAATAGGGAAGTATCATGAACTGTTTAGATGAGGAAAGATGGGAGGAGGTTCAAATGGAGCATAAACAATGATATGGATTAGTTGGGACCTTTGACAAGGTCCCACATGGCAGACCAATCAGAAAAGTAAAGCCCATGGGATACAGGGGGATGTGGCAGGTTGGATCCCAAATTGGATCAGTGATAGGAAACAAAGAGTGATGATCGACAGATGTTTTAGCGAATGGAAAGTGGTTTCCAGTGGAGTTCCTTAGCGCTCAGTGTTGGGTCCCTTGCTGATTGCCGTTTGTATTAATGATTTGGACTTAAATGTGGAAGGCATGATTGGGACATTTGAAGATGACACAAGAATCATCTGTGTAGTTGATAGCGAAGAGGATAGCTGTGAACTCCAGAATGATATCAATGGTTTGGTTCAGTGGGTAGAAAAGTGGTAAATGGAATTCAATCTGGAGAAGTGTGAGGTTATGCATTTTGGGAGGGCAAACAAAACAAGGGAATAATCTGGAGGACATTGAAAGGGGTAGAGGAAGTGAGACACATTAGAGTGCATGCCCACAGGTCCCTGAAGGTGGTGGCAGGACAGGTAGGTAAACCATAGAACCATAGGAAAGTCACAGTGCAGAAAGAGGCCATTTAGCCCATTGTGTCTGTGCTGAGTGAAAAAGAACAAATAAGAAAAATAGTTGCCTATTTTAATCCCTGTATTTATTTTATTCCCTTTATTGCATGAGGTATAGAATATAAAAGCAAGAATGTAATGATGGAACTGTATAAAACACAACTGGTTAGGCCACAGCTGGAATTTCGTGTACAGTTCTGGTCACCACATTACAGGAAGGACAGAATTGCTTTGGAGAGATCAGTACAGAAGAGATTTACAAGAATATTGCCAAGGCTGGAAAATTGCATCCATGAGGAAAGATTAGGAAGGGTAGGGTTGTTTTCGTTAGAACTGAGGAGGCTTAGGGGTGACTTGGTTGAGGTGTGCAAAATTATGAGGGGTCTAGACAGAGTAGATAGAGGGGTCAGAGAGGTCAATTACCAGGGGGCACAGATTTAAGGTGATTGGTAGAAGGATTAGAGGAGACATGAGAAAAAATGTCTTCACCCGGAGGGTGATGGGTGTTTGGAATTTGCTGCCTGGTTTAGTGGTGGAGGCAGAAACCCTCAGCTCAGTTAAAAGGTACCTGAATCTGCACCTGAAGGTAACCTGCAAGGCTACAGGCTGGGTGCTGGAAGGTGGGATTCGAAAGGGTGGCTAGTTTTTCCAGCTGGCACAAACACAATGGGATGAATGGCCTCTTTCTGTGCCGTAACTTTTCTATGGTTCTGTGGTTCTGTGGAATGGCCTGTGTCTGAGATGTATATCCTGTGTCATCCTATGCAACTCCTCCCAATGGTAGAACATTGCAGCTGAGGAAACGTTCAACTGAGGCTGAACCCAATATCCAGAGATGAAAGGCCAGTGTCTAATCTACCCCACTGTTGTATAACATTCCATACATTATGAGTAAAGATTTAAAAATCTTTCAGCCAAACTATTCCTGCTTAACGTCGAAGTAGTTGTGGGCTTTTACGTACAAGATGATAATTTTTTAGGTGTGATTATGCACGTTGCTAATGATTGATTGATTGTCATTCACAGTTTTTCTTGTGCAGATTACTCAAACTGCTTACTTTGATTGAAGCCGTTTGGCCATTGCGACTGTATTGATTAATTAGGCTGGCTGGGTGGTTACCAGCTCAGGATTGAGCATGTCATCCTTCAGTTCACGATCGTGAGTCAACTGAATCTAAAAAGAGTTGGATAAAATTGTCCTTAAGACATCCCACAGCACGTTAGAGGCAATTAATTACTTTTTGAAAGTGGTCACTGTTGTTTCATGGGAAATGTGGCAACCAGTGTCGTGTTTAATAGATTTTCATTGGTTCTTTTCTAGTCACCTTCCTCACTATGTTCCCTGCCTATGGTTGTTGCTGAGTTACTTTGAGCCAATCAATTAAGTGTGATGACAGAAAGGTGACTACAGGCAATAAGTGTGAGAAGCTGAATGTGCAAGCTGTAAACAGCTATATTAAATATACAGATGGCATTGTTAACTTACATACACACACAGGTCTCAACAATAAAAATGCAATCTTCTACAAAGATGGAATTAGTTCTCTTTTAAGAGCTTGGCTGCTTTTAATATTATTTTTATGAGTGTCTCCAAACAATAAACATACCAAACAAAAGATATGGACATAAATTCTAAATTCTTTTCACACAGTCACTATGACCATTGGATAAATTGCCAGGTAAACACATTTAGTGCAGATAAAATTATATTGTCATCATATAGAGGTAATTTTCATGACAGATGAGAAACACAACAACTTGGGAATTTTAACCTATGAAGTATGACTTTACTTACAAAGCTAAATACTGAGAAACTTATGCAACAGCTTTCGAGATGGAATAGGTTTTATCAGGTCGTACCTTGGTGTGGACCCTTGCATGGAGTTGAATGGACAATCAGGTGCAGAGATCAGCATAGTCCTATCAATATTAATTATAATGCAGAAAGAATCAGAAGGGCTATAAGTTGGGTACACTGACCTCTCTGCCCTCCTGTTGAGACAAGGTCCATGCCAAGAGTGCTGATAAGTAAAATTTACCTCCATATCCCCTTCTACATTTACCCACAGCTGCAACAATAACAACTTGCATTTATGTAGCTTTCGAATGGAGAGAAAAATAGGAAGAGCTCTACACTATTCAACCCCATGAGACTGTTCCGACATTCAACTAGATCATGACTGACCTGCATCTTAACTCCATCTACCCTCCTTGGTTTTGTAACCCTTAACCCGTTTGCCTAACAAAAATTGATAAATCTCAGTTCCTATCTTTTCAATTTATTCCTAGCTTGAACGGCTTATTGCAAGAGAGAGTTCCAAATCTCCATTACCTCTTCTGTGGAGAAATGCCTCCTGACATTGCCCCTGAAAATGCCTAACTCTAATTTTATGTCTGCTTGTTCTGGACTTTCTTACTGCTGGAAATAGTTTCTCTCCCTCAACCCTATCAAATCCTTCGATAATCTCCTCGATCAGGTCACCCCTTAACCTTTATATACAAGTCAATACAAACTTAGTCTTTGCAGTCTGCCCTCATAATTTAACAATTTTAGCCCCAGTAGGGTTCTGGCGAATATGCACTGCACCCAATTCAAGGCCAATCCCTGAAATGCAGTGTCCGGCACAGAACAAGGCACTCTAAATGGGGTCTAACCAGAGTCCTGTAACTAACTTCCAACTCTTTGTATTCCAGCCCTCTTGAGATAAAAGGCCAACATTCCATTAGCCTTTTGAATTATTTATTTTACCTGTCCTATATAATGCCTTTTACATAGCAAAAATGTCCTAATGCGCTTCACAGGAGCATAATCAGACAAAGTTTGACAAAAAGCCACATGAAGACATAGTAGGACAAGTCACCAGAAGCTTGGCCAAAGAGCTAAATTTTAAGAACAAGTAATGGCAATATTGGCGCCTCTACAGTTCGCATTTCAACAAATCCTTTATTGATGGGAAATGTAAATGGTTGCAAAGTCACATTGCTGGATATTCGTGGTAAAATTTGCCTGGCTTTAGGTGAACTGGGTGTTGATTTAGCCTCAAGGAACCTTCCTCTGCCACTGGAGGCAAGGTCCGTGGCTTGGAGAAATTTACAATCACAAATCTTCTGTGTTTAAACAAGGTAGACTCAGGAACAGGCAGATATATATTCATTGAGCAGCAGTTCACCACAGATCCTGTGAGACACCTGTCACAGCCACAGTAGGAGACCACACCTGAGGCATCATGCTCATATCACATGTCAAAGTGTCAATAATACAGAAATATAAAGGAGGGCAGGTGATCCCTACATGCTGGCGCCAGAAATTTACATGTATTTAGCAATCTGCAATCTTCCCTCACCAAAAGCAATTGGAATCTACATGACTTATTTACAGTAATTATTTACAGTCATTAGCTCTTTTGTTTATTTACAGTCATTAGTCATTTTGATCTTAAAGGGGCAAACAATCTTAAACCTAGCTTCAATTTAACAGTCGGAGAATGCATTGTGCGTGGCATGGTATAATGTTCCTGCTGTTATAAAGCAAGACATCATACTGGTGCCATGGGTTAGGGTTATATTGCTGAACAAGTAACTCAGAGACCTAGACTAATATTTGAAGACAGTTCAAATACCACCTTGGCAGCTTGGAAATTTGAATTCAATGAACTTAAGTAAATCTGGAATAGAAAGGCAGCACCAGTAATAGCGACTCTAAAATTGTCATATCTGGTTCATTAATATCCTGTAAGGAAATTTGCCATCCTTACCTGGTCCAGCCTACATGTGACCCCAGAACCACAGCAATATGGTTGACACTTAACTGCTCTTTATAATATGCCTAATATGCAACTATATTCAAGGAAGTGCCTCACCACCACCTTCCCATGGGTAAATAGGGGTGGGTAACAATTGCTGGCCTTACCAGCGATGTCCACTTCTCGAGAATGAATAAAATTATCATCCAACTTGCTGTGAGCAGAGCCACCTGGTCACTATAGTATAATATAAGCCCATTGGATTGACACATTCATATAAAATTTGTACAGTTGTAACCAAGTCATTTTCTCCCAACATGCCCTCTTACTCTTTTGCTTTACTGCACTGTGCTCTATAAACCTGAAAGGTTTGGGAGTTGGAGAAGCCTTTACTTTGTTTCATTTGTTGACTGAGCAATAATAATCCTAGGCTGTAGGCTATTCCTGTTGTTAGATGAACTTTGCCTACTTTACGCATGTAATTTTTCTAACATTAGTGACAGGATAAATGATTGTAAATTTAATAGTATCCTAAATGTTACAAGGAAATTTTTAGTCATTCATGATGAAAGATTTCAATGACATTACAACTAAAATGATATCTGAAGTCATTCAGAACTATAGCTTTGGAAAAGAGCGGTGTTTTTTGCAAATGTAAACATGTAAAAATTGCATCTATTTCATGAAAAATATAATATTAAAACTACATTTTAGAATGACTTTACAGGCGGTGAATACAATTTGATATTGCTGCAGGGTTATCAACCACCATCGCTCCAGGCAGCAGTTCTATTTGTGACCAAACTTTCATAGCTTTTATCACCAAATGATACAATGTTTGGTGAATACATGATTGTTGTCTAGCTTAAGACCAATACACATATTAAGCGTGGAGCAATTATCATAGTGACTTCATCATTTTAGCATTCAGTGCAGTTAGTACATGTAATACATGTAACACTGTGGAGGTTTTGTTTGTGTTTGTGATGGCTGCTCCCCTGCCCCTCTCCCCTGCCCCTCACATCTCAACCCCTCTCCCATTCAGGCACATGGCCATGACAAACTAGAGTTGGGCGTTGCCATTGAAGCATCAGCAGAAGACATGGAACAGTCGGAGAGGCCGGGAAAGGGCCAGGTTAGGGGAGGGCATGGAAGAATTGGATCGAGTGCTGTTGTATTATTGCCTCTTAACACAAACATACTAAACACTGTGACAATGATTATGTTCTTCATTGATGATTAATTGGCCCTTAATTGGCCTGCCCGCATAACATTGCGGGGCGCTGCCGATCGCAGGCAGCTGTTGGCTTCCCAACCGCCCCCACCCACCCCAGTCGACCCCATATGCCAAGGGCAAAATTCTGCCCTCAGTGTCCAACATAAGATGTCATTACACAATTGGACAGCATTAGCTTAACAAACACAGAAAATGCCAAAAAAACTCATCAGGTCTGACAGCATCTGTGAAGAGAGAAACAGGGTTGACGTTTTGAGTCCATATGACTCTTCTTCAGACTAGTTTAACAATCCTGAACGTGCTAAGAATTACACTGACAACCAATTTAAGATTATCAGCCGGGCTCGCAATGTGGCTCAGCTACATGTGCTAGAAGCCACATATAATCATGCACATGTTATTTGCAGGCAGATAGAGCATGTCCACACATTGCACCATTTTCAACTAAACAAAAACTTGGCAGACAGCCATTCCCTGGTTCATTCCCCATAACAATATATTGACCGATCAGAGTCAATCTACTTGGTTTGAATCTAAACAAAAGCTTGGCAGTTAACTGTTTTATGGTGCATTCTCTATGGCAACGTCTTTGCCAATCAGAGTCCGCTTTCTATCCAATCATCAGTCTCTTCTCACGCAGTATAAATTGTTGTTCCCTTTATAATTGACATTCTTCTGTATCTGTCCTGATGAGTGTCTCTTTTTTCAGGAATACACAAAAATTACCTCTAACATATTACTATGAACCATAAGCTAGGTATTTATAACAACGGCCATGAAAGGGTTGGACTGGGGCAGCGATGGAAGGGAAAGGTCGGGTCAGGATGGCCGTGAAAAGCTTTTGTGTTCGAGCTTTGCGGTGGGCATCTCATGCCTCGAGAACTGGACTGAAAGCCTTTATTTATTTCAGGAGTTGGAGCTGCGTTCACCATCTTTGGGTGTAACCACTGACAACAGCAAACAGACTTCTCCTCACACAAGGTCAGTGAGAAAGAGGGGGGATGAGGAATCTAGCACTTAGATCGTACCGGATTGACAAGCTGCTCAGCCAATCGCTGCCATGGACCTGGCAATCTAGTGCCCAAAGCAGCCAATCAGCAGTGGCAATGGGTGGAATCAGGCAGAAGGAGAACAAAACCCATGATGGATATTACATACATTATGATTCGCGCTGAAAAGTCAATCGACTATTTCGTGCCGGGATTTTAAAAGTCACCTTTTGTTTTAAACTGGGGAATGTCACCAAGTCAATTTTGTCCAAGGCAAGCAATTTTTACCCAAGTCAAGTCACACGTCAAAAACAAATGATTCAAGTCAGACTTCAGTCCAACAGCTGACTTGAGGTAACAAATCTAAAAATTCCTTTGTCAGCTATCTTAACACAGATGGTCATCCTGGGTTCTCATCCTAATTAAAAGAGAAAGAGATTTTCACAGGATTTTGTTGAGTCCTTCATTATTAGCATCACACAGAGTGATCACAACGCAGGTGTCTGTAAGTTATAGAGGAAGGTGACGCCAGTATAGCAGATGGGTTACAGGGTCAATCGAGCTGCAGTGGATTTGTTCAGCATGACTGGGAGAATGAAGAGAGGCCACACAGCGAGAAAATGAAAGAGGAAGAGGGTGCGGAGAGGCCACCCAGCAAGAGGGTCTTCAGGAGGCAATTTGCTTACCTCAACTTCACTGAGAACTAATACATGACATGTCTGTGTTTCAGAAAAGAGGCTGTAGCTGACTTCAAGTAAGTGCTGCAGCCTTAACTGTAGCCTCAAAAGAGGGCAAGGGTAGCATTGCTACCCTATCATGGCTATCAGGGTTACTGTGGCTCTTAGCTTTTATACATCTGACTCCTTTCAGACTGTTGTTGGAGATATAAGTAACATCTCATAGTTTGCAGTACAATGCCTCTTTAAGAGAAGTTACCAAGCCCTCTCAAACAAGAGAAATATGCTCATCTTATTGCTTCTTGCCAGAGGCAAGCAGAAGGAGCAAATGCAGGGATTGCAGACTTAACACTATTGCAGGGTGCCACTGGCCGCACCGATATTGTCTTGTGTGTGCCTCATCTGAACTCGGCCAAATTCATCAATAGAAAGGGGCTCCACTCCCTCAATGTGCAGCTGGTGTGCAACCATAGGCAGTGCACATGTAGCTGAATCCCTGTTATCTTGGCAGCAGTCACGATTCTTTCATTCTGTGGCGGTCCTCTATGTCATCTGTATTTTACCCACCGTGACAAATCAAAGGCGGGCGACTGCACATTGAGAGTTAGCCCCTCATGACATGGCTCCTGACTTCTGTCCGGAGCTCATGGACAGGCAGACAGCTGGCCTAGAATGAGAGCTACACTGCTACAAGGACAACATAACACTAAAAACCGCCATAAAATGCAGATTCTGACTCAATTTTGTAAATGAACTCATTCAATAATGTACATTTAAATTAAAATAAACTAATCATCCTTGTGCATTCCTTTAATGCTCAGTCTTCCATTTGCCTTTCCTAGTGCCCCTACACAGGACTACTCCAATGGCTGGTGGAAGGCTGCTGAATTTCAATTGAGAAGACTGTCAACGGCCTTGGAGAACAATCTCCAACATCTGTAGACCTAAAATGCCCAACTTCAGACTGCATCATCTTGGCCTGGACCACAGCAGTTTGAGTTGACTAATTGGCAAGGGCACTGGTGGAGTGGTGGGGGTGGGAGCACAAATGTAGTCATCCGAAGAGAGAGGTTTCTGTTCCTTCTATCCACTGCCACTCACCTGAGGTGCCTCAGCATTCCCAGTTATCCACTGGAGAGCAGTTTGATGGACTGCTATGAGGCCCTGTAAGCTGAGCAGTGGTATCCAGAGCCACAATGGCAGCAGTATGAGCTTGCAGTTTATCAGTCAGATCTTTGGTGGAAGCTGCCTGAGCTGCAGTTCTGACACTAACCATCAGGCACTGCATTTTGCTGGTTTTCACACATGTGTTGATGGAGGTGCCCCTGTCAGAAAGGATGGGCAACAAAGTTAGCACAAAGCCCTGTGCCAAGTGGCAGCTGGAGACAAGGAAGTGCATCAGTGAGAGCTTTTGGTGTGGTGTAGATGTCATGGTTAAATAGTTGCCAGTGTGTGAAAGTTGTGAGCCGTGGGTGTGCTAATGTGTGAGGGTGAGAAAAACAAATGAAAGAAAGGGTTGAGCACTGATTTGTAAAGATTATTAGCAGGCGGGTGGGGGTGTGGTGAATTGCTGGTAGTGCAGCCTGTCAGATATGCCATTTGGAGCTTAAACTCACACACCTTGACAACTCATGTAAAATCATTAAGCTTCTTCTTGCACAGCATCTGTATTCTTGGAGCAATACTCCAGGCGTTAATTGTCATTTCTTCCTACCGGCCCCTGGGTATGTATCATGAGGGCCTGAAAAAGAAAGGAAGGTTTGCATTTATTAGGCCCTCTTCATGACCACTAGATGTCTCAAAGTGCTTTACAACCAATGAAGTGCTTCTGAAGTGTGGTCACTGTTGTTCAGTAGGAAATGCACCAGCTCAGCAAACTTCCAGAAACAAGAATGTGGAATGACTAGATAGTCTATTTTTTGTGATGTTGATTGAGCGATAAGTATTTACTAGGAGCCAGGATTACTCCCTCGCTCTTCTTCAAAATAGTGCCATGAGATCTTTTACATCCACCTGAGTAGGTAGATAAAGCTTCGGTTTAACGTCTCATCCAAAAGGCAGCACCTCCGACAGTGCAGTTCCTCCTTCATTGCTGCACTGGAGAGTCCGCCTTGATTTTTGAGCTTAAGCCCTGGAGTGGGACTTGAACTCAGAGGTGAGAGTGCTGCTTGCATCCTAGCTATGGCTCAGTTGGTAGTACACTTGCCTCTGAGTGACAATGTCTCATGTTCAGGTCCCGTTCCAGGGCTTGAGCACAAAAAAATCAAGGCAGATGTTCCAGTGCAGCACTGCTGGGAGCATCCACCCTCTTTGGTGGATGCAATGGAATTGGCCCCAGTGTCCTGGCCAATATCTGTCCCTCAATCAACATCACTAAACACACAGATTCTCAGGTTATTATTACATTGCTGTTTGTGGGAGTTTGTTGAGCACAAATTGGCTGCCATGTTCCCTACATTAAAACAGTGACCGCACTTCAAGAGTACTCCATTGGCTGGACAGCACTTTGAGACATCCAGTGGTCATGAAAAGAGCTATATAAATGCAAGTTTTTCTTTCTTTACCACCTGAGCCACAGCTGAAACAGGGTGTCTCTCTCCACATCCTTTGCTAAGGCCTGTAGTGTATCATCAGAAAAGATTGACAAAAGTGAACGTCTGTGATAGAGTGGAAGACAGGAGCAAGGAGGACAAGCCCAGGTACAATAGAGGATCCTCCTTTGATTTGACTCTGAAAGGAACTGAAGGAAAGAGATTTCCAGCCTTATCAGTCAGCACATGGCTAACGGAGAACAGATAAATTATAGCTTAATCAATTCAGTTCAATAGATATTGAACCACTTCAGTGCTAACGTCATTGAGTGTGATCAATTCTGCACACTGAAGATTTATGAAATAGAAATTCAGAATTCCATTAAACTCATACGCCTGGAATTTCTGCAGGGATTCTCTTCACTTGAAGGTCAGCCATGACCCTCGAGAAATGAGATAATCAGCTGCCTGCACTGTTTCTGCAGGGGTTACTTCAGTGTTTTTTCAAGAGTTATTCCAACCCACCATCCCTTAGATCCCCCTCTGAAGGAACTAACTCATGTTGTGGAACAGTTTTACTGATCCTGATGCCTTCCTCTTCCTCCAGGTGACCAAGCTTCATGAGTGAGCTTATTGCTAGCAGGTTACTTGAATGTGGAAATGGGGCTTCACAGCAAAGCTGAGTCTCGCTGTCCACTGATAGCCACATGTGTTTCAAACCCAGTGATCAGGTGTGTGAACTCCTGATTCTATCCCTTCGCAAGCCCAGGGGTGCCAAATAGAGATGTATGTGTATCAGCCTGGCTCAATGGATAACATCCTGGCCTCTCAGCCACTAAATCATGTATTCAAAACCCACCCCAGGTCTTTAGCACGTAATTTAAAATAATACAGTTCATAGTACTGAGGAAGTGCTGCATTGTCGCAGGTGCTGTCCTTTGGATGAAGTTAAGCTAAAGGCCAGCTGGCTCTTGCAGTGTTTAGGATGGCTGTTGAAAATGCTTTTGCTCTATTGGAAGAAGAGCAGCGAGACCTCCCGGTGATAAAAACAAAAACTACTGCGGATGCTGGAAATCCAAAACAAAAACAGAATTACCTGGAAAAACTCAGCAGGTCTGGCAGCATCGGTGGAGAAGAAAAGAGTTGACGTTTCGAGTCCTCATGACCCTTCAGCAGGAGGGTCATGAGGACTCGAAATGTCAACTCTTTTCTTCTCCGCCGATGCTGCCAGACCTGCTGAGTTTTTCCAGGTAATTCTGTTTTTGTTTTGAGACCTCCCGGTGTCCTGGCCAATATTCCTCTCACGGCTAACACCAGTCAAAGAAACAGATTAACTGATAACTCCCACTACTGAACATAATTGAGGGACTTATGCTGACAAACCTGTATACAAGTGAGAATGGAATTAGACTGGAGTGTGGTAACACCCCTAGTTTGCTAGTATTCAATGTCTAGCTTCATACAGGAAGAATGGTTACGTCAGTAAGGTAGCAGAGGATGTTTGTGATGTAGCACAGGGTTGCTGAAGAACCGTACCTCAGAAAGATTCAGTGCCTGCAGGAGAAGTTGATCCACCTTGGGTTGAGATTCCTCAGGTAGCAGCCTTCCTCTAGTGTCATGCTCATGTAGCCAATAGTCTGTGACCTAAACAATGAGTGTTAGACAGTCTGCAGAAGACTTCAGCTAAGCTGAATGATAACTCACCCAATGAATTTTAAACCTCGGGGAGTGGGTGGATTAAGGTTGGGTGAAGTGTGAAAAATATTAATATCTCAAACCTAGCCCCAAACTGCCTACTCCCAGTTTTAATGGATGCACAACAGGGATCAAGCAGGCAACCCTGCAGAGAGACTGGTTGGCAGTTTAAATATTACAATGAGGCTGGGAGTCTCACATTCAACCTGTTTTACAGATTTAACCCAGATGTTAGGAAACCCAGCAGCTCAAGAAAGACAAGGACCGCTTCAGGGAGAAGCGAAGTGCCCATTTAGCACTGCCTGTGGACCAGGAGGAGCAGGAGCACTTCCCCAAGTCCCCTAAAGTTAGCTTTTTCATTGGCATTGCAGGCCTTCATCAAATCCCCCTGCCCCTCCCTCCCAGATCAGGGATGGGGATAGGACTTGCTCCGGGATCAGACCACCCTTCAGAGCCTGGAATTGGACCTTCCCTCCTCTCCAAAATTGGAGACACCCCGGGATCAAGGATCGGACCGTTCCCCCTACCCTCCCATGCAGCAAGGGCAGGCCTGCTACCTGCGCCTGCAGCTCCGGCCTGCTCTGGTATAACCGCTGCCTGACTGGGAGCCAAGCCTGTCAATCAAGCTGCCTGGAGCCCTGTTCAAACAAAAGGCTACACACAGAGTTAAAACTCCACAATATGAACTTCCTGAGTTTGCTGGTCAAGACCCCATCCACAAATTTGGAAAATCCTCCCTATCAATATTGATGCCATTCTTTCCATGGGTTACACTACTGTATGGTTAACTATTGGGACGTAGAAACAATGCCCGATGTAAGATACCTCAGACCCCTTACAGGAGTGACCAGCATCATTGTCCTAGAGAGAATTTTTTAACAGTGCATTTGAAATTACCTGCGCGCTTTATTTGGATTCCTTGTTGTGCTTCTGCTACTAATTTTAATTTAAATTATTTTCCACAGACCTCTCTACATTCCAAGTTAGCCTTGTCTTCCTGCTCTGACACTGCCAGGTCTCATTTGTCCAATCAGATAAGCAATAATTTATCCTGTTCCTTGTACTATTATCATTTCAGTCGCCCATGCAAACAGACTATAAAATAAACTCTGAGAAAATAACGAAACAAAAAGGGCATTATTAAGATTTTGTTGGGCCTGGACTCCCTCGGCACTGTTTGAAAAAGAGCAGGGGTTCTTTCTACCTTCACCAACATTTTTCCCCTAAGGGCCATGGTGACCTTGTACCATAATCACTGCACTAACAGCCTGACAGGTCAAAGGTTCAAATCCCACAACACAAGCTATGAAATTCAATAAATCTCATTGTTTTGTGATTGGCACCGAAAAGTGAACATGGAAGCTGCTCTTTGTCAACAGCCAACACTTCTGTTATGCCCCACAGAAAGAGAACCTACAACCCCTGTCACTACCTGCTCTGGTCCAGCTGTGACATCATATGGGCTGACAATGAATCCCTGGGTAACAAGTGGGAACATCACCCACAAGCATTGCCCATATCAGCTGAGAATAGAAAACCTAAATACAAGCCCTATAAAAAATATTATAATTCATTTCATTGCTGTTTGAGGATGCCTCTGCGACAGAGTGGCTTTTAGTTGGGCAAATCAGCCAAAGTCACTACTCTTCAAAAATGCTTCATTGTGTGAGGCTCTTCAGAGAAACTTTGAAACGGTAAATCTTGATTTGAAAATTCTCATCCTTGTTTGTTAAGTCCTTCCATGGCCTTGCCCCCTTGGTAGTCTCCTCTCGCCCAAACCCTCCGAGATATCCGTGATCCTCTAATTCTGGCCTTTTGTGTATCCCAATTTTAATCACTCCACTATGGTTGGCCGAGCTTCAGTTGCCCAAGCCCCAAGCTCTGGAATTAACTCCTTACACCTCTCTGCTTTACTTTCCTCCTTTAAGGCGGTTCTTAAAACCTACCTCTTTGATCAAGCTTTTGATCATCCGACCTAATATCTCCTTATGTGGCTCAGTGTCAAACTTTATATTATAGTGCTCCTATGAAACGCCTTCGGGTGTTTTATTGCGTTAAAGGTGCTACATAAATATAAGTTGTTGTTATTGTGGTAAACCATGGTGTAAATACATATATTTTTCGCTGAACTTCTTTAAGGTGTAATGTTTTCTGTGTTGGTTGATCAGATAAGTTATATTGATAAAATCACAGGATCACAGAATCACAGAATTGTTATGGTGTAGAAGGAGGCCATTCGGCCCATTATGTCTGCACCAGCTCTCTGAGCATTTTAACTTAGTGCCAATCTCCTGCCTTTTCCCCGTAGCCCTGCACATTGTTTCTATTTAGATTATCATCCAATGCCCTCTTGAATGCCTCAATTGAACCTGCCTCCATCACATTTCCAGGCAGTGCATTCCAAACCCTAACCACTCGCTGTGTGAAAGAGTTTTCTCTCACCTCACATTTCTTCTTTTGCAAAACATTTTAAAACTGTGCTCTCTGGTTCTCGATCCGTTTACGAGCAGGAACAGTTTCTCTCTATCTACTCTGTCCAGATCCCTCATGATTTTGAAAACTTTTATCAAGTCTTCTCTCAGCCTTCTCCTCCAAGGAAAACAGCCCCAACTTCTTCAATCTTTCCTTATAACTGAAGCGTCTCATCCATGTAGCCATTCTCGTAAACATCTTCTGCACACTTTCCAATGCATTCACATCCTTCCTACAGCCTGGCGCCCAGACCTGTACATAATACTCCAGCTGAGGTCTAACCAGTATCTTATATAAGTTCATCATAACCTCCCTGCTCTTGTACGCTATGCCCCCATTAATGAAGCCTAGAATACTGTATGCTTTAGAAACAACTAACGATCAATGTGTCGTGTTATTATAATGATAAAATACCTTGGGTTTATTTACTGTACAAGACACAAGGCACCAATCGCTCATAAGGGACCGGGTAAACACATTGTGGGTTCATTTATTCTTTATTTATTATTTATCCTTTATTTTGTACTGTCTCTCCCTGCTCGTTGTACCAAAGTGTATCGCCTCACACTTCTTTGCATTGAACTTCATCTGCCACCTATCTGCCCACTCCACCAATGTGTCAATGTCCTTTTGAAGTTCTACACTGTCCTCCTCACAATTTACAATTCCCCCAAGTTTTGCATCATCCGCGAACTTTGAAATTATCCCCTGCACACCAAGATCTAGATCATTTATATATATATCAGGAAGAGCAAGCGTCCCAATACCGACCCCTGGGGAACTCCACTGCAAACCTTCTTCCATCCTGAAAAATATCCATTGACCATTACTCTGTTTCCTATCCCTCTGCAACTTTTGTATCCACGTTGCTACTGTCCCTTTTATTCCATGACCTGTAACTTTCCTCACAAGTCTGTTGCTATTTTCCTTTGAAAATAATAAATTAAAACCCATAGATAAAAGCAAAATACTGCGGATGCTGAAAATCTGAAACAAAAACAAAAATAGGTGGAAAAACTCAGCAGGTCTGACAGCATCTGCGGAGAGGAAAACAGTTAACGTTTCGAGTCCGTATGACTCTTCATCAGAACTAAAGAAAAATAGAAATGAGGTGAAATAGAAGCTGGTTGAGGGGGGTGGGACAGGTAGAGCTGGATAGAGGGCTAGTGATAGGTGGAGGCAAAGAAGAGATTGCCAAAGATGTCATAAACAAAAGGACAAAGGGGTGTTGACGGTGGTGATATTAGCTAAAGAATGTGCTAATGTCGACATTAAGAGTCGAAAGTAGGATGAGCAAGTGACAGATGGCCCTAGTTGGGGTGGGTTAGGGGCAAGGGATTGAAATGAGCTAAAAGGTGAATTATTTTTTCTAATAATTTAATAATCTAATAAATTATTTTTTCTAATAATTTATAATTTCTTTTTAAAAATTTTTCTTTTCCAACCTATTTCTATTATTTTTAAATTTATTTCCATCCATTGTTTTATCTTCACCTTTTAGCCCATTTCGATCCCTTCCCCCCACCCCACCCCCACTAGGGCTATCTGTCACTTGCTCATCCTGCTTTCTACCCTCAATGTCACCATTAGCACATTCCTTAGCTAATATCACCACTGTCAACACCCCTTTGTCCTTTTGTCTATGACATCTTTGGCAATCTCTTCTTTGCCTCCACCTATCACTGGCCCTCTATCCAGCTCTATCTGTCCCACCCTCCTCAACCAGCTTATGTTTCACCTCATTTCTATATTTCCTTAGTTCTGATGAAGAGTCATACGGACTCGAAACATTAACTGTGTTCCTCTCCGCAGATGCTGTCAGACCTGCTGAGTTTTTCCAGCTATTTTTGTTTTTGCTTCAAATTAAAACCCATTTTTGATGCAAGATCAATGCTGGAGACACACAAATACTTTCATTTTAATAAGAGGGCAGACAGCTTTCAGTAACAGTATTTGTCATTCAATAATGTGCTCTTTTTAAAAGTTTACCACGTATGACTCACTGAAATCAGATAATAATATCTTCAAGTAAGAAATGGGACATGATAAACATTTCAGCAGCTTTAAATACCAGAAATAATTAGCCCTCAATCCTAATGCATAATGTCAGTAAGATGGATGTAAAACAATCGCTGGAGCCCTGGCTCTACAGCAATGAATAACCTTACCACATCGCACCTGACAACATATTTCTCCCTTCATTTGTTAAGGCGAGGGAGGTCAGTGTGGAGGAATGGAACATTCTCCCAATTTCCTGCCTGTGGAATTTGGGAAGGCTATCATGCCCTGCAACATACCTTAACTCCGGTATAGACCATCCCTCTGACCAGCCTTCCTTGTCATCTCGATGAGATGGCCAATTTTGATGCCCTTAAAAAATTCTTGACAGCGTATATGTTGAGAGGCTAGTTCTCCTGCCTGGAGAGAATAGGACTTAGGGTTATCATCTCAGGGTGAAGAGATGGCAGTTAGGGTGACAGTGAAGAGAAACATCTTCACTCAGAGTGTTGAAATTCTCTGTTGTAATGTGCCTTGAAGGGATATCAACAGGACATCACTAGGAGGGAAACGTGTCACGTGATCTAACCTTAGTTTCACTTTTGCTTTGAGAAAAGCACACACATACACACACACACACACAGCTCTGACACCTTCAAGCTTTATACCTGTGTATAACTGATCCCATGTGCCTAACTAGGTAACTAAAACAGGGAGTGTTCAGAGAGGCTGTAAGCTAGAGCACATGGTTGAAGAAGATGGTGTGACAAACAGCACACACAATATATTTGAGTTGCTTTTTTTTAAATATCTGATGACTCACAACATCCTGACTCTGGGCAAGGCCCAAAATCCAGTCCCAGACATCAGGGAACAGTGCTGTCAATGCATTGGAAGAAAGAAAGACTTGCACTTACTCAGCAGCCTGAATTTTGTGCACATCGTGCACACACGATCGGCGGGTCCGGAAGCAGATGCAATATCCGTTTCCAGCCATGAATGCAACTGACAGGCGATTTCATACTGGCTGGCCAATGAAAGCCCAGCCAACGCGAAACAAGCCCGGACATTGGGCCAGTGCTTCCGGTGGGGGCAGGAGTGTGGCGGACGCTGAGTCCAATGGGGACCCGGGAGCGGGGGTGGGGAGTTCAAAAGATGTACAGGTAGCTCCCTGAAGGCTGCCAGGACTGCCTGGTGAGGAGCCTCAGAGAACTGTCCAGGAGAGAGGCTAATATCTGGCAGCAGTGATGGCCTCAATACCCACTGGGCACACCAGGCAGGAGGGCAATGGTGGTGGGCACTCTGCCCCACGATTCTCTGACAAGTGCCTGCACACTTTAGTGGAGGCAGTGAGTGTCCGGCGTGATATTTTCATGCCATAGGATGGCAAGAGGTGGGCACCCCACCTGACAAAGAAGGCCTGGATGGAGGTGGCTGTCCAGATGAGTGGGCATGATGTTTTGTGTCACACACGGATCCAATGCCAGAAACGGTTCAATGATCTTCTGTGATCTTCAAGGGTGAGCACCGACATTGCATGGAACTGTGTATAGATGGCTTGGAGGGTGGCTGTTCATGTGGCGCTCAGGGGTGTGAGATGCAGAGTGCCAAATAGTATGTACCCCCATGCCAGCTAAGGCTGGGAGATGTGTCCAGTTGCCTTGGGTATCGAGAAGAGTGAGGTGTGCCAATCTGAAGGGCACCTCAAGCTGGCTGTCCTGAAGGTGGGTTGCGAGGCTGGTGTGGTGTTGCAGGTAGAGGATGGACTAATGAATTTTTGTCCGTACACTGGAGCGTGCATGAACGGGTGGTGGGGGCACAACATCCTGATCCTCTCCGGGTTTGAGATGGACACCCTGGACATGCAATGTGAGCGAGTTGCAAGGTCTACAGGTCTTGGAGATGCGGGGGTCTGGGAGGACAGTAAGAGTCCAGTGGGCAGATGAGAAACCGGGGGAGTGTGTAAGCAGGGTAGGGTCGTGGCATCTCCAATGAGGAGTTCAAATCCTGAGCGCCCACTGCTTGTCCAATCATAATGCCTCAGTGAGGCAGCTGTCCTTTATGACAAGCAGCCATCGTGCTTGCACAGTCAGTTAGTTAATGATGTTCACAACTGACATATTCTGTTCCTCCCTCCGACGCGCCATCCTCATGATGCGCCGCTGACCCCGAGGACCCACTTTGATGCCCAGGAGGAGCCGCCGACTGATGCACCCGCGTCACATCCTCTCTCTGCACCAAGCACCAGCGCAGACACAGGCGTGTCGGTGGGCTATGGCGCATTGGCTCAGTTTGGAGCGCACAGTGGTGAGGGCACACCACACTCGCATGAGGAGCTGGTGGAGGCAGAGAGTAACCGGGATGTCGACAGTCAGAGGACTTCTGGAGACCTGGACGATGCTGAGTCCGAGGCAGATGATGAGTCTCTGGAGTTCTCCATCAGGCGGCAGGTGCTGGATGTCCAGCAGGATGTGCATGAAGATCTGGTGGAGATCCCTGGGGGTCTAGGTGCCATGGTCTCTGTCTTGGAGGAGTCCATGTGGAATGTGAGCATTACATTGACCCGGAGCTCTGAGTGCACAGCCTCCTCCATTGAGAGAGTGGCGACTCTCATGGAGAGGCAGCTCCAGGAACAGAATTAAGGGTTTCTGGGGCTGCGCTCAGACGTGCAAGCCCACACACTGGCACTAACCTCAACAGGTTATTGCTAGTGTGAGACATGAAAGACGTACCCAGTCACTGTGCCAGGTGCCCGTCCATCAATGGTGAGCAGTGGTTCAAACCAAACTCAGGCTGGCAGACAAGCTTCAATCGCATCTACAGGCTCCTCTCAGGGTGCTCCAGACAAAGGTAGCCCCCCCGCTCCCCCACCCCTCTGCCAGTGCCCATGCCATCTGATGAGGCCGCAACAACTGAGGAGTGCCCAGCCATGGCACTGGACACTTTTTATATTCATTCATGGGATGTGGGCACTGCTGGCTAGGCCAGCATTTATTGCTCATCCCTAATTGCCCTTGAGAAGGTGGTAGTGAGCTGCCATCTTGAACCATTGCAGTTCATGTGGTGTAGGTGCACCCACAGTGCTGTTAGGAAGGCAGTTTTAAGATTTTTGGCCCAGGAGGTGCCTGCATAGGCTCTGCCAGCCAGAGGACGACTGCCAAGGTCATCCGGGCAGACAGGACATCACAATCAGCAATCTGCCTCCAATGCCGCTGCCAGTGAGAGGGGGGTACCAAGACACAGCACTCGCAAACGGAAGTTTAAGCACTTGCACTTTGAGCACAAGAGGGGTTGTTACGAGTGAAGCAACGTTCTTTGAAACATGCTTCTGTATAATTTGTTTTTTGAAACCACCATATAAATGTCTCATTATGTGCGATGGCCTCAATGTGCCTCACGATTTTCAGAGGTGCTGGACCTGGGAGTAGCGTGTGACACAGGGGAAGGGCTACAAACTTTATTTCTGAGGTTTTACCTTGACCTGAGGGTGACAGGATAGCTTCATCACGGAAGCTCAGAGAGGTGGTGTTACGCTTGCCCTCACTTTAAATCCATGTCTTAGATGCCTGGCTGAATAAATGAAGAATCAAGGCCTCCCTGGTTTCCCTGCCTCCCAGAAAGTTCCTCACTTCTGCATCCACATCCTCACTCTGGGCCTCCTCCGGCTCCTAGTCAGACCCATCACTTGAGTTGTCTTCTGTGGCCTGTGGAGCTGCCTTGCTATTGTCATCCTCCAATAGGACCCCCCATTGCCAGAGCCAGATTGTGTAGCGTACAGCACACAATGACAATAAGTGAGACGTACTCTGGAGGATATTGCAGTGCTCCCCCTGATCGGTCAAGGCAGCGGAACCTCATCTTGAGCAGCCCAATGGGCCTCTCAGTAACTGCCCTTGTGGAGACTTCTATTGTACATCTCCCCCACCTCTATCATTGGGTGTCTGAATGGTGTCATGAGCCACCTTTTCAGGGGCAGCCTTTGTCACCCAAGAGCCAACCATCCGACCGAGCTGGAGCAACGAAGAGATTTGGCACCTATGAGTGTCGCAGGATGAACGCATCATGGCAGCTGCCATGGTACCTGGTGCAGACCTGCAAAATCTGTGTCTTGTGGTCACACACTATATGGACATTCAGGGAGTTGGACCCCTTTCTGTTCACAAAGGCACCCAGTTCACCCACTGGCACCTTTATGGCCACACACGTGTAATCTATGGCACCCTGGAAGTGGGGGAAACCTGCAACTGCAGCGAAGCCTCTGGCTCGCTCAGCCTGGCTGGCTTCATTGGTCCAGAAATGAATGAAGTTCATGACCCATCTGAACAGAGTATCAGTGACCAGCTTGATGTAGCTGTGGGCAGCAGATTGGAAAACACCACATGGATCTCCCACTGAGCCCTGGAAAGAACTGGAGGTGAAAAAGTTCAAGGCCACCTTAGGAGCCACTGGCATCGGGTGGGCACCTACGCAGTTCGAGGTGATCCCTGGGCCAATCATCTGGCATATGGAGGTCACAGTGTCTCTAGAGAGGCGGAGCCTCCTTCAACACTGGACCCCAGACATGTTGAGGTAGCTAGAGCACTGCCTGTGGACTCTAGCTACAGGATAATGGCATCGTCTGTGGACCCTTCCCCTTTGCACTTCCTGCTGGCCCTGTGCCTCCTCTGGCTGCGCATCTCCTCCCTCAGGTCAATCTATGGGATGCTGCCTGTGGACAACAGGCCTCCTCTCCCTTCTGGCCCTCTCCTCCTCTTCAGAGGAGGTCCCTCCAGCAGAGTAGATTATCCCCATTTGCTGGAACGCAGATGCCACAGGATAGTGCCCGGAAGGGTGCCCTCATCAGAAAGCTTCTAGGAAAGCTTGTAAGCCAAAGAGTCCTCCAGAAAATGCAGTGACCTATCAGAAAAACACCTACAACTAACTCTCACCTAAATTCCTACCAACTCACATTGCTCCTGCTCTGGGTGACTTTTAACCTGCCCTTGATTGAGGTTACAATAAAACTGGGATGGCTGCCTGCCCAGTGTAGCCCAGTGTAGCCCGTGCGCCGATCGCAAGATTGCACGGGCCACGTAAAGTTGATAAAATTGCCCTTTTAATGGGCTTAATTCCCCTTTTAATTGTCGGCGGGTGTGCTTCCGACTCCTGTGCACGCCCGCCAACTGTAATATGGCACGATGGCACGATGACATCGGGACAGGAGTTCAGGGTCGGCCACGTGCACGCTGTGAAAGCGTAAAATTCTGACCCGCGTCTTTTACAAATTCAGGACAACCCCCAAAGAGCTTCACAACCAATAAACTACTTTTGAAATGTAATGTAGGAAAGGCAGCAGGCAGTTAGCAAATAGCAAGGTCCAACAAAAAGCAATGTGATAATGACAGGATTGTCCGTATTTTCGTGAATGTTGCCTGGGGGATAAAGATTGACCAGGACACCAGAGAAAACTGCTGCTCTTCAAAGTAGTTCCATGGGACATTTTACATCTACCTGAGACAGAAAGGGCCTTGGTTTAATAGCTCACCTGAAAGACAATGCTGCTGTCCTTCACTATTGCACAGAAATTTCAGCGGAGGTAATATGCTCAAATCTCTGGAGTGGATTGCAAACCTACAACCTTCTTATTCAGAGGCAAGACTGCGATCATTGGGCCAAGCATGATACCAAACAACCAGTACCATAACCCACCTCCTTCCTCCCAACAATATCACATATATTGCCAGAAGTCAAGGATAGCTGGATCATGCTTTGTTCCTCTTCATTGACAGACCACGCCAAAGGGTCAAACTGACGTTATTTTGAAATTCTGTGTAAGATTTTTCAGAATAAAATAGTCACATTCATCGCTAGAACATGAGCCCTTTCAGCCTGGCTGTTTATTGCGTAGAAATGAATATTATTTTCACACATTGCTCAAGTGGCTCATTCTCAAGAAAACAGTGATACATTATTAATCACCCCATAATTACATCTATAACACAATAGTTTTTAAATGATTAATTTAACCAGTCGGCCTTTATATTCTGTATTAATTAAACAGATTGTTACACAGCAATCACCTAAGTTAATTTCACAGAACATGTGGTAATGCACATTTGCAATTGCAGATTAAACTACTGCTCATTAAAAGTCCAGTGCAGGCCTTTTATCTGATTGTTACTAGCCATGTAATGTTGCATTGTCTCTGTTCATGGTAGTTTCAAATTTAACTTTACAAAGAAACAGTATAGAAAGGCAGTAACGAGCAGAGCCAAAGTCCAGAAGGAGCAGGGGTTAACCAAAAGAAAAGAGACCAAAAGCATAAAAATGTCAGCTTGAATTTTGAGAGACCAAAGGACATTGATAGTGTGAATTGGTACCTGAGTTTGATGGACAAAGGTCAGTCTGTAAGGAATAGTGACGGTGTGAGGTTAGTGTCCAAGTGTCATTGAGAGGTTCATATCTGAGTGTCAGTGACAGTGTGAGATTAGTATCTGAGTGTGAGTTACAGTGTGAGGTTAGTATCTGAGTGTGAGTTACAGTGTGAGGTTAGTATCTTGGTGTCACTGAGAGTGTGAGGTTAGCATCTGAGTGTGAGTAACAGTGTGAGGTTAGTATCAGAGTGTGAGTTACAATATGAGGTTAGTATCTGAGTGTGAGTTACAATGTGAGGTTAGTATCTGAGTGTGAGTTACAGTGTGAGGTTAGTATCTGAGTGTGAGTTACAGTGTGAGGTTAGTATCTGAGTGTGAGTTACAGTGTGAGGTTAGTATCAGAGTGTGAGTTACAGTGTGAGGTTAGTATCTGAGTGTGAGTTACAGTGTGAGGTTAGTATCAGAGTGTGAGTTACAGTGTGAGGTTAGTATCTGAGTGTGAGTTACAGTGTGAGGTTAGTATCTGAGTGTGAGTTACAGTGTGAGGTTAGTATCTTGGTGTCACTGAGAGTGTGAGGTTAGCATCTGAGTGTGAGTAACAGTGTGAGGTTCGTATCTGAGCATCAATGACAGTGTGTGGTTAGTATCTGAGTGTGAGTGACAGTATGAGATTAGCATCTGCATGTCAGTGACCATGTGAGGTTAGTATCTGGGTGTCCCTGACAGTGTGGTTAGTATTTGAGTTTCTCTGACAGTGTGAGGTTAGTATCGGAGTGTCTCTGACAGTGTGTGTTTAGTATCTGAGTGTCCCTGATAGTGTGAGGGTCACTATCTGGGTATCCGTGACAGTGTAAGGATACATCTTAGTGTGTGTGACAGTCTGAGTTTAGTATCTGTGTGTTGGTGACAATGTGAGCATAGTATTACTGACAGTGTGTTATCGGTATCTGAGTGAGCGACTGTGTGAGGTTACTATCTGAGTGTGAGTAACAGTGTGAGATTAGTATCTGTGTGTCACCGGCAGTGTGAGGTTCATATCTCAGTATCAGTGACATTGTGTGGTTAGTATCCGAGTGTCAGTGACAGTGTCCAGATAGTATCTGAGTGCAAGTGAAAGTCTGAGGTTAGTATCTATGTGTCAATGACAATGTGTCATTAGTATCTTGAGTGTGAGTGACAGTGTAAGATTAGTATCCGTCAGTGACAGCATAAGGTTTGTATCTGAGTGTCAGTAGCAGTGTATGCTTTCAGTCTGTGTATCATGGGCAGTGTGAGGTTAGTATCTGACTGTCACTACAGTGTGTGGTCAGTATCTGAGTGTCACCGACAGTGTGGGCTTCGTATCTGTGTGTTTGTGAGACAGTGTGAGGTTAGTATCTGAGTATCACTGATGGTATGTGGTTAGTATCTGAATGGCACTAACAGTAAGAGGTTACTATCTGAATATCACTGACAGTGTGAGGTTAGAATCCGAGTGCCAGTGACATTGTGCGCTTAGTCCTTGAGTGGCACCGACAGTGTGAGGTTCGTATCTGAGTGTGAGTGAAAGTGTAAGTTGTATCTGAGTGTCACTTACAGTGTGAAGTTGGTATCTGTGTCTGTGTGTGACAGTCTGAGGTTCATATCTGAGCGTCAGTTACAGAACGTGGTTAATATCTGTGTCTCAGTGACAGTGTGAGGTTCGTAACTGAGTGTCAGTGACAGTGTGACGCTAGTATCCGAGTGTCAGTGGCAGTCTGTGGTTATTTCCTAAATGTTCGTGACACTGTGAGGTTGGTACCTGAGTGTCACTGACAGCGTGAGGTTTGTATCTGAGTGTAAGTGACAGTGCGATGTTAATATCTGAGTGTGAGTCAAAGGATGAGGTTACTGTCTGAGTGTGGGTGACAGTGTGAGGTTAGTATCTGAGTGTCAGTGACAATGTGAGGTTAGTATGCAACTGGAATTGACAGTGTGTGGTTAGTACCGAGTGCCAAGGATAGTGTGAAGTTAGTATCTGAGTGTCAGTGACAGTGTGAGGTTAGTACCTGAGTGTGAGTGACAGAATGCGGTTGGTATCTGAGTGTCTGTGACAGTGTTTGGTTATTATCTGAGTGTGAGTGAAAAAGTGAGGTTAGTATCTGAGTGCGAGTGACAGTGTTGTTGGTATCTGAGTATGACTGACAGCGTGTGGTTAGTATTTGAGTGTGAGTGACAGAATGAGGTTGGTTTCTGAGTGTCAGTGACAGTGTGTGGTTAGTATCTGAGTGTGAATGACAGTGTGAGGTTAGTCTCTGAGTGTCAGTGACAGTGTGAGGCTAGTGTCTGAGTGTGAGTGACAGTGTGGTTAGTATCTGAGTGTGAGTGACTGTGTATGGTTTGTGTCTGCCTGTGAGTGACAGAGTGTGGTTGGTATCTGAGTGACAATGACAGTGTAAGTTTAGTATCTGTGTGTCAGTGACAGTGTGTGGTTAGGACCTGTGTGTCAGAGTGTGAGATTAGTAACTGAGTGTGAGTTACAGAGTGTGGGTGGAATCTGAGTGTGAGTAACAGTGTAAAGTTAGCATCTGAGTGTGTGTGACAGTATGTGGTTAGTATCTGTGTGTGAGTGACAGAGTGCGGTTAGTATCTGAGTGTCAGTGACAGAGTGAGGTTAGTGTCTGAGTGTGAGTGACAGAATGAGGTTAGTATCTGAGTGTGAGTGACAGTGTGCATTTAGTATCTGTGTGAGTGACAGTGTGTGGTTTGTACCTGAGCGTCAGTGAGAGTGTGTGGTTAGTAACTGAGTGTGATTTACAGAGTGTGGTTAGTATCTAAGTGTGAGTGACAGTGTGAGCTTAGTATCTGAGTGTCAGTGACAGTGTGTAATTAGTATCTGAGTGTGAGTGACACAATGTGGTTAGTATCTGAGTGTCAGTGACATTGTGCAGTTAGTATCTGTGTGTGAGTGACATTGTGCGGTTAGTATCTGTGTGTGAGTGACATTGTGCAGTTAGTATCTGTGTGTGAGTGACAGTGTGCAGTTACTATCTGTGTGTGAGTGACATTGTGCGGTTAGTATCTGTGTATGAGTTAAAGTGTGAGCTTAGTATCTGCGTGTGAGTGACATTGTGCGATTTGTATCAGTGTGTGAGTGACATTGTGCGGTTAGTATCTGTGTGAGAGTGACATTGTGTGGTTAGTATCTGTGTATGAGTTACAGTGTGAGCTTAGTATCTGTGTGTGAGTGACATTGTGCAGTTAGTAGCTGTGTGTGAGTGACATTGTGTGGTTAGTATTTGTGTGTGAGTGACATTGTGCGGTTAGTATCTGTGTGTGAGTGACATTATGCAGTCATTATCTGTGTGTGAGTGAAATTGTGTGGTTAGTATCTGTGTGTGAGTGACAGTGTGAGCTTAGTATCTGAGTGTGAGTGACATTGCGCGGTTATTATCTGAAAGTCACTGAAAGTATGAGTTTAATATATTTACATCGGTGAGGGTGTAGGGTTGCTATCTGTGTGTGATTGACAATGTGAGCTTAGAATCCGAGTGTCAGTGACTGTGTGTGGTTAGTATCTGAGTGTGTGTGACTGTGTGTGGTTAGTATCTGAGTGTGAGTGACAGTGTGAGGTTAGTATCTGAGTGTGAGTGACTGTGTGTGGTTAGTATCTGAGTGTGAGTGACAGTGTGAGATTAGTATCTGAGTGTGAGTGACAGTGTGTGGTTAGTATCTGAGTGTGAGTGACAGTGTGAGGTTAGTATCTGAGTGTGAGTGACAGTGTGAGGTTAGTATCTGAGTGTGAGTGACAGAGTGAGGTTAGTATCTGAGTGTGAGTGACAGTGTGAGGTTAGTATCTGAGTGTGAGTGACAGTGTGAGGTTAGTATCTGAGTGTCAGTGACAGTGTGTGGTTCGTATCTGAGTGTGAGTGACAGTGTGAGGTTAGTATCTGTGTGTGAGTGACAGAGTGAGGTTAGTATCTGATTGTCAGTGACAGCGTGTGTTTAGTATCAGAATGTCACTGACAGTCTAATGTTAGTATCTGATGGTCAGTGACAGTATGCAGTTAGTATCTGAGTGACTGTGACAATTTGTGGCAATTATCTGAGTGTGAGTGTCAGTGTGACATTAGTATCTGAGTGTCAGTGGCAGCCTGAGGTTCGTTTCTGAGTTTCTCCAGCAATGTGAGGTTCGTATCCAAGTATCAGTGACACTGTGTGACAGTGTTGGGTTCTATCTGAGTGACACCGTGTGACAGTGTTGGGTTCTATCTGAGTGACACCGTGTGACAGTGTTGGGTTCTATCTGAGTGACACCGTGTGACAGTGTTGGGTTCTATCTCAGTGACACCGTGTGACAGTGTTGGGTTCTATCTGAGTGACACCGTGTGACAGTGTTGGGTACTATCTGAGTGACACCGTGTGACAGTGTTGGGTTCTATCTGAGTGTCACCGTGTGACAGTGTTGGGTTCTATCTGAGTGACACCGTGTGACAGTGTTGGGTTCTATCTGAGTGACACCGTGTGACAGTGTTGGGTTCCATCTGAGTGACACCGTGTGACAGTGTTGGGTTCCATCTGAGTGACACCGTGTGACAGTGTTGGGTTCCATCTGAGTGACACCGTGTGACAGTGTTGGGTTCCATCTGAGTGACACCGTGTGACAGTGTTGGGTTCCATCTGAGTGACACCGTGTGACAGTGTTGGGTTCCATCTGAGTGACACCGTGTGACAGTGTTGGGTTCCATCTGAGTGACACCGTGTGACAGTGTTGGGTTCCATCTGAGTGACACCGTGTGACAGTGTTGGGTTCCATCTGAGTGACACCGTGTGACAGTGTTGGGTTCCATCTGAGTGACACCGTGTGACAGTGTTGGGTTCCATCTGAGTGACACCGTGTGACAGTGTTGGGTTCCATCTGAGTGACACCGTGTGACAGTGTTGGGTTCCATCTGAGTGACACCGTGTGACAGTGTTGGGTTCCATCTGAGTGACACCGTGTGACAGTGTTGGGTTCCATCTGAGTGACACCGTGTGACAGTGTTGGGTTCCATCTGAGTGACACCGTGTGACAGTGTTGGGTTCCATCTGAGTGACACCGTGTGACAGTGTTGGGTTCCATCTGAGTGACACCGTGTGACAGTGTTGGGTTCCATCTGAGTGACACCGTGTGACAGTGTTGGGTTCCATCTGAGTGACACCGTGTGACAGTGTTGGGTTCCATCTGAGTGACACCGTGTGACAGTGTTGGGTTCCATCTGAGTGACACCGTGTGACAGTGTTGGGTTCCATCTGAGTGACACCGTGTGACAGTGTTGGGTTCCATCTGAGTGACACCGTGTGACAGTGTTGGGTTCCATCTGAGTGACACCGTGTGACAGTGTTGGGTTCCATCTGAGTGACACCGTGTGACAGTGTTGGGTTCCATCTGAGTGACACCGTGTGACAGTGTTGGGTTCCATCTGAGTGACACCGTGTGACAGTGTTGGGTTCCATCTGAGTGACACCGTGTGACAGTGTTGGGTTCCATCTGAGTGACACCGTGTGACAGTGTTGGGTTCCATCTGAGTGACACCGTGTGACAGTGTTGGGTTCCATCTGAGTGACACCGTGTGACAGTGTTGGGTTCCATCTGAGTGACACCGTGTGACAGTGTTGGGTTCCATCTGAGTGACACCGTGTGACAGTGTTGGGTTCCATCTGAGTGACACCGTGTGACAGTGTTGGGTTCCATCTGAGTGACACCGTGTGACAGTGTTGGGTTCCATCTGAGTGACACCGTGTGACAGTGTTGGGTTCCATCTGAGTGACACCGTGTGACAGTGTTGGGTTCCATCTGAGTGACACCGTGTGACAGTGTTGGGTTCCATCTGAGTGACACCGTGTGACAGTGTTGGGTTCCATCTGAGTGACACCGTGTGACAGTGTTGGGTTCCATCTGAGTGACACCGTGTGACAGTGTTGGGTTCCATCTGAGTGACACCGTGTGACAGTGTTGGGTTCCATCTGAGTGACACCGTGTGACAGTGTTGGGTTCCATCTGAGTGACACCGTGTGACAGTGTTGGGTTCCATCTGAGTGACACCGTGTGACAGTGTTGGGTTCCATCTGAGTGACACCGTGTGACAGTGTTGGGTTCCATCTGAGTGACACCGTGTGACAGTGTTGGGTTCCATCTGAGTGACACCGTGTGACAGTGTTGGGTTCCATCTGAGTGACACCGTGTGACAGTGTTGGGTTCCATCTGAGTGACACCGTGTGACAGTGTTGGGTTCCATCTGAGTGACACCGTGTGACAGTGTTGGGTTCCATCTGAGTGACACCGTGTGACAGTGTTGGGTTCCATCTGAGTGACACCGTGTGACAGTGTTGGGTTCCATCTGAGTGACACCGTGTGACAGTGTTGGGTTCCATCTGAGTGACACCGTGTGACAGTGTTGGGTTCCATCTGAGTGACACCGTGTGACAGTGTTGGGTTCCATCTGAGTGACACCGTGTGACAGTGTTGGGTTCCATCTGAGTGACACCGTGTGACAGTGTTGGGTTCCATCTGAGTGACACCGTGTGACAGTGTTGGGTTCCATCTGAGTGACACCGTGTGACAGTGTTGGGTTCCATCTGAGTGACACCGTGTGACAGTGTTGGGTTCCATCTGAGTGACACCGTGTGACAGTGTTGGGTTCCATCTGAGTGACACCGTGTGACAGTGTTGGGTTCCATCTGAGTGACACCGTGTGACAGTGTTGGGTTCCATCTGAGTGACACCGTGTGACAGTGTTGGGTTCCATCTGAGTGACACCGTGTGACAGTGTTGGGTTCCATCTGAGTGACACCGTGTGACAGTGTTGGGTTCCATCTGAGTGACACCGTGTGACAGTGTTGGGTTCCATCTGAGTGACACCGTGTGACAGTGTTGGGTTCCATCTGAGTGACACCGTGTGACAGTGTTGGGTTCCATCTGAGTGACACCGTGTGACAGTGTTGGGTTCCATCTGAGTGACACCGTGTGACAGTGTTGGGTTCCATCTGAGTGACACCGTGTGACAGTGTTGGGTTCCATCTGAGTGACACCGTGTGACAGTGTTGGGTTCCATCTGAGTGACACCGTGTGACAGTGTTGGGTTCCATCTGAGTGACACCGTGTGACAGTGTTGGGTTCCATCTGAGTGACACCGTGTGACAGTGTTGGGTTCCATCTGAGTGACACCGTGTGACAGTGTTGGGTTCTATCTGAGTGACACCGTGTGACAGTGTTGGGTTCTATCTGAGTGACACCGTGTGACAGTGTTGGGTTCTATCTGAGTGACACCGTGTGACAGTGTTGGGTTCTATCTGAGTGACACCGTGTGACAGTGTTGGGTTCTATCTGAGTGACACCGTGTGACAGTGTTGGGTTCTATCTGAGTGACACCGTGTGACAGTGTTGGGTTCTATCTGAGTGTCACCGTGTGACAGTGTTGGGTTCTATCTGAGTGGCCCTGTGTGACAGTGTTGGGTTCTATCTGAGTGACCCTGTGTGACAGTGTTGGGTTCTATCTGAGTGACCCTGTGTGACAGTGTTGGGTTCTATCTGAGTGACCCTGTGTGACAGTGTTGGGTTCTATCTGAGTGATCCTGTGTGACAGTGTTGGGTTCTATCTGAGTGACCCTGTGTGACAGTGTTGGGTTCTATCTGAGTGACCCTGTGTGACAGTGTTGGGTTCTATCTGAGTGGCCCTGTGTGACAGTGTTGGGTTCTATCTGAGTGACACTGTGTGACAGTGTTGGGTTCTATCTGAGTGACACTGTGTGACAGTGTTGGGTTCTATCTGAGTGACACCGTGTGACAGTGTTGGGTTCTATCTGAGTGTCACCGTGTGACAGTGTTGGGTTCTATCTGAGTGACACTGTGTGACAGTGTTGGGTTCTATCTGAGTGACACTGTGTGACAGTGTTGGGTTCTATCTGAGTGACACTGTGTGACAGTGTTGGGTTCTATCTGAGTGACACTGTGTGACAGTGTTGGGTTCTATCTGAGTGACACTGTGTGACAGTGTTGGGTTCTATCTGACTGTCACTGTGTGACAGTGTTGGGTTCTATCTGAGTGACACTGTGTGACAGTGTTGGGTTCTATCTGAGTGACACTGTGTGACAGTGTTGGGTTCTATCTGAGTGACACTGTGTGACAGTGTTGGGTTCTATCTGAGTGACACTGTGTGACAGTGTTGGGTTCTATCTGAGTGACACTGTGTGACAGTGTTGGGTTCTATCTGACTGTCACTGGCAGCGTGTGGTTAGTATCTGCATGTCAGTTAGAGCGTGAGGTTGGTACCTGAGTGTGAGTGACAGTGTGTGGTTAGATTCTGATTGACAGTGGCAGTCTGATGTTGTGATGTTAGTACCTGAGTGTAAGTGACAGAATGAGGTTGATATCTGAGTGTGAGAGACAGTGTGAGGTTAGTATCTGAGTGTCAGTGACAGGGTGTGGTTAGTATCTGAGTGTGAGTGACAGTGTGTGGTTAGTACCTGAGTGTGAGTGACAGTGTGTGGTTAGTAGCAAAGTATAAAATGACAGTGTGAGGTTGGGATCTGAGTGTGAGTGACAGTGTGAGATTAGTATCTGAGTGTAAAATGACAGTGTGATGTTAGTATTTGAGTGTGAGTGACAGTGTGTGGTTAGTATCTGAGTGTCAGTGACAGTGTGAGGTTAGTATCGGAGTGTCAGTGACAGTGTGAGGTTAGTATCTGAGTGTGAGTGACAGTGTGAGGTTAGTATCTGAGTGTCAGTGACAGGGTGTGGTTAGTATCTGAGTGTGAGTGACAGTGTGTGGTTAGTACCTGAGTGTGAGTGACAGTGTGTGGTTAGTAGCAAAGTATAAAATGACAGTGTGAGGTTGGGATCTGAGTGTGAGTGACAGCGTGATGTTAGTACCTGAGTGTCAGTGACAGGGTGAAGTTAGTATCTGGGTGTAAAATGACAGTGTGATGTTAGTATTTGAGTGTGAGTGACAGTGTGAGGTTAGTATCTGAGTGTGAGTGACAGTGTGAGGTTCGTATCTGAGTGTGAGTGACAGTATGTGGTTAGTATCTGAGTATCAATGGCAGTTTGATGTTAGTATCTTGGTGTCACTGACAGTGTGAGGTTAGTATCTGAATGTCAGTGACAGTTTGAGGTTAGTATCTGAATGTCAGTGACAGTTTGAGGTTTGTATCTGAGTGTGAGTGATATGGTGTGGTTAGTATCTGAGTGTAAAATGACAGTGTGAGGTTAGTATCTGAGTGTGAGTGACAGTGTGTGGTTGGTATCTGAGTGTGAGTGACAGTGTGAGGTTAGTTTCTGAGAGTAAATTGATAGGGTGAGGTTAGTATCTGAGTGTGTGTGACAGTGTGAGGTTAGTATCTGAGTGTGAGTGACAGTATGAGATTAGTATCTGAGTGTAAAATGACAGTGTGTGGTTAGTATCTGAGTATAAAATGACAGTGTGATGTTGGTATCCAAGTGCCAGTGACAGTTGTGGTTAGTATCTGATTGTCAGTGACAGTGTGTGGTTAGTATCTTAGTGTCAATGACAGTGTGAGGTTAATATCTGAGTGTCAAAGACAGTGTGAGGTTAATATCTGAGTGTGAGTGATAGTTTGAGGTTAGTATCTGAGTGTGAGTGACAGTTGTGGTTAGTATCTGAGCATCAGTGTAAGTGTGAGGTTATTATCTGGGTGTCACTGACAGTGTGAGCTTAGTATCTGAGTGTCAGTGACAGTGTGAGGTTATTAGCTGGGTGTCACTGACAGTGTGAGGTTAGTCTCTGAGTGTCAGTGACAGTGTGACTTTAGAATCTGAGTGTCAGTGACGGTGTGAGGTTAGTATCTGAGTATCAGTGACAGCGTGATGTTAGTACCTGAGTGTCAGTGACAGGGTGAGGTTTGTATCTGAGTGTCAGTGACAGTGTGAGGTTAGTATCTGAGTGGAAAATGACAGTGTGAAATTAGCATCTGAGTGTGAGTGACAGTGCGAGGTTAGTATCTGAGTGTGAGTGACAGTATGAGGTTCGTATCTGAATGTGAGTGACAGTGTGTGGTTAGTATCTGAGTGTGAGTGACAGTGTTTGGTTAGTATCTCAGTGTGAAATGACAGTATGAGGTTTGTATCTGAATGTGTGACAGTGTGTGGTTAGTATCTGAGTGTAAAGTGACAGTGTGTGGTTAGTATCTGAGTGTGAGTGACAGTGTGTGGTTCGTATCTGAGTGTCAGTGACAGTGTGAGGTTAGTATCTGAGTGTGAGTGACAGTTTGTGGTTAGTAGCAAAGTATAAAATGACAGTGTGAGGTTGGGATCTGAGTGTGAGTGACAGTGTGATGTTAGTACCTGAGTGTCAGTGACAGGGTGAAGTTAGTATCTGAGTGTGAGTGACAGTGTGAGATTAGTATCTGAGTGTAAAATGACAGTGTGAGGTTAGTATCTGAGTGTGAGTGACAGTGTGTGGTTAGTGTCTGAGTGTAAAATGACAGTGTGATGTTAGTATTTGATTGTGAGTGACAGTGTGTGGTTAGTATCTGAGTGTGCAATGATTGTGTGAGGTTAGTATCTGCGTGTGAGTGACAGTGTGTGGTTAGTATCTGCGTGTAAAATGACAGTGTGAGGTTAGTATCTGAGTGTGAGTGACAGTGTGAGATTAGTATCTGAGTGTGAGTGACAGTGTGAGGTTAGTATCTGAGTGTCAGTGACAGTGTGAGGTTAGTATCTGAGTGTGAGTGACAGTGTGTGGTTAGTATCTGAGTGTGAGTGACAGTGTGTGGTTAGTATCTGAGTGTGAGTGACAGTGTGTGGTTAGTATCTGAGTGTGAGTGACAGTGTGTGGTTAGTATCTGAGTGTGAGTGAAAGTGTGAGGTTAGTATCTGAGTGTAAAATGACAGTGTGAGGTTAGTGTCTGAGTGTGTGACAGTGTGTGGTTAGTATCTGAGTGTAAAATGACAGTGTGAGGTTAGTATCTGAGTGTGAGTGACAGTGTGTGGTTAGTATCTGAGTGTAAAATGACAGTGTGAGGTTAGTATCTGAGTGTGAGTGACAGTGTGTGGTTAGTATCTGAGTGTAAAATGACAGTGTGTGGTTAGTATCTGAGTGTGAGTGACAGTGTGTGGTTAGTATCTGAGTGTGAGTGACAGTGTGAGGTTAGTATCTGAGTGTGAGTGACAGTGTGTGGTTAGTATCTGAGTGTGAGTGACAGTGTGAGGTTAGTATCTGAGTGTGAGTGACAGTGTGTGGTTAGTATCTGAGTGTAAAATGACAGTGTGAGGTTAGTGTCAGAATGTGAGTGACAGTGTGTGGTTAGTATCTGAGTGTAAAATGACAGTGTGAGGTTAGTATCTGAGTGTGAGTGACAGTGTGTGGTTAGTATCTGAGTGTAAAATGACAGTGTGAGGTTAGTATCTGAGTGTGAGTGACAGTGTGTGGTTAGTATCTGAGTGTAAAATGACAGTGTGAGGTTAGTGTCTGAGTGTGAGTGACAGTGTGTGGTTAGTATCTGAGTGTAAAATGACAGTGTGAGGTTAGTGTCTGAGTGTGAGTGACAGTGTGTGGTTAGTATCTGAGTGTAAAATGACAGTGTGAGGTTAGTATCTGAGTGTGAGTGACAGTGTGTGGTTAGTATCTGAGTGTAAAATGACAGTGTGAGGTTAGTGTCTGAGTGTGAGTGACAGTGTGTGGTTAGTATCTGAGTGTAAAATGACAGTGTGAGGTTAGTGTCTGAGTGTGAGTGACAGTGTGTGGTTAGTATCTGAGTGTAAAATGACAGTGTGAGGTTAGTGTCTGAGTGTGAGTGACAGTGTGTGGTTAGTATCTGAGTGTAAAATGACAGTGTGAGGTTAGTATCTGAGTGTCAGTGACAGTGTGAGGTTATTAGCTGGGTGTCACTGACAGTGTGAGGTTAGTCTCTGAGTGTCAGTGACAGTGTGACTTTAGAATCTGAGTGTCAGTGACGGTGTGAGGTTAGTATCTGAGTATCAGTGACAGCGTGATGTTAGTACCTGAGTGTCAGTGACAGGGTGAGGTTTGTATCTGAGTGTCAGTGACAGTGTGAGGTTAGTATCTGAGTGGAAAATGACAGTGTGAAATTAGCATCTGAGTGTGAGTGACAGTGCGAGGTTAGTATCTGAGTGTGAGTGACAGTATGAGGTTCGTATCTGAATGTGAGTGACAGTGTGTGGTTAGTATCTGAGTGTGAGTGACAGTGTTTGGTTAGTATCTCAGTGTGAAATGACAGTATGAGGTTTGTATCTGAATGTGTGACAGTGTGTGGTTAGTATCTGAGTGTGAGTGACAGTGTGAGGTTAGTATCTGAGTGTCAGTGACAGTGTGAGGTTAGTATCTGAGTGTGAGTGACAGTATGAGATTAGTATCTGAATGTAAAATGACAGTGTGTGGTTAGTATCTGAGTATAAAATGACAGTGTGATGTTGGTATCCGAGTGTCAGTGACAGTTGTGGTTAGTATTTGATTGTCAGTGACAGTGTGTGGTTAGTATCTTAGTGTCAATGACAGTGTGAGGTTAATATCTGAGTGTCAAAGACAGTGTGAGGTTAATATCTGAGTGTGAGTGATAGTTTGAGATTAGTATCTGAATGTGAGTGACAGTTGTGGTTAGTATCTGAGCGTCAGTGTCATTGTGAGGTTATTATCTGGGTGTCACTGACAGTGTGAGGTTAGTATCTGAGTGTCAGTGACAGTGTGAGGTTATTATCTGGGTGTCACTGACAGTGTGAGGTTAGTATCTGAGTGTAAAGTGACAGTGTGAAATTAGCATCTGAGTGTGAGTGACAGCGTGAGGTTAGTATCTGAGTGTGAGTGATAGTTTGAGGTTAGTATCTGAGTGTGAGTGACAGTTGTGGTTAGTATCTGAGCGTCAGTGTCAGTGTGAGGTTATTATCTGGGTGTCACTGACAGTGTGAGGTTAGTATCTGAGTGTAAAGTGACAGTGTGTGGTTAGTATCTGAGTGTGAGTGACAGTGTGTGGTTCGTATCTGAGTGTCAGTGACAGTGTGAGGTTAGTATCTGAGTGTGAGTGACAGTTTGTGGTTAGTAGCAAAGTATAAAATGACAGTGTGAGGTTGGGATCTGAGTGTGAGTGACAGTGTGATGTTAGTACCTGAGTGTCAGTGACAGGGTGAAGTTAGTATCTGAGTGTGAGTGACAGTGTGAGATTAGTATCTGAGTGTAAAATGACAGTGTGAGGTTAGTATCTGAGTGTGAGTGACAGTGTGTGGTTAGTATCTGAGTGTAAAATGACAGTGTGATGTTAGTATTTGATTGTGAGTGACAGTGTGTGGTTAGTATCTGAGTGTGCAATGATTGTGTGAGGTTAGTATCTGCGTGTGAGTGACAGTGTGTGGTTAGTATCTGCGTGTAAAATGACAGTGTGAGGTTAGTATCTGAGTGTGAGTGACAGTGTGAGATTAGTATCTGAGTGTGAGTGACAGTGTGAGGTTAGTATCTGAGTGTCAGTGACAGTGTGAGGTTAGTATCTGAGTGTGAGTGACAGTGTGTGGTTAGTATCTGAGTGTGAGTGACAGTGTGTGGTTAGTATCTGAGTGTGAGTGACAGTGTGTGGTTAGTATCTGAGTGTGAGTGACAGTGTGTGGTTAGTATCTGAGTGTGAGTGAAAGTGTGTGGTTAGTATCTGAGTGTGAGTGACAGTGTGAGGTTAGTATCTGAGTGTGAGTGACAGTGTGTGGTTAGTATCTGAGTGTGAGTGACAGTGTGTGGTTAGTATCTGAGTGTGAGTGACAGTGTGAGGTTAGTATCTGAGTGTGAGTGACAGTGCGTGGTTAGTATCTGAGTGTAAAATGACAGTGTGAGGTTAGTGTCTGAGTGTGTGACAGTGTGTGGTTAGTATCTGAGTGTAAAATGACAGTGTGAGGTTAGTATCTGAGTGTGAGTGACAGTGTGTGGTTAGTATCTGAGTGTAAAATGACAGTGTGAGGTTAGTATCTGAGTGTGAGTGACAGTGTGTGGTTAGTATCTGAGTGTAAAATGACAGTGTGTGGTTAGTATCTGAGTGTGAGTGACAGTGTGTGGTTAGTATCTGAGTGTGAGTGACAGTGTGAGGTTAGTATCTGAGTGTGAGTGACAGTGTGTGGTTAGTATCTGAGTGTGAGTGACAGTGTGAGGTTAGTATCTGAGTGTGAGTGACAGTGTGTGGTTAGTATCTGAGTGTAAAATGACAGTGTGAGGTTAGTGTCTGAGTGTGAGTGACAGTGTGTGGTTAGTATCTGAGTGTAAAATGACAGTGTGAGGTTAGTATCTGAGTGTGAGTGACAGTGTGTGGTTAGTATCTGAGTGTAAAATGACAGTGTGAGGTTAGTATCTGAGTGTGAGTGACAGTGTGTGGTTAGTATCTGAGTGTAAAATGACAGTGTGAGGTTAGTGTCTGAGTGTGAGTGACAGTGTGTGGTTAGTATCTGAGTGTAAAATGACAGTGTGAGGTTAGTGTCTGAGTGTGAGTGACAGTGTGTGGTTAGTATCTGAGTGTAAAATGACAGTGTGAGGTTAGTATCTGAGTGTGAGTGACAGTGTGTGGTTAGTATCTGAGTGTAAAATGACAGTGTGAGGTTAGTGTCTGAGTGTGAGTGACAGTGTGTGGTTAGTATCTGAGTGTAAAATGACAGTGTGAGGTTAGTGTCTGAGTGTGAGTGACAGTGTGTGGTTAGTATCTGAGTGTAAAATGACAGTGTGAGGTTAGTGTCTGAGTGTGAGTGACAGCGTGAGGTTAGTATCTGAGTGTGAGTGACAGTGTGAGGTTAGTATCTTGGTGTCACTGACAGTATGAGGTTAGTATCTGAGTGCCAGAGACTGTGAGAATAGTATCTGAGTGTCAGTGACAGTGTGAGGTTCATATCTTGGTGTCACTGACAGTATGAGATTAGTATCTGAGTGTGAGTGACAGTGTGAGGTTAGTATCGGAGTGTCAGTAACAGTGTGAGGTTAGTATCTGAGTGTGAGTGACAGTTGTGGTTAGTATCTGAGCATCAGTGTAAGTGTGAGGTTATTATCTGGGTGTCACTGACAGTGTGAGCTTAGTATCTGAGTGTCAGTGACAGTGTGAGGTTATTAGCTGGGTGTCACTGACAGTGTGAGGTTAGTCTCTGAGTGTCAGTGACAGTGTGACTTTAGAATCTGAGTGTCAGTGACGGTGTGAGGTTAGTATCTGAGTATCAGTGACAGCGTGATGTTAGTACCTGAGTGTCAGTGACAGGGTGAGGTTTGTATCTGAGTGTCAGTGACAGTGTGAGGTTAGTATCTGAGTGGAAAATGACAGTGTGAAATTAGTATCTGAGTGTGAGTGACAGTGCGAGGTTAGTATCTGAGTGTGAGTGACAGTATGAGGTTCGTATCTGAATGTGAGTGACAGTGTGTGGTTAGTATCTGAGTGTGAGTGACAGTGTTTGGTTAGTATCTCAGTGTGAAATGACAGTATGAGGTTTGTATCTGAATGTGTGACAGTGTGTGGTTAGTATCTGAGTGTGAGTGACAGTATGAGATTAGTATCTGAATGTAAAATGACAGTGTGTGGTTAGTATCTGAGTATAAAATGACAGTGTGATGTTGGTATTTGATTGTGAGTGACAGTGTGTGGTTAGTATCTGAGTGTGCAATGATTGTGTGAGGTTAGTATCTGCGTGTGAGTGACAGTGTGTGGTTAGTATCTGCGTGTAAAATGACAGTGTGAGGTTAGTATCTGAGTGTGAGTGACAGTGTGAGATTAGTATCTGAGTGTGAGTGACAGTGTGAGGTTAGTATCTGAGTGTAAAATGACAGTGTGAGATTAGTATCTGAGTGTGAGTGACAGTGTGAGGTTAGTATCTGAGTGTCAGTGACAGTGTGAGGTTAGTATCTGAGTGTGAGTGACAGTGTGAGATTAGTATCTGAGTGTGAGTGACAGTGTGAGGTTAGTATCTGAGTGTAAAATGACAGTGTGAGGTTTATATCGGAGTGTCAGTGACAGTTTGAGGTTAGTATCTGAGTGTGAGTGACAGTGTGAGGTTAGTATCTGAGTGTGAGTGACAGTGTGTGGTTAGTATCTGAGTGTGAGTGACAGTGTGAGATTAGTATCTGAGTGTGAGTGACAGTATGAGATTAGTATCTGAATGTAAAATGACAGTGTGTGGTTAGTATCTGAGTATAAAATGACAGTGTGATGTTGGTATCCGAGTGTCAGTGACAGTTGTGGTTAGTATTTGATTGTCAGTGACAGTGTGTGGTTAGTATCTTAGTGTCAATGACAGTGTGAGGTTAATATCTGAGTGTCAAAGACAGTGTGAGGTTAATATCTGAGTGTGAGTGATAGTTTGAGGTTAGTATCTGAGTGTGAGTGACAGTTGTGGTTAGTATCTGAGCGTCAGTGTCATTGTGAGGTTATTATTTGGGTGTCACTGACAGTGTGAGGTTAGTATCTGAGTGTAAAGTGACAGTGTGAAATTAGCATCTGAGTGTGAGTGACAGCGTGAGGTTAGTATCTGAGTGTGAGTGATAGTGTGAGGTTAGTATCTGAGTGTGAGTGACAGTTGTGGTTAGTATCTGAGCGTCAGTGTCAGTGTGAGGTTATTATCTGTGTGTCACTGACAGTGTGAGGTTAGTATCTGAGTGTAAAGTGACAGTGTGAAATTAGCATCTGAGTGTGAGTGACAGTATGAGGTTCGTATCTGAATGTGAGTGACAGTGTGTGGTTAGTATGTGAGTGTGAGTGACCATGTGTGGTTAGTATCTCAGTGTGAAATGACAGTATGAGGTTCGTATCTGAATGTGTGACAGTGTGTGGTTAGTATCTGAGTGTGAGTGACAGTGTGTGGTTAGTAGCAAAGTATAAAATGACAGTGTGAGGTTGGGATCTGAGTGTGAGTGACAGTGTGATGTTAGTACCTGAGTGTCAGTGACAGGGTGAAGTTAGTATCTGAGTGTGAGTGACAGTGTGAGATTAGTATCTGAGTGCAAAATGACAGTGTGAGGTTAGTATCTGAGTGTGAGTGACAGTGTGTGGTTAGTATCTGCGTGTAAAATGACAGTGTGAGGTTAGTATCTGAGTGTGAGTGACAGTGTGAGATTAGTATCTGAGTGTGAGTGACAGTGTGAGGTTAGTATCTGAGTGTCAGTGACAGTGTGAGGTTAGTATCTGAGTGTGAGTGACAGTGTGAGATTAGTATCTGAGTGTGAGTGACAGTGTGAGGTTAGTATCTGAGTGTGAGTGACAGTTTGAGGTTAGTATCTGAGTGTGAGTGACAGTGTGAGATTAGTATCTGAGTGTGAGTGACAGTGTGAGGTTAGTAGCTGAGTGTAAAATGACAGTGTGAGGTTTATATCGCAGTGTCAGTGACAGTTTGAGGTTAGTATCTGAGTGTCAGTGACAGGGTGAGCTTCGTATCTGACTGTCAGTGGCAGTTTGAGGTTAGTATCTGAGTGTGAGTAACAGTGTGAGGTTAGTACTGAGTGTAAAATGACAGTGAGAGGTTCGTATTTGAGTGTGAGTGACAGTGTGAGGTTAGTATCTGAGTATCAATGGCAGTTTGATGTTAGTATCTTGGTGTCACTGACAGTGTGAGGTTAGTATCTGAGTGTCAGTGACAGTGTGAAGTTGGTACCTGAGTGTCAGTGACAGTTTGAGGTTAGTATCTGAGTGTGAGTGATATGGTGTGGTTAGTATCTGAGTGAAAATCACACTGTGTGGTTAGTATCTGAGTGTGAGTGACAGTGTGTGGTTGGTATCTGAGTGTGAGTGACAGTGTGAGGTTAGTTTCTGAGTGTAAATTGATAGAGTGAGGTTAGTATCTGAGTGTGTGTGACAGTGTGAGGTTAGTATCTGAGTGTGAGTGACAGTATGAGATTAGTATCTGAATGTAAAATGACAGTGTGTGGTTAGTATCTGAGTATAAAATGACAGTGTGATGTTGGTATCCGAGTGTCAGTGACAGTTGTGGTTAGTATCTGATTGTCAGTGACAGTGTGTGGTTAATATCTTAGTGTCAATGACAGTGTGAGGTTAATATCTGAGTGTCAAAGACAGTGTGAGGTTAATATCTGAGTGTGAGTGATAGTTTGAGGTTAGTATCTGAGTGTGAGTGACAGTTGTGGTTAGTATCTGAGCGTCAGTGTCAGTGTGAGGTTATTATCTGGGTGTCACTGACAGTGTGAGGTTAGTATCTGAGTGTCAGTGACAGTGTGAGGTTACTATCTGGGTGTCACTGACAGTGTGAGGTTAGTATCTGAGTGTGAGTGACACTGTGTGGTTAGTATCTGAGTGTAAATTGACAGTGTGTAGTTAGTGTCTGAGTGTGAGTGACAGTGTGAGGTTAGTATCTGAGTGTGAGTGACGGTATGAGGTTCGTATCTGAATGTGAGTGACAGTGTGTGGTTAGTATCTGAGTGTGAGTGACAGTGTGTGGTTAGTATCTCAGTGTGAAATGACAGTATGAGGTTCGTATCTGAATGTGTGACAGTGTGAGGTTAGTATCTGAGTGTGAGTGACAGTGTGTGGTTAGTAGCAAAGTATAAAATGACAGTGTGAGGTTGGGATCTGAGTGTCAGTGACAGTGTGATGTTACTACCTGAGTGTCAGTGACAGGGTGAGGTTCGTATCTGACTGTCAGTGACAGTTTGAGGTTAGTATCTGAGTGTGAGTGACAGTGTGAGATTAGTATCTGAGTGTAAAATGGCAGTGTGAGGTTAGTATCTGAGTGTGAGTGACAGTGTGTGGTTAGTATCTGAGTGTAAAATGACAGTGTGATGTTAGTATTTGAGTGTGAGTGACAGTGTGAGGTTAGTATCTGAGTGAGTGACAGTGTGAGGTTCGTATCTGAGTGTGAGTGACAGTGTGAGGTTAGTATCTGAGTGTCAGTGGCAGTTTGATATTAGTATCTTGGTGTCACTGACAGTGTGAGGTTAGTATCTGAGTGTCAGTGACAGTTTGAGGTTAATATCTGAGTGTGAGTGATAGGGTGTGGTTAGTATCTGAGTGTAAAATGACAGTGTGTGGTTAGTATCTGAGTGTGAGTGACAGTGTGTGGTTAGTATCTGAGTGTGAAATGTCACTCTGTGGTTAGTATCTGAGTGTGAGTGACAGTGTGAGGTTAGTATCTTGGTGTCACTGACAGTATGAGGTTAGTATCTGAGTGCCAGAGACTGTGAGAATAGTATCTGAGTGTCAGTGACAGTGTGAGGTTCATATCTTGGTGTCACTGACAGTATGAGATTAGTATCTGAGTGTGAGTGACAGTGTGAGGTTAGTATCGGAGTGTCAGTGACAGTGTGAGGTTAGTATCTGAGTGTGAGTGACAGTTGTGGTTAGTATCTGAGCATCAGTGTAAGTGTGAGGTTATTATCTGGGTGTCACTGACAGTGTGAGCTTAGTATCTGAGTGTCAGTGACAGTGTGAGGTTATTAGCTGGGTGTCACTGACAGTGTGAGGTTAGTCTCTGAGTGTCAGTGACAGTGTGACTTTAGAATCTGAGTGTCAGTGACGGTGTGAGGTTAGTATCTGAGTATCAGTGACAGCGTGATGTTAGTACCTGAGTGTCAGTGACAGGGTGAGGTTTGTATCTGAGTGTCAGTGACAGTGTGAGGTTAGTATCTGAGTGGAAAATGACAGTGTGAAATTAGCATCTGAGTGTGAGTGACAGTGCGAGGTTAGTATCTGAGTGTGAGTGACAGTATGAGGTTCGTATCTGAATGTGAGTGACAGTGTGTGGTTAGTATCTGAGTGTGAGTGACAGTGTTTGGTTAGTATCTCAGTGTGAAATGACAGTATGAGGTTTGTATCTGAATGTGTGACAGTGTGTGGTTAGTATCTGAGTGTGAGTGACAGTGTGAGGTTAGTATCTGAGTGTCAGTGACAGTGTGAGGTTAGTATCTGAGTGTGAGTGACAGTATGAGATTAGTATCTGAATGTAAAATGACAGTGTGTGGTTAGTATCTGAGTATAAAATGACAGTGTGATGTTGGTATCCGAGTGTCAGTGACAGTTGTGGTTAGTATTTGATTGTCAGTGACAGTGTGTGGTTAGTATCTTAGTGTCAATGACAGTGTGAGGTTAATATCTGAGTGTCAAAGACAGTGTGAGGTTAATATCTGAGTGTGAGTGATAGTTTGAGGTTAGTATCTGAATGTGAGTGACAGTTGTGGTTAGTATCTGAGCGTCAGTGTCATTGTGAGGTTATTATCTGGGTGTCACTGACAGTGTGAGGTTAGTATCTGAGTGTCAGTGACAGTGTGAGGTTATTATCTGGGTGTCACTGACAGTGTGAGGTTAGTATCTGAGTGTAAAGTGACAGTGTGAAATTAGCATCTGAGTGTGAGTGACAGCGTGAGGTTAGTATCTGAGTGTGAGTGATAGTTTGAGGTTAGTATCTGAGTGTGAGTGACAGTGTGTGGTTAGTATCTGAGTGTGAGTGACAGTGTGTGGTTAGTATCTGAGTGTGAGTGAAAGTGTGTGGTTAGTATCTGAGTGTGAGTGACAGTGTGTGGTTAGTATCTGAGTGTGAGTGACAGTGTGAGGTTAGTATCTGAGTGTGAGTGACAGTGTGAGGTTAGTATCTGAGTGTGAGTGATAGTTTGAGGTTAGTATCTGAGTGTGAGTGACAGTTGTGGTTAGTATCTGAGCGTCAGTGTCAGTGTGAGGTTATTATCTGGGTGTCACTGACAGTGTGAGGTTAGTATCTGAGTGTAAAGTGACAGTGTGTGGTTAGTATCTGAGTGTGAGTGACAGTGTGTGGTTCGTATCTGAGTGTCAGTGACAGTGTGAGGTTAGTATCTGAGTGTGAGTGACAGTTTGTGGTTAGTAGCAAAGTATAAAATGACAGTGTGAGGTTGGGATCTGAGTGTGAGTGACAGTGTGATGTTAGTACCTGAGTGTCAGTGACAGTGTGAAGTTAGTATCTGAGTGTGAGTGACAGTGTGAGATTAGTATCTGAGTGTAAAATGACAGTGTGAGGTTAGTATCTGAGTGTGAGTGACAGTGTGTGGTTAGTATCTGAGTGTAAAATGACAGTGTGATGTTAGTATTTGATTGTGAGTGACAGTGTGTGGTTAGTATCTGAGTGTGCAATGATTGTGTGAGGTTAGTATCTGCGTGTGAGTGACAGTGTGTGGTTAGTATCTGCGTGTAAAATGACAGTGTGAGGTTAGTATCTGAGTGTGAGTGACAGTGTGAGATTAGTATCTGAGTGTGAGTGACAGTGTGAGGTTAGTATCTGAGTGTAAAATGACAGTGTGAGATTAGTATCTGAGTGTGAGTGACAGTGTGAGGTTAGTATCTGAGTGTCAGTGACAGTGTGAGGTTAGTATCTGAGTGTGAGTGACAGTGTGAGATTAGTATCTGAGTGTGAGTGACAGTGTGAGGTTAGTATCTGAGTGTAAAATGACAGTGTGAGGTTAATATCTGAGTGTCAAAGACAGTGTGAGGTTAATATCTGAGTGTGAGTGATAGTTTGAGGTTAGTATCTGAATGTGAGTGACAGTTGTGGTTAGTATCTGAGCGTCAGTGTCATTGTGAGGTTATTATCTGGGTGTCACTGACAGTGTGAGGTTAGTATCTGAGTGTCAGTGACAGTGTGAGGTTATTATTTGGGTGTCACTGACAGTGTGAGGTTAGTATCTGAGTGTAAAGTGACAGTGTGAAATTAGCATCTGAGTGTGAGTGACAGCGTGAGGTTAGTATCTGAGTGTGAGTGATAGTTTGAGGTTAGTATCTGAGTGTGAGTGACAGTTGTGGTTAGTATCTGAGCGTCAGTGTCAGTGTGAGGTTATTATCTGTGTGTCACTGACAGTGTGAGGTTAGTATCTGAGTGTAAAGTGACAGTGTGAAATTAGCATCTGAGTGTGAGTGACAGTATGAGGTTCGTATCTGAATGTGAGTGACAGTGTGTGGTTAGTATGTGAGTGTGAGTGACCATGTGTGGTTAGTATCTCAGTGTGAAATGACAGTATGAGGTTCGTATCTGAATGTGTGACAGTGTGTGGTTAGTATCTGAGTGTGAGTGACAGTGTGTGGTTAGTAGCAAAGTATAAAATGACAGTGTGAGGTTGGGATCTGAGTGTGAGTGACAGTGTGATGTTAGTACCTGAGTGTCAGTGACAGGGTGAAGTTAGTATCTGAGTGTGAGTGACAGTGTGAGATTAGTATCTGAGTGCAAAATGACAGTGTGAGGTTAGTATCTGAGTGTGAGTGACAGTGTGTGGTTAGTATCTGCGTGTAAAATGACAGTGTGAGGTTAGTATCTGAGTGTGAGTGACAGTGTGAGATTAGTATCTGAGTGTGAGTGACAGTGTGAGGTTAGTATCTGAGTGTCAGTGACAGTGTGAGGTTAGTATCTGAGTGTGAGTGACAGTGTGAGATTAGTATCTGAGTGTGAGTGACAGTGTGAGGTTAGTATCTGAGTGTGAGTGACAGTTTGAGGTTAGTATCTGAGTGTGAGTGACAGTGTGAGATTAGTATCTGAGTGTGAGTGACAGTGTGAGGTTAGTAGCTGAGTGTAAAATGACAGTGTGAGGTTTATATCGCAGTGTCAGTGACAGTTTGAGGTTAGTATCTGAGTGTCAGTGACAGGGTGAGCTTCGTATCTGACTGTCAGTGGCAGTTTGAGGTTAGTATCTGAGTGTGAGTAACAGTGTGAGGTTAGTACTGAGTGTAAAATGACAGTGAGAGGTTCGTATTTGAGTGTGAGTGACAGTGTGAGGTTAGTATCTGAGTATCAATGGCAGTTTGATGTTAGTATCTTGGTGTCACTGACAGTGTGAGGTTAGTATCTGAGTGTCAGTGACAGTGTGAAGTTGGTACCTGAGTGTCAGTGACAGTTTGAGGTTAGTATCTGAGTGTGAGTGATATGGTGTGGTTAGTATCTGAGTGAAAATCACACTGTGTGGTTAGTATCTGAGTGTGAGTGACAGTGTGTGGTTGGTATCTGAGTGTGAGTGACAGTGTGAGGTTAGTTTCTGAGTGCAAATTGATAGAGTGAGGTTAGTATCTGAGTGTGTGTGACAGTGTGAGGTTAGTATCTGAGTGTGAGTGACAGTATGAGATTAGTATCTGAATGTAAAATGACAGTGTGTGGTTAGTATCTGAGTATAAAATGACAGTGTGATGTTGGTATCCGAGTGTCAGTGACAGTTGTGGTTAGTATCTGATTGTCAGTGACAGTGTGTGGTTAATATCTTAGTGTCAATGACAGTGTGAGGTTAATATCTGAGTGTCAAAGACAGTGTGAGGTTAATATCTGAGTGTGAGTGATAGTTTGAGGTTAGTATCTGAGTGTGAGTGACAGTTGTGGTTAGTATCTGAGCGTCAGTGTCAGTGTGAGGTTATTATCTGGGTGTCACTGACAGTGTGAGGTTAGTATCTGAGTGTCAGTGACAGTGTGAGGTTACTATCTGGGTGTCACTGACAGTGTGAGGTTAGTATCTGAGTGTGAGTGACACTGTGTGGTTAGTATCTGAGTGTAAATTGACAGTGTGTAGTTAGTGTCTGAGTGTGAGTGACAGTGTGAGGTTAGTATCTGAGTGTGAGTGACGGTATGAGGTTCGTATCTGAATGTGAGTGACAGTGTGTGGTTAGTATCTGAGTGTGAGTGACAGTGTGTGGTTAGTATCTCAGTGTGAAATGACAGTATGAGGTTCGTATCTGAATGTGTGACAGTGTGAGGTTAGTATCTGAGTGTGAGTGACAGTGTGTGGTTAGTAGCAAAGTATAAAATGACAGTGTGAGGTTGGGATCTGAGTGTCAGTGACAGTGTGATGTTACTACCTGAGTGTCAGTGACAGGGTGAGGTTCGTATCTGACTGTCAGTGACAGTTTGAGGTTAGTATCTGAGTGTGAGTGACAGTGTGAGATTAGTATCTGAGTGTAAAATGGCAGTGTGAGGTTAGTATCTGAGTGTGAGTGACAGTGTGTGGTTAGTATCTGAGTGTAAAATGACAGTGTGATGTTAGTATTTGAGTGTGAGTGACAGTGTGAGGTTAGTATCTGAGTGAGTGACAGTGTGAGGTTCGTATCTGAGTGTGAGTGACAGTGTGAGGTTAGTATCTGAGTGTCAGTGGCAGTTTGATATTAGTATCTTGGTGTCACTGACAGTGTGAGGTTAGTATCTGAGTGTCAGTGACAGTTTGAGGTTAGTATCTGAGTGTGAGTGATAGGGTGTGGTTAGTATCTGAGTGTAAAATGACAGTGTGTGGTTAGTATCTGAGTGTGAGTGACAGTGTGTGGTTAGTATCTGAGTGTGAAATGTCACTCTGTGGTTAGTATCTGAGTGTGTGACAGTGTGAGGTTTCTATCTGAGTGTGAGTGACAGTGTGAGGTTAGTATCTGAGTGTGAGTGACAGTGTGAGGTTAGTATCTGAGTGTGAGTGACAGTGTGAGGTTAGTATCTGAGTGTGAGTGACAGTGTGAGGTTAGTATCTGAGTGTGAGTGACAGTGTGAGGTTAGTATCTGAGTGTGAGTGACAGTGTGAGGTTAGTATCTGAATGTGAGTGACAGTGTGAGGTTAGTTTCTGAGTGTAAATTGATAGAGTGAGGTTAGTATCTGAGTGTTACTGACAGTGACAGTGTGGCTTTAGTATCTGAGTGACCGTTAAATTGGACAGTGGAGGTAATAACCATTGGAGTAGGCAAAGCAACAGGTTTCAAGCAAGTATGGTATTGGAGAAAGGGGAGATTGAGGAATACGATCAGAAACAAGTAGGGATTCTTACATTAAAGATCTTGACTCTTTACCTGATTGTCCCAATATTTTAAAAACCAAAGAAAGTCCTTGAGTATTCAATATTCTAACTGTCAAAAACATTCTTTTGAGATTTAGCTCCTTTAAAACAGGGGCCTATAAGCATATCTCATGCCATTAGCACATGTCTAACTAACAAGCTTCAGATTTCAGGCTCTGGAATGGATCTCTTTGCTCCTTGATTAATTCAGATTAAAATTCTACAATCTTAAAATATTGCACTGTCAATCTTGTTGCTCAGCCATTGAAGATAAATTTAATTATAGAGCTGGTTGGCCATGAGATCATGGTGTGTTAAAAATCTCAAAATCTAATGACTTATGACACATAATACGAATTCAGTGTACTATCATTTTGTATTGAGAAATTTTAGTGAAAGTCCCAGTGCACAGAACATCATCAAGGTTATAAAGAATAAGAAAAACGATTTGGTAAATCATGAATTAGTAACAAGTTGCTACCAAATTTGGGTCTTAAAAGACAGAACCTGCATTTATATAGAGCCTTTAACACATCTCGAAGCATTTCACAATCAATGAATTAGTTCGAAAATATAACTACAGCTATTTTATAAGAAAATATGGGCTCATTCATCCACAGCTAATGTTCCACAAGCAGCAACTGAGACACACGACCAAATATTCTGTTTTGTTGTTGGTTGTGGCAAGAACAGCATCCAGGACTTCAGTAAAATTCTGTTCTTCAAATACCATAAAATACTTCATGTCCACTTGAACAGGCAGCTAGCACCTTGTTTTACTGTCTCATTGGAAATAAAATAGTTCTGGCAATGCAGCACTCCCTCAGCACCACCCTCTCACATCAACGTTGTTCCCGTGCTCAAGTTCTGGAGTGGAGCTTGAGCCAAACAAAATGTGAAGTTAGGAAGAGGAGGGAATGCCAGAGATTCCATTTTGGATTATGGTTTCACTGGTGATGAAACAAACAAAATGGAAAAAGAACTTAGCTTGAGTTTAGATCGGAAGTTTAGAGTTCGGGAACTCCAGTTCCCAGGAGGCTTTGGGAATTCTGTGCATGCGTTGGCCGGGAAATGGGCCACACATGTGCAGACGGTTGGTTTCTCGCACGTGCCAGCTGGGAAATGGGCAGCAGATGTGCAGTTAGCGGTTTTTACATTCCAAAGACTGGGAACTGGCCCTGTGCGTATGCACAGCAGGGAAAGAAGAAAAGTGAAACAGCATGAAACCTGCAGGTCGGCTGGCCTGAAGAGGAGCACTGAGATAAAAGCAAAATACTGTGGATGCTATAAGTCTGAAACAAAAACAAAAATTGCTGGAAAAGCTCAGTAGGTCTGTACAGGAAGTGTTGCCACTTCCCTTGCCCACCCTACCCCCCCATCCCGAATGGTTGTGCGCTGTATTCAACAGCAGGCCTTTGCCTCACCCCCACAAGTCACCTCAACAGCAGGGCTGCCCTTAACTCTGACCCCCCCAGCGCCCCTCAAGCTTGAAATCCAACAGGCGACCTTGGTGAGCGCTGCACAATGTTCCTGTGTACTCACCTCTGAGCTCCCTTCAAAGTGCAGCCTGCCAAGTGCATGTTGCTTATGTGCTGTTGTGAAACACATCGGCGTTTTTTTTCCGCCGACATGGACAGATGATCCAGCAGGAGGGGATGATTCTGGTGGCCTAATAATGATATGCTGATTACAATGAGGCTCCTGACGTCTGATGGCGGGAAACGCGGCCTGCCATCAGTGGGCTGAGCGGACGATTGTGAACTGGTTTCATGCCATCATAAAACCAATTGCGCTATATTGTCCACTCACGGCACCAAACATGCCCGAGGCCGGCAGGTGTGGAAAATTCCACCTTGTAGCATTCTACTCAGAGATTTAAGGTAAATACTACCTTAAATGTTGATGGATATCTTAAATATCTCTTTGTAATATCATTTAAAACTGGATTCTCTGATTGAAATAGGATTATACCTTCTTTCCTAGAACTATCAATGTTGCAACTAACTTACCATCATATTTGAATTGCACATTCAGTTCATTAATAAACTTTTATATAATTTAGAAAATATAGTCTCATAAACTCTTTTAAAAAGTACCTGGATCTGCACACAAAGTGCTGTAAGCTGCAGGGCTATGGGCCGGGTGCAGGAAGGTGGGATTAGAAGGGCTGTCCGCGGGCTGGCATGGACAAGATGGGATGAATGGCCTCCTTCTGTGCTGTAACTTTTCTATGGTTCTATGGTTCTATGGCCTGACAGCACCTGTGGAGAGAAAGACCGAGTTAATGTTTCGAGTCCGTATGACTCTTCTTCAGAACTAAAGAGAAGTAGAAATGTGGTGAAATATATACTGTTTAAGGGGAGTGGGACAGGTGAAGCTGGATAGAGGGCCAGTTGTAGGTGGAGGCAAAGGAGAGATTGTGAAAGATGTCATAAACAAAAGGTCGAAGGGGTGTTGATGGCGGTGATACTGGCTAAAGGGGGTGCTAATGGTAACATTAAGAGTTGAAAGCAGGATGAGCAAGTGACAGATGGCCCTCGTGGGGGTGAGGTGAGGGGAGGGGATGGTGTGGAAGAAGAGATCAAAATAGGCTAAAAGGTGAGGATAAAACAATGAATGGAAATAAATTTTTAAAATAATAATAGAAATAGGTGGGAAAAAATATATAAAAATATATAAAAATTAAAAAATAAATATTTGAAAAAAGCAGATCAAAAAGGCATGAGGATGGAGGAGAGAGTTCATGATCTGAAATTGTTGAACTCAATGTTAAGTCCGGAAGGCTGTAAAGTGCCTAGTCGGAAGATGAGGTGCTGTTCCTCCAGTTTGCATTGAGCTTCACTGGAACAATGCAGCAGGCCAAGGACAGACATGTGGGCATGAGAGCAGGGTGGAGTGTTGAAATGGCAAGCGACAGGGAGGTCTGGGTCATGCTTGCGGACAGACCGAAGGTGTTCCGCAAAGCGGTCACCCAGTCTGCGTTTGGTCTCTCCAATGTAGAGAGACCACATTGGGAGCGGCGAATGCAGTAGACTAAATTGAGGGAAGTGCAAGTGAAGCGTGGCTTCACTTGAAAGGAGTATTTGAGCCCTTGGACGGTGAGGACGGGGGAAGTAAAGGGGCAGGTGTTGCACCTTCTGCGATTGCATGGGAAGGTGCCGTGGGAGGGGTTTGAGGTGTTGTGGGTGATGGAGGAGTGGACCAGGGTGTCCTGGAGGGAACAGTCCCTATGGAATGCTGACAGGGAGGGATGATGGGAAAATGTGTTTAATGGTGGAATCATGCTGGAGTTGGCGGAGGATGGTCCTTTGAATGCGGAGGCTGGTGGGGTGAAAATCAAGGGCAAGGGGGACCCTATCATGGTTCTGGGAGGGAGAGGAAGGTGTGGGGGCAGAGGTGCGGGAGATGGGTCGGACACAATTGAGGGCCCTGTCAATCACCGTGGTTGGGAAACTTCGGTTAAGGAAGTAGGAAGACATGTCAGAGGAACTGTTTTGGAAGGTGGCATCATCGGAACAGATGAGACGGAGGTGAAGGAACTGAGAGAATGGGATGGAGTCCTTACAGGAAGCGGGGTGTGAGGAGCTGTAGTCGAGGTAGCTGTAGGAGTCGGTGGGTTTGTTATGAATATTGGTGTATAGTCTATTACCATAAATTGAGGCAAAGAGATCAAGGAAGGGAAGGGAAGTGTCAGTGATGGACCATGCGAAAGTGATGGAGGGGTGGAAATTGGAAGCAAAATTAATAAATTTTTCCAGGTCGAGACCAGAGCAATTGGCACCGAAACAGTCATCGATGTACCGGAGAAAGAGTTGTGGGAGGGGGCCGGAGTAGGACTGGAACAAGGAATGTTCCACATACCCCATAAAGAGACAGGCATAACTGGGGCCCATGTGGGTACCCATAGCCACACCTTTTATTTGGAGGAAATGAGATGAGTTTAAGGGGAAATTGTTCAGTGTGAGAACAAGTTCAGTCAGACGGAGGAAAGTGGTGGTGGATGGGGATTGTTCGGGCCTCTGTTCGAGGAAGAATCGGAAAGTCCTCAGACCATCCTGGTGGGAGATGGAGGTGTAGAGGGTTTGGACGTCCATGGTGAAGAGGAGGCGGTTGGGGCCAGGGAACTGGAAATTGTTGATATGATGTAGGGCATCAGAGGAACCGCGGATGTAGATGGGAAGAGACTGGACAAGGGGAGAGAGAACGGAGTCAAGATAGAAAGAAATGAGTTCCGTGGGGCAGAAACAGGCTGACATGATCGGTCTACCGGGACAGTCCTGTTTGTGGATTTTGGGGAAGAGGTAGAAACGGGCTGTCCGAGGTTGGAAGACTATGAGGTTGGAAGCTGTGGAGGGAAGTTCTTCAGAGGAGATGAGGTCAGTGACAGTCCTGGAAACAATGGCTTGATGTTCAGTGGTGGGGTCATGGTCCAGGGGGAGGTAGGAGGAAGCGTCTGCGAGTTGGTGCTCAGTCTCTGTGAGGTAGAGGTTAGTACGCCAGACAACAACAGCACCACCCTTTTCAGCAGTTTTGATAACAAAGTCAGGGTTGGACCTGAGAGAATGGAGTGCGGCAAGTTCAGAAGGAGACAGGTTAGAGTGGGTGAGAGGAGCAGAGAAATTGAGACAGTCAATGTCACGCCGACAATTCTCAAAGAAAAGATGAAGAGCAGGTAAGAGGCCAGAGGGAGGGGTTTGGGTGGAAGGAGAATACTGGAGGCAGGTGAAAGGATCTGTTGAACGGGGGGAGGACTCCTGCCAAGAACGGAGTCGAAGGCGGCAGAAGAAGAGTTCCGCATCGTGCCGAGCCCAGAGTTCATTGAGGTGAGGGCGTAAGGGAATGAAACTGAGTCCTTGCTGAGTACTGAACATTCAGCATCAGAGAGGGGAAGGTCACGGGGAATGGTGAATGCACGGCCGGGGCTGGGATTAGAAGACATTGCTTCAAACACATCTTCCCTTCACCTTCACCCCCCCCTGGCGGCATTCCGCAGGGATCGTTCCCTCCGGGAAACTCTGGTCCACTCCTCCATCACCCCCTACACCTCAACCCCCTCCCATGGCACCTTCACATGCAATCACAGAAGGTGCAACGCCTGCCCCTTTACTTCCCCTCTCCTCACCATCCAAGGGCCCAAACACTCCTTTCAAGTGAAGCAGCACTTCACTTGCACTTCCCTCAATTTAGTCCACTGCATTCACTGCTCCAAATGCGGTCTCCTCTACATTGGAGAGACCAAACGCAGACTGGGTGCCCGCTTTGCGGAACACCTCTGGTCTGTCCTCAAGCATGACCCAGGCCTTCCTGTCGCTTGCCATTTCAACACACCACCCTGCTCTCATGCCACATGTCTGCCCTTGGCCTGCTGCAATGTTCCAGTGAAGCTCAACGCAAACTGGAGGAACAGCACCTCATCTTCCGACTAGGCACTTTACAGCCTTCCAGACTGAATATTGAGTTCAACAACTTCAGATCATGAACTCTCTCTTCCATCCTCATGCCTTTTTGATCTGCTTTTTTCAAATATTTATTTTTTAATTTTTATATGTACATTTTTTTTCCCCTGCCTATTTCTATTATTATTATTTTTAAAATTTATTTCCATTCACTGTTTTATCCCCACTTTTAAGCCTATTTCGATCTTTTCTCCCACACCGTCCCCTCCCCTCACCTCACCCCCACTAGGGCCATCTGTCACTTGCTCATCCTGCTTTCTACTCTTAATGTCGCCATTAGCACCTCCTTTAGCCAATATCACCACCATCAACACCCCTTCGACCTTTGGTTTATGACATCTTTTGCAATCTCTCCTTTGCCTTCACCTATCACTGGCCTTCTATCCAGCTTCACCTGTCCCACCCCCCTTAAACAGTATAAATTTCGCCACATTTCTACTTCTCTTTAGTTTTTAAGAAGAGTCATACGGACTCGAAATGTTAACTCTGTCTTTCTCTCCACAGATGCTGTCAGACCTGCTGAGGTTTTCCGGCAATTTTTGTTTTTAGTGCTGAAGAGGAGCACTTTGGCAAGGAAGCTGACCCCTGGAGCAGGACATGGGGAGGGAGACAGGGGGAAGGTCCCAAACCAAGAAGGTCCCAAATAAGGGAACGAACAGAAAGGAGTCCCAGGAGGCAGTCCCAGGTAAGAGACAAGGACAGAGATCAGAAACAGTTCATTAAGTTGAGAGAAAGGAGCAGAACAATAGGCTCCGAGTTAAAGAGAGAGAGCTGTGGGGAGCAAACATGAAGCAAGGTGGGCTCAGGAGAAGCTCTGAAGATCTGAGAGAGCAGCCAAAGGCTGGTGACTCTGTGCTGCAGGTTGTAAGGACAAAGGTACCCTTTAGAGCAGTGGTGTTCAGCTTGGCACAGCCGAAGTTCTGAAATTGTGCTTGGAAGGTGAAGCTTGAGTGTACACAGCGACCCAGTGGAAATAAATCTCAGGAGGCGAGATTGAAACCCTGGAGGTGGATCCTTGTTGAAGCTGTCTGAGTGGGAGTGACATTTGGAGAGAATTCCAAGGCGAGTTCTTCGAACCTGAAGATTGGAAACCCCCGTGAGAAAGACAAAGTTTCAGTGAGGCCGGTTGGCTCACAGTGTGGCAAGCATTTGGGTGGGCTGTTGAGAAATCCATGGCATCAGCTTTGGTCACATCTGTCATTCACTTTGGAGTATGATGTGTCTGACCACTGTTCATCTGTTAATTCACATGAACTTACCCTGAATTTTAGAGTATAAGATAGATATAGTAAATTGTTTTATCTTTCTGAATTTGTATGTGTCTATAAAGAGAAAGCTGAGGTAAAGGAATAGTATAATTTGCATCATTTTCTTGTATTGTTATTGAGATCTTTCCAACTTTTTAACCTGGTGTAAGGTAGCTCATTTTTCTTGTTTAATAAATGTTTTATTATTTGTGTTAAAAGTTCATCATCAGACTCCTGTGAATTTGTTCAGAAACCTCCACGGTTTCTAAAAAGAAATAAAAGTTAGGATCTATCAAGCCAGGTTTCACTCTGGGATCTGGCTTGTCCAGTATTAACATCAGCTGGGATCATAACACCTCAAATACTTTTCCCAAGTGACAGTTACTTCTACCTTGAATGAGAAGCGAATCACAACTCAGGTTATCAATTTTCGAAACAGTCTAATATTGACTAGCTCCTGCCTGCTTATCACTACCACCTCGTTCATTCTGGCTTGTGCAGGCTGGATCTAACTTGTTGCCTAATTCTGTAACTATAATGGCATGTGTTCGCCTAATGGATGGAATGCAATTGATGAGGGTCACTATGAGTGAGAGGCATGAAATTGCATAAGAGTGAGAGTGAATGGGAGTGGTGGATGGATACGTGGGATGTGAAGAAGTGGACAGTAAGGGAAGGATGGGTGCACATGCACAGTAAGTGGATGTGAGGAGTGATGTGACGGAGTAGGCTTGATGAGGCAGAGAATCAGAGGGTTTGGGATGATGTGCACAGCAGGATGTTCAACAGTGCTCAGCTTTCCTGGCTTGGTTAACCAATAAAGGGCTTTCTGCACTGAATCCAGGAGCATGGTACAATGCTCCAGCTGCTGACCACCTGGGCCATCTTGAGCTATGCCTTCTTATGTTGGCAGCAGGTTTCTTCCTCCCATTGCTGAGGAGGACTATTACCATCCTGCCGCTTAGCCCTTGCAACACATCAAGCGAGGTGTCATTAAAGCAGGACACTGCCTATGATTGGTCTGATTCCATGCTGATCATGCTTTCTTTGTTGCTACCCACTCTAAGCTCATGCAAATTCCATTTTTGGATTCCCCCTTTAAATACTGGAGTTGAGATCATGTCATATTCGCGTCGTCATCACACCACACCCACCCACAGTCGGCACCAAACCAGGAAGTAAGCTGCTAATAAAACTACAGACAGACACCCTGAACTTACTGCTGGGTTTGTAATGCAATATTGGATTCACACCCCGGCTCTCTGCTCCCAACACACACCTCTGAGTGTGAATTGGGGCTATTGAATTTTTGTGCAGACTTTCCTGGCAGTAGTGGGGACCTGAGGTGGAGAGTGTTGCACGGTGAATCCATGAGTCATTCTAAAGGCTGCCATATCTCAGTTGGTCGCACTTTTCCCTCTGAGTCAGAAGATTGTGGATTCAAGTCCCACATAAGACTGGAGCGCAAAAATCTAGGCTGACACTCCAGTGCAGTACTGAGGGAATGTGACACTGCTGGAGGCACCATCTCTCAAATTAGACATGAAAACCAAGGCCTTGTCTGCTCTCTGAGGTAGGCATAAAATTTCCCATGGCAATACTCTGAAGACGAGCAGGTGATTTATCCTTGGTGTCGAACTAATATTTATCCCTCAATCAACAGAAATGAAACAGATTATCAGGTTATTATCGCATTGTTGTTGGTGGGATATTGCAATGTGCAAATTGCCTGCAACAATTCAAGTGTACTTCACTGGCTGTAAAGTACTTTGGGATGTTTTGTGGTTATGAAAGGCGCTATATAAATGCAAGTGATTCATTCTCTATTGATGCTGTAGTCAATTCTGTGGCTCCTGTAAAGTGGAGTTTAATTTAGTGCCAGAGATTGCAGCCCCCTTCTCATTACCTAATGGGGCTCCTACTTGATGTTTGGCTTCACTTCTTCACCATTCTTGGTTACCCAGCGCACAGAGTGAACAGATTGGAGGGTCTCCTATTAGTTTGTTCCTAGAGCTGGTGGAGTCTGCCATGCACATTCCAGAATCCAGAGAATCACCAGGGTGGGTGTCTTTAATGGTTTGACCATAACCCTATGTATGGTATATATCTTAATGACAGAAAAAAGGATCCCAATTAAAGGAAGGGATTGCCAATAACAGCTTGTATTACATCATTACAGGGAACATTTTCCCATGAGTAGCATGAATGCAGTCGGAAATTTAGTATATGTGGTGCAGTTCACTGTGTCCCTGGTAGAAACATAGAAACCAGGAGCAGGAGTAGGCCATTCGGCCCTTCGAGCCTGCTCCGCCATTCATTATGATCATGGCTGATCATCCAACTCAATAGCCTGACCCCCGCTTTCTCCCCATACCCTTTGATCCCTTTCGCCCCAAGAGCTATATCTAACTTCTTGTTGAAAACATGCAAAATTTTGGTCTCAACTACTTTCTGTGGCAACAAATTCCACAGGCTCACCACTCTCTGGGTGAAGAAATTTCTCCTCATCTCAGTCCTAAATGGTCTACTCCATATCCTCAGACTGTGACCCCTGGTTCTGGATGCCCCCACCATCAGGAACATCCTTCCTGCATCTACCCTGTCTAGTCCTGTTAGAATTTTATAGGTTTCTATGAGATCCCCCCTCATTCTTCTGAATTCCAGCGAATATAATCCTAATCGACTCAATCTCTCCTCATGTGTCAGTCCCGCCATCCCAGGAATCAGTTGGGTAAACCTTTGCTGCACTCCCTTTAAAGCAAGTACATCCTTCCTCAGATAAGGAGACCAAAACTGCACACAATATTCCAGGTGTGGTCTCACCAAGGCCCTGTATAATTGCAGCAAGGCATCCCTATTCTTGTACTCGAATCTTCTGGCTATGAAGGCCAACATACCATTTGCCTTCTTTATCACCCTCTGCACCTGCATGATATGCTAGATCGTTGTGATCCTGCCTTGGGAATGCATTGCAAGTTGGTGTGGTTGGTGCTGACTCTCGGTATGCCTTCCAAAGGGAGCTGGACTGGTTTGTGACCGGGGCAGAGTTCATGTCATATGCAAGTTAAGTGCCTTTATAGCTGATGGGCCAGAACTTCTGAGGAGTGACAATCATCGTTAGATTGCCACTCTGCTCCTTTTTACTTAACCAGGTCGGGAGCTGCACATTTCTTGCCCAGACTTCCGACCCGGGACTCGTGAGAAATGCGCAGCCTACCAGGTTCCCGAGTCCTTCCAATGCAGGAAGCAGTGTTGGGAGAAGTGAAGCCACACACCCTTTTTACCACTTTAGCTGCCATAAAGCAGCGAGATTAAAGGTCCCTTTGTTTAAATGTCACTTTGAGGAGCCAGGGAAAAGATAAGTTTATAAGGTAAATGGGTAGGATGGGTTGGTGAGGGGTGGAGGTGGTGGTGGGGGGGCGCGGGGGGGATGTTGGGGGGTGCCGGAAGGTAGCATGGGTTGGGTGACTGATAGGATGGGTCGAATGGGGGGGGTAGGGCGGTCATGAGGGGTAGAGTGGGCTGGATGGGGTAGGACGGGTCAGATGGGGATAGGATGGGTCAGGTTGGGGGTAGGACAGGTCGGGAGGGGTCGGATGAGTCAGGTGGAGGGGGGGTAGGAAAGCTTGTGGGGGTGTAGGATAGGTCAGGAGGGGTAGGATGGGTCGGGGAGGTTATGATGGGTCAGGCGGGGTAGGATTGGTCAGGAGGGGTAGGATGAGTCAGGGGTTAGGATGGGTCAGGAGGGGTAGGATGGGTCGGGGAGGTTATGATGGGTTGGGGGGGTAGGATTGGTCAGGAGGGGTAGGATGAGTCAGGGGGTAGGATGGGTCAGGAGGGGTAAGATGGGTCAATGGGGTTAGGATGGGTCAGGGGGTAGGATGGGTCAGGAGGGGTAGGATGAGTCAGGGGGTAGGATGGGTCAGGAGGGGTAGGATGGGTCGGGGGAGGTTAGGATAGGTTGGGAGGGATAGGGTGGGTCGGGAGTGGTAGGATGGGTCGGAGGAGCAGGATGGGTCAGAGGGGCAGGATGGGTCAGAGGGGCAGGATGGATTGGTGGGGTAGGATGGGTCGGGTGGGGTCGGGTGGGGGTAGGATGGATAGATGGGGTAGGATGCGTCGGGGGCATAGGATGGGTCGGGGTGGTAGGATGGGTCGGGTGGGGGGTAGGATGGGTCGGGGCGGTAGGATGGGTTGGATGGGGGGTAGGATGTGTCGGGGGGGTAGGATGGGTCGGGGCGGTGGGATGGGTTGGGTGGGGTTGGGATGGATCGGGTGATGTTGACTTGTATTGTAATATCTAGGGTATTGCTAACATGACTTGAATAATTTTGGTACTGTTACATCTATTCAGATATTCATGGATAATCTACACAAATAATCTACATAAAAATATAACCAGGCAAAACAAAAAGAAAATCAAGCACAAAGAATACAGAAACCAGAGAGTAAAAGATCCAAGACTCACAGCCTATGTTACTTCTTTGTTAAGATGTCTCTGTAAAGAAACGCAAATAAAGATACTGAATTACGTTTATGTCACTAAACACGAGTAAAGTGATAACATTTATCAAACAAAATAACCTATGGCATTTGTAACATCCTAACAGCAGAACCCATTTTCTTAATGCAGTGAGGTGAGAGGTATGTGTGGCTGTATTACATATGCATCAGCTATTTTCCAGATGTCACTTTCACTCTCCTGCGAGTGATGGCTAAATCTTTGTGATATTGGCACTGGCTGAGATGATGTCTGAATGTGATGTGGTCACTGCAAGTTAGTGTGTAAGTGTGATAAGTCGCTTTTTTAAGCATGGCAGCCTGCAGAGAGAAATAGACAACTGCAGAAGACTTGAACGGTGAAACCATCACAAGAGACATTGACCTAAGGGAGGTTCCAAACATAGACTGAACTCGAATGTTGTTTTGTTCTTTGGCACAAAAGCAAAAGAACTTCAGAGGGGAAGGACAGTCTAAGGCAAGTACTTTCTCTTTAAAGTACTATTTCAACCCTGCAAGAAAAAATATGAGGTGTAAATACAGCTGCTGCCATTTATTGAACACTCTCAATTTTACTTAATCCGAGTAGACCCACCTTTTCAAATCTCAGGTTTCCATTCCTTCAGCTAAGCAATTAGAATGGTGATTCATAATTTACATTGCAGAGTTTTTGATCAAACTCCAAATTATTGCCTCCAAATTTGTACAAGACACAGAGAGAATACTGGCTATGGAGCAAGTATAGCAGAAAGCCAAGATAAAATCTCCCCTCTTTCAGAAATTACTGGGAATGTTATATTACTGAGCTAGTAATACAGAGGATAATGCTATTGTTTTGTAAAATTTTCTTCATTAACATCTGGAAACTTGTGGCAAAATTGGGAGAGCTCTCCCACACACTAGTCAAGCAACAGTCTGACATAGTCATACTCACAGAATTGTACATTCCAGCCAATGTCCCAGATTCCTCCATCACCATCCCTGGCTAGCACACCTTGGGACATTTCATAATATTGAAGGTGGTATATAAATATAAGTTGTTGTTGGTATGTTGTGAGCCACTAGCAGGGCAGACCCACCAGAGATGGTGGCACAGTGGTATACAGGTGGGAGGGAGCTGTGCAGGAACTACTTAATGTTGACTCCATGGTATCCTCATGATACCAGTTCAAACATGGGCAAGGAAACGTCCTACTGATTGCCACCTACCCGCACACCCCCACCCTCGCCTCAACTGATGAATCAGTACGCCCCCTAATTGAGCACCATGTGGAAGGAGCACTGAGGTGGCAAAGACACAGAATGCACTCAGGGTGGGTGACTTCAATGTCTATCAACAAAAGTGACTCAGTAGCGCTACTACTGACTGAACTAGCCAAGTCCTAAAGGACTTAGCTGCTAGACTGGATCTGTGACAGGTGGTGAAAGAGCCAACAAGAAGTAAAAACCTACCTGACCTCACCCTCACCAAGCTACCTATTGCAAACGTATCTGTCCATGACAGTATTGGTAGGTGTGACCATTGCACAGTCCTTGTGGAGACAAGGTCTCATCTTCACCCTGAGGACTCTCTCCAATGTGCAGTTTGACATTGCAACCATGCTACATGGGATAAACTCAGAACAGATCTAGAAGCTCAAATTTGTCATCAATGAGATTTTGTAGGTCATTAGCAGCAGCAGAATTGTATTCAAAGACAATCTGTAACCTCCTGGCCTGGCACGTCCCCCACACTACCATTACCATCAAGTCAGGGGGTAAACTATGATCAAATGAGGAGTGAAGAAGAGAATGCCAGGTACAGCACCAGGCATACCTAAAAATGAGGGGCAGAATTTTCCCCTCTAGCCAGCAGTGGGTTTCATGGCAGGCGGGAATTGTAGAGGGTGGTGGTGTGTGTCAGCTTCACCTCTGACTTCTGAGCGGTCCGAATCACTCCCATTCCCTGGGCTCTAGACCTTAGACTTATTTGGGGGTTGTGACAAAGTGCAGCAGACAACTGGTTTTGGTGCAAGAAAAAGACTGTGTTTATTGAATTCACAAATGAACTTATAACATTAGGATTACACTGAGATTATACAGATTTACAAAGTACACTTAGTTAAGAATGGGGAACACACGGCATAACGAGGGAAAATCACGCTACTAATCCCCTTACCCTTGTCCCACCCCCAAAACCTAACTAAATTGAACTAGGAGAGGTCAGGGATCATGCTCACCAACCAGGGTTCCTTGACAGTTCGAAATCCAGCCAGGTAAGCCGGTTGCAGTTTTGGGGTATGCTCTTTGTGTCCTCTGGGGCCTGCCGTCCCCACATGGTCCTGGTCTGTGGAATCTGTGGAAGTTCTTCAGTTGGGTGGAGAGCACAGTTGTGGGTAGTCGATCTTCGTGGAGGGCTTCGGTTGCGGCCTTGTTGTCTTCGGTTGAGCCTGCCACCCCGTGCCCCTCGCCATAATGTTGCCTGCGGGCCTGCAAACCTCCAGATCTCCTTCCTCCACTTGGCTCAGCTCCCTGCTTAAACTTTGCTCACCCTCCTGTCTCAGCTTCACCTTCGTAATTGGTGGCCCAGTTATACTATTTTTTTTCGAATTTCTTATCTGAAACCAAATCAAGGTTAGTTCTTTTTGTCTGATTTGGGCTTCTTTGGGTGATTGTTGTCTCGTAGTTTTTAATGGGCTCGCATGATGTTTATCGTTGTCTTCCTGTCCCCGTAACTAGTCTTGAACTGAAAGCCATTGTATATGTGGAGTATTGATGGGTTCGCATAATTGCATGATTGCGGCCTTCCTGCCTTAGTAGTTAGTAGCGATTATTTATGCAAGATTTTTATGGGCTTTAGTTTTGTGTAAGATGAAGTCTTTCTCTGGGTTGATTGTTTTAAAAGGAAGAATGCGTAATCTGTCTCCTCTCATCCTAGCCTCCTGTCTGCAGGGTTCTACACTTAACTCAGCAGTTGGGTCCTCTGCCATAAAAGTCCAAAATTCATATCCTTGTTGATGATATGAAAAATGTGGGAATTTTGAGAACCCTTCAGAATGGAAAATTTGGAGAGTGGCCAAAAATCGGATTCCTGCCGCAGGAAAACAGTTTGGAATTTTCCCCTCACCACTTTCAGGGCTGGCTGATGACGGGTCACCTTTCCCAATGATCAATGGTGGGAACACCATTTGCATGCATTACCATAAAATGAATGCTCATTAAAAACGCCACTCACTGGAATTACGTTCCACCTCCCAGTCTTGTGCCACATCAGCTGGAAATTAGGCTGGTCTGGATCATGTTTGGAAATAAGGGGTGTGCAGCTGTCAGCCCTCGCTTTGCTCCTGACTTCAAGCTGAATGTAACATGCAAAACCTACCTGCAGCAGCACTGCTCTGGGTTCTAACCAATTACAGTGATGCCACACTGGTGAGGGGGGTAGGGTCGGTCTGCTCACTGGCTTACCCTCCGTCCCCTGGGAGGGTGTTATCTGCAGGGCTCAGGCAGGGCTGCACTTTGACACTGAGACCAGCATTGCCCCCAGGATGGAGTGGGGTGGGGGAGGAGGCAGACAATGGCAGTCAGAGGGGAAACCAAGGGTGGGAAACTGAAGCCCGACATGGAAGACTTAAACGGAGACACAGAAAGGGACAGATGGGAATTGAACTGTGCAAATGGAAATGGGGGCACACAGACTCCGGAACATGAGGGTGGTTTGTGTTAGTGTGGCACAAAAGGGATGGGTTGCACAGAGACTCATGGAGGTGGGGGGGTGGGGAGGGACACTGCGTTGTCATCAGTAAAAAAGGAACGGGAAAGCTTTGCAGACTTTGCAGACCATGTCAGGGGGCTATAAATGGCATGCACATCCTAGTCCCGCTTCAGGGAGGGGCAAGGGCTCTGTACTGAATTGGGACAAGGCACAGCTTGGTGTGCAGGGTGCGGTCATGGTCTTATTGTCATTGTTGATGCGCTTGTCTGGCTTGGTACTGGGCTGCAGATGGGATGGTCAGTGTTAGAAGAGGCATCTGCAGCCTGTGAAGGGGGAATATGTAATACAGAGGGATGGTATTCAAAAATTTCCTGGGTGTGTAGGGGGTGGTCTCCTCTGTATGTGACTGTACCGGAGGCGATGGCATTGTGGTATTGTCGCTGGGCTAGTGACCCAGGGTAAAGCTCTGGGGACCTGGGTTCGAATCCTGCCACGGCAGATGGTGGAATTTGAACTCAATAAAAATATTCTGGAATTAAAAGTCTAATGATGGCCATGAAACCATTGTCGATTGTTGTTAAAAACGCATCTGGTTCACTAATGTCCTTTAGAGAAGGGAACCTGCATCCTTACCTAGTCTGGCCCACATGGGACTCCAGACCCATAGCAATGTGGTTGACTCTTAAATGCCCTCTCAACAAGGGCAATTAGGGATGGGCAGTAAATGTTGGCCTAGCCAGTGATGGCCACATCCAATGAATAAAACACAGCTTCGAGATGGGGAGGGGTGAGGTCCATGGTGGGCATGGGGACATCTACGGTGATGGGTTCAGGTGGGAAGGTTGGAATGTCAACCACAATTACTATGGGATCCAGGATTACTGGGGGAGGCTGGAGAATAACAGAGGGAATGTTACCTGTGCACCGTGGGGTTCCAGGAAGATTGGAGGGGCCTGAACACCGACATGGGGAGGGTTGAAGTTGGACCCAAAATAAAAATGCAGCACCACTGTCTTGAAAGCCCAAAGTTGTTGCACAGTTTGAAATTGAAACTGAAAAAGAATCTGCACTGGAGGGGCCTGAGATGGTGTGGGAGGAGCCCATGGCTGCACTCAGGTGCCCATTTCAGGGCCCTCAAACGGCTTATCATCTCAACATTGAAATGGAGTCAGAGCTGAGGGAAAAGAGGAAGACTTCCTTGGCAAGGTGCAATTGGAGCTGTTGCACTTTAACAAGAGATTGCAGCATTGGCTTCACAATACAGTCACTCCATCTGAGCTTTAACAGTGAGATTGGAAAATGCCATTAAGGAAGCACACCACACAGACTGGAGTGTTTCAAGAAAGCAGCTCAACACCACCTTCCTAAGAGCAATTAGGGATGGAAAGTAAATGCCGGTCTTGCCTGAAATATCTACATTCCATGAATGGATAAAAAGATCTATATAAAAGCCCTAAAATGAATGAGTGTGATCATTGGCTCACTGACAGGGAGCAATGGGTGGTGGGATGAATGGACATCTTTGAGATTGGGAGGTGCTTTGCAGTGGTGTTCACCATGGGTCAGCTTTGGATTCATAACTCTTTTCCAATTTTATAAATGATCTAGACCTGTGTGTAACAAGCAGCACTGTAAAGTTTGCAAATGATACAAAGCTTGGCAAGCAGTAGATAGTGATGAGGATGGCTATAAACTTCAGAATGACAAAGACAGGGTGGTGAAATGGGAAGAAGCATGGAAGGTGAAACGCAATGTGGAGAAGAGTGAAATGATGTACTTTGAGAGGAGGAATATGGAAAGACATTATAGTATAAATGGAACTGTTCTGAAAAGTGTGCATGAACAGAGAGACCTTGGTGTCCATAGACACAAATCCTTATCGATGGCAAGACAAGTCAGTAAGGTCATTAAAACAGCATATGGGTTACTTGAGGCATAGTAAATAAAGGAAAGAGAATATGCCAGAATTTTATCAATGACCGGTTCAGCCTCAGCTGGAGTATTGTGGATAGTTCTGGGCCCCATACTTCAGGGAAGGTGTAAAGGCCTCAGAAAGGGTACAGAGGAGATTTACCAGGATGAGGGAATTCACTAGTGAGGAGGGGTTAGATAAATTGGTACAGTTTTCTTTGGAGCAGGAAAAGTTAAGAGATCATCTAATAGCAGCTTTGAAGATGATGAGAGCTTAAATAGGAAACCAAGAGCCAGCCTAAGCATTATGGACCAAATGACATCATTCCCTGCTGTATGGGCAGAATTTTCCCCCCGTTGGGGGAGAAGTTCAAGAGCAGGCACGCAGCCGCCATTTTACATGGGCGGGCGAATTAAGGCCCGCCCAGGGTGATATCCGTAAGGAAGCGCTATGTACTCCCTGTGCAGGCAGGGGGGATTCCCTGAGTCAAGAGTGTGCTCTTTCGCGCATGCGCACTCATCACCCTGAGGCTAAGTGCTGCATTGGGGAGATCGGCTACACATTAAAAAATATTGAAAACAGAAAAAAATATTTCCCTGACATGTCTCCTCATGTGACACTGTCCATCACTTTCAGTTTCACTTTTATTAAAAATTTATAAACATGCATAAAACCTCATCCCTCCCGTGGATGAGGTTTCATGCTTTTTCCAATGCCCGCCAGGGCTCCTGGCCTGCCCACCAACCTTAAGGTTAGATGAGCAGGTCCACTAATTACATTAATTACTTTGTCAATGGCCTCAATTGACCTGTAAATTGAAATGGCGTGGGGTGACGTCAGGAGTTCCGCCCGACATCATCCCGCATCATTTTACGTGTTGGCAAGCAGGCCCCGCCCCCTGCTCGCCGACCGGGAAATCCTGGCCTCTGTTTCTATGATTCAATAATTCTACAGCTCTCAACACATTCCTGAAGAGGCATGAAGAAATAACACAAATCAGGCCAAAATTTACCCCAAATTGAAACTGAATTACTAGTGTCATTGAGGGTGATTGTGCAATTTAAAGTGAAGGAAGTGAAAGTAAAGCAATGTTGCAGTAGAGATGCCCTTTTGAAGTTGGAATCAAGGCACAGTGCAGATTTGAGGCAGATTTACTTGGTCATTGGCAGATGCTCTGCCTGATCTGGGAGAGATTGATGCTAAAATTGAGTTTGGATAAAATCTGAAAATTCTATTTCCTTCACAGGATTTGTTGTGGCTCAGTTGGTAGTGCTCCTGTTTCTGAGTCAGAAGATTGTGGATTCTAGCCCGATTTCTGAGACTGTGTTCAGTGGCGTATGACATTATCAGAGGTGCTCATGGTGTGTAAAACTGAGGCCTTGTCTGGTAGATGCAGGTGGATGCAGTAAGATCCCATGTGTAGTGATTGTAGGTATAACATTTCCTACTGCCTTTAGGGGTCACGTGATTGTACTGATGAATGAGCCCTAAGTGCGGGTAATCTTAGGGGTGGAGCTTTCTAGTTGTGGACCTGGTTCAAGCACATGGCTTCTAAATGAGCTCTGTAATAAAGTTATCTGTTTCAAGTAAGAAACCTGTCCAGTACATCAAGTTCACTACATATGGCGACAAGGATAAATATCTCCAATGCTGCACCTCACTTTGTGAATGTGAGTACTTCAGTTCGTAACGAAAGAAAGAAATGTATACTCACCAGTCATGCCACTGTTCGGCAGAATCGACCCTTATGACTCGTCCATGGAAGACTGGAGCCAGTACATAGAGCGCCTGGGTTTCTATTTTGTGGCGAATGAAATAACCGCCGAGGAGAAGCAGAAAGCAATACTATTGAGTGTCTGTGGTAGCAAGACATATAACCTCATACGGAGCCTGACAGCCCCAAACGCGCTCAATTCTAAATCTTTTAACGAATTGGTAGACATCATGAAGACACATTTTCAGCCAAAGCCATCGGTAATAATGCAGAGATTTAAGTTTAACTCCAGAGTTAGGTCCCCAGGAGAGTCCATCACAACTTATATGTAGTGAAGTTGAAGCAGTTGACTGAGCACTGTGACTTTGGAGGCACACTCAATGACATGTTATGGGACCGGTTAGTTTGTGGCATTCACGATGACACCATTCAGCACCGTTTACTTGCAGAAGTTAATATTGATCTGAACCGTGCCATAGAAATAGCGCTAGCCATGAAAAGTGCTGAGAGGGACTCACAGGCTTTGCAGAATGTGCCACACGACACCGTTCTTCAGTTGGGGCAGGAACCTACCGCTGGGCATGGCCGAAAACCAGAGAGACAGCGCGAAGCAGGGGACAGCCTCTACTGCTCGAAAAAGGAAAAAGCCTAGTGGAAGCATCATAGCAGTGACTCTGAGGTTAATCTGTTACAGATGTGGGGGTAACCACATACTGGACACCTGCAGATTTAAGAAGGCAGAATGCCATTACTGATGCAGAAAAGGGCATGTAAAAAAGCAATGCGGGGCAAAATCGAGACAGCCAATCAGACAGCAGACCAAAATGATTGAAGTGCACAATATAACAGAACCAGAAGCTGCTGATACTGATATTTATTCCCTATACAATGTCAAAGCAGTGAAAACTGAACCAATAGCCATCACCATTCAAGTGAATGGAAAGCCTCTAGTCATGGAGGTTGACACAGGAGCATCGATCACAGTGATGGGAGAAGACACATTTAAATACCTAAATGAAGGTACCCAACCACTGAATCTGGAGCAAATGACGACTCAGCTGAAGACCTACACTGGAGAGTCAATACAGGTAAAGGGCATCGCCACAGTACCTGTGTCCCATAGGCAACAGACAGCCCAGCTTCCAGTGATCATAGCTACAGGCGAAGGATCTAGTCTTCTGGGTCTTGATTGGTTACAAAAAATTAAGCTCAACTGGTCAGAAGTATTTCAAGTGAGAACAGAAAGAGTTCCTAAGTTGATAAGGGAATATGACAGTGTATTTTGGAATGAGTTAGGAGAATCAAAGGACCTTCACAGGAAGCAAGGGTCCCTCAGGTCAGAGTTGGTTCCACTAGAAAATCATGAAAAGAAGTGAAATGAATGCAGTGCCACTCTGAACCAACTGAAGAAACAGTTGGCAGAAAAACCTCAACAATGTTCAATGTTCCAGGAGGAAGGCGAAAGATACAAGAAGGAGACAGAAGAGCTGAAGAATCAGCTGATTGAAACAAAAGAGGCTTTAGAAGGAAAAGTCGTGGAACTTTCCAAGATGCGAGTGACTAGTGAAGCTATGGGTAGCTCAACCACTGAACTGAACCAAGTTAAGATTTCACCAGAGAGAAATTTGGCCAACTGTGAAATCAAAATGAGGAACAAGACAAAGTCTGCAGCAAACAGGAGAAGAAAAGGAAGAAATCAAATCAGAAAGGCCAATCAGCCATGTCTCCAGAACCCTTTCTGCAGAGAAGGGTAATTTACAACTTGAAAAGGGAGGTTTATCAGTAATATTTGGAGTGAAGAAATTCCACCAGTATCTGCATGGATGACATTTCACCTCAATGTCTGATCATAAACCATTAATGGGTTTACTTAGTGAGGATAAAGCCATTCTGCCGATAGCCTCAGCCCGAATTCAAAGTTGGGCTTTGATTTTATCTGCGTATGAGTATTCCTTTATGCACCGTCCTGGTGTGCATATTGCAAATGCAGGCACACTCAGTCATTCTTCCGTTACCAGATAGTATTGTACATGTTCCAGTGCCACAAGAAGTTGTACTTGTGCTGAATTTCTTGGATTCTTCACCGGTCAGTGCGAAGCAAATATGGAATTGGACAAACCTGGATCCAATTTTGTCAGAAGTCCAAGACCAGGGGCAGAATTTTCTGCCTGTTGGGCGGGTGGGCCTGACCCAATCACTGGCGGGCGGGGAGCCGATCCTCGCCAGAGAAGCGGTCCGCACCGCCATTTTACGTGGGCGGGCCAATTAATGCCCACCCAGCATGACGTCCGGCGGGAAGTGTTATGCTCTTCCTGTGCGGGCGGGGGGGGATTCCCTAAAAGCGAGAGTGCGCTCTTTCGCACATGCGCATGAAAGAGCGCACATCTCCCTGAGGCTAAGTGCAGCCTCAGGGAGATCGCTTCCACTTTGAAAAATGTTAAAAATAGAAAAAAAAATCCCTAACATGTCCCCCTCATGTGACAATGTCACATGAGATGGGACATGTTCATAATTTACATAATAACTTTATTGAAATATTTAAAACGCTACATGAAACCTCATCCCGCCGCTGGATGAGGTTTCATGTTTTCTCTATTTGCTGCCGTGCCTCCTGGCCTGCCCACCAACCTTAAGGTTGGACGGGCAGGTCCTTTAATTGTTTAAATGATCCTGTCAATGGCCTCGATTGGCCATTGGCAGATCGGTGGGCCCGCAGCTGATTTTCTGAAAATTTAAATGGGGCGGGATGACGTTGGGGGTTCCGCTCGACGTCATCCCATGTCATTTTACACACCGGCGAGTGGGCCCTGCCCCCTGCTCGCCGATGGCAAAATTCTGCCCCAAGTATTGCAGGGATGGTTGAATTCACCAGTGTCTGAAGTGACAAGGCCATTCCATGCCTGTAAATCTGAGTTAAGTTGTCAAGATGGCATCTTGTTATGGGGATCAAGAGTCATCGCCCTTTTGCAAGGAAAAGACCCACTCTTGACAGAGCTCCACAGTGCGCATCCAGGCATATCGAATATGAAGATGCTTGCACGAAGCTATGTCTGGTGGCCAGGCATTGACAGTGACATTGAAAGCATGTCAAGCACTGTCTCCAATGTCAGCAGCAACATAAGTTGCCCATTTCAGCTCCACTGCATCCGTGGGAGTGACCTGGTTGACCCTGGGTTAGACTACATATTGATTATGTAGGTCCATTCTTAGGTACCATATTTTTATTGATCATCGATGCGCATTCTGAGTGGATGGATGTGTATGAAGTTAGATCACCGACATTGAGTGCAACTATTGAAAAGCTGCGCCAATGTTTTAGTTTACATGGCCTACCGGAAGTCATTGTTTCGGAAAATGGTACTGTCTTCACTAGTACAGAATCCAGAGATTCATGAGTTTAAATGGAATTAAACATATTAAAACAGCACCATATCATCCCTCATCAAATGGGTTAGCTGAAAGAGCAATGCAAACTTTCAAATCAGGAATGAAGAGGTTATCCAAAGGTACTTTAGAAACTCAAATTTTACATTTTCTTCTCAATTATCGTACGACTCCTCATGCAACTATGGGTTCAAAACCATCTGAATTACTGATGAAATGCTGCCTTCATACAAGGTCAAGTCTGGTGATTCCAAACTTAGAGAGGGAGGTAGAGAAGAATTAGAGTAATCAGAAATCGAATCACGATATTCACAGCAAAGCTCGAAGATTTACCATGGGAGATACAGTTTTCGTGTGGAATTTTGGAAATGGTCCTAGTTGGGTTCCTGGTACAATTGCCCCTGAAACTGGACCCTTGTCATTCCAAGTGAAAGTGGAAGACCGGATTGTTCAAAAACGTGTGGACCATCTAAAGAGTAGAGAAACGTTCTAATAACCAACTATTCCGCCTGTAATTGATTTCAAATCTTTAATCCCAGAGGTGACAGACCAACCTAGAATAGACATACTTGATGTCTCTGTTGAATTTTCTAATACTGAGCTGCCACTTTCTAAGGATGTCCCTGATGCTGCAGTTCCTGATCATGCCAATCCAGTAGGAGAATCTCAAATGGTAGAGCTATGCTGCTCTAACCAAATTAGAAAACCACCTCAAATACTTAATCTATAATCGCATGAGCTGTGTATTTATGTATATGTTGTGGATTCAAATATTCTTTGTAAATAGGAAATGTAAAAAAACTAAAGGGGGAGGAAATGTAGTGATTCAAGGTGTAACCTTTCCTACTGCCTTTAGGGGTCATGTGATTGTACTGACGAATCAGCCCTAAGCACGGGTAATCCTGGGAGCAGAGCTTTCTAGTCATGGACCTGGTTCAAGAATGTAACTTCTAAAAGAGCTCTGTAATAAAGTTATCTGTTTCAAGTAAGAAACCTGTCCAGTATATCTAGTTCATTACACTATGGCACCATTTTACAGAGGTATGGGGCAGTTTTCCTTGGTGCCTCACTAAAATACACATTCCTGCTTGTGGGACCTTGCTGTGTGCTAATTGGCAACCATGTTTTCTATCTTTTTACAGTGACTACACTTCAAAACTACTTTGTCAGCTGGAAAGTGTTTTAGAGCATCCCGAGGTTGTGTTGGGTGCTATATAAATGCAAGTCTTACTTTTCTAATCATAAGGTAAAACAGAAAATAATTCTTTTCTGCTAATCTTGTCAGCCTCCTAGTGCCCAGTACAGAGCCCTGTGCTAATGAGAACCTCATTTTACATCAGCTAAACCACAAAGGACCGAATTACGTGACAAGCCCCAAAATTAACGGAGCAGGTCCGATAAACTCTTAAATAAAAACAGGAAATGATGGCAATCTTCAGCAGGTCTGGCAGCAACAGTGGCGGGAAAAACAGGGTGAGTGGGCTGGATTGTTCTGGCCTGGGATGTCAGCCTTGGAGCAGACTGGGAAAATCACGGAATGGCGGGACAGCTTCTTGATGCATTCCCGACGCCGAGGAACTTTCCCACGGGCGGGCAGGAAAGCACATCAGCTGCCCACACCATGGAGGCAAGCAGTCAGTTTACATTGTTAAGGCCCCAATAAGGGACGATAATGCCGTCTCATTGATGCTTTGCCAATGGTAGAATGGTCTACCTCCTGCAAATGGAGGCCACCAGCTCAGCCTGTGGAACCTTCCCCTCCGATCCAAGGAACCTACCAACTGCCCCCCTCTCTGATAAATATATTTAATTGTACCCCTCCAAGGAGGCCTCCATTTTGAAGCTCCCTCAGGGGCTGCTACCTACATCGGCAGCACCCACTTCTCTTGGTGGGACTGTCAATGATTCAGAACTGCCAGCCCTCTAACTGAGTCGGGAGGATTGGGAGCCTGTCTGCCATTCTTAATAGAATGGTGAGCTCGGAGGAACCAGTCGGGATGTCACCTCCAGGAAGCATCATTGCGCCACCGTCACTCCCCGGCTAGTATGGGCTCATGGCCCCTATTTTGTCCTGACATTGGGGTCTCAAAGCCCACAATAAAATCCTGCCCAATGTTTCAGGTTGCTAACTCTATTTCTCTCTCCACAGATGTTGTCAGACCTGCTGAGTATTTATCTGTTTTTATTCCAGATTTCCAACATCTGCAGTATTTTGCTTCTGAATTATTTTACTCAAGTTACATTGAAGAAATTTGAACTATCTTTGGGGCGGGATGGCTAGGAGGTTTCTATTTTCACGGGCTGTTCAGTGTGGCTGCATATAAAGCTCCCCTGACACCATTTGAAGAGAAACAAAAAATTCTTTAAAATTTTCAGTGAAGCTCAACACAAACTGGAGGAACAGCACCTCATCTTCCGATTAGGCACTTTACAGACTTAACATTGAGTTCAACAACTTCAGACCATGAACTCTCTCCTCCATTCCAACCCCTTTTTGATCCCCCATTTTTTCTATGTTCATTTTTATTTTTTCATTTTTATTTATTTATCTTTTTTTCTTACTTGTTTTCATTATTTTTATTTTTTATTTTTATTCATTGTTTTATCCCCAGCTTTTAGCCTTTTCAATCTTTTTTCCCACCACCGTCCCCTCCCCCCACCCCACTCCACCCCCACTAGGGCCATATGTCACTTTCCAGAGTGCTTACCCTGGTCCTGCCATTATCACATCCTGCTTTCCACTCTTAATGTCACCATTAGCACCTCCTTTAGCCAGTACCACCACTATTAACAACCCTTTGACCTTTTGTTTATGACATCTTTCGCAATCTCTCCTTTGCCTCCACCTATCACTGGCATTCTACCCAGCTTCACCTGTTCCACCTTAAACAACATATATTTCACCACATTTCTACTACCCTTTAGCTCTGAAGAAGAGTCATCTGGACTCGAAATGTTAATCTATCTTTCTCTCCACAGATGCTGTCAGACCTGCTGAGTTTTTCCAGCATTTTTTGTTTTCGTTTCAGATTTCCAGCATCCACAGTATTTTGCGTTTAAAAAATTCTATTGGTATCATGGCAATGATTCTCCCCTACATAACCCAACAAGAACAAATGGTTTGAACGTTTACCTTATTCTGCTCATGCGACTTTTCTGCATACAAAATGGCTGCCATGTTTTCTCGACATTCTAGCAATCATAGTGCTTCAAAAGTAATTTATTGTCAGTGTGAGATATTTCTGTGTAAAAAAGCATAAGACAAATACACGCCTTTATCTTTTCAGCTCATACATCATGCTGGACCAACAAACACTAACATTGCAGTGATAAATTTATTCAAAAATGCAATCCATTTATTACTGAAATATTAATATTAAACATTAAAAATCCAGTTTTAATTCAAAATGAAAAAATGATGTCCACTCTTGTTCAATTTCCTTTTAATTCTCTGCGCTTTCCCTTTCTCACTCTAATTGCATTTCTCTTATTTTTATTATGCTTCTTTTCCTGCCTTATCCACCTTCTTAATGTATTTTTGAACTGCAATAAATTTTCCTTGCTTTCCTTGCACTTCCTCTTGGCACAACTGTTGTTGGACATAGGAACCAGCTTTTTTTAAAATACATTTTGATTGGTTACAAAGCAACTCTAAAACATGTTATGCTAAACAATTAAAAGCCAGAACACATTTGATTGAGATGATTTGACTGGAGTCATGTTTAGACACAGTTTTATCTATCAAAACAAGAAATAACTGCTGGTAAATGAGAAAACTCTTCAGTAGCTCAGAGATCAATAACTCCCAAAGGCCTGGTTAATTCTTTCATCTGTGGGATGGTCACTTCCTGGTTATAGGCAATGTTTGTTGTGGAGAGGCACTCTGCATCTTTTAGCTCCAGATTGATGATGTGATCTTAGCCTGTCCCCCGTATGGTCCTGTGTTATGAAGCAAATTGGGACAAATGAGGTACAGAGTTAGTTTCAGCAAGTCTGGACTTCCGGAGCTTGTTTGATTGCCATAGGGAGGCAGGAAAGATATCCCCAGGACACAGTTTCTCTGCTTCTGGTGGCTCTCCAGCAGTTTGTAGCAATGGAGAAGGTGGTGAACAAGGTTGCGCTGATTCATGGATAGGGTGAACATTAATGAAGTGGACAGTCTTTTCTTACCTTTTTTTGCATGAATTTGATGCTATATTTCTATTGCTAACTGTTGTGATATAAGCTGCTTTCTTCAGCTAGCTTGAGATTCGCCATAGCTGAATGATTCAGCATATACATTTATTATAAAGCCTTTAATGCTTTGAGCCTTTAATGTTTTTGTCATTAAATCACCCCTGACAAGTGGACCAACAATTGCCATGTGCTTCCTGCAACCCATGCCCAGAATCAAAATGGCAGACATGAGACAGCCACTTACTGCTACCACAGTGGTACTTTGCCTTGGGAAGTATCAAGTGAGACAACTGCCTGGTGAAGATTCTGGTGCTCCTGGGTTTAAAAGCAAACCTGCAATTACAAACAGGCCATTGACATGTTTTATTTCTCGCACCCAAGGTACATGAGAGTCATTAAAGCTCAGACAACACCTCTCCTGTTTAATCATTAGATTAATCTGTTTTATAAAAACGTCCTACTTTAAAAAAGCTCTCTCAAATTGACATTTATAATTGGTATATTTTAGAAGGCAATAATGAGCACTGTGACATCATCATCTGGTGACAAAATAGTGCTAATGCTTTCTTCAGAGCTGCTAATGGCTTCTCTCAGTGAGTGGAAAGTATTCATGTTCGAGTATGGTTAATCTCTGTAGTTAAAATGATTAAAACAAATTAATGCCAGGAATCAGTCTTTAAAAGTATGCTCTTGGGAATTGTTCATAACTGGACCTTCATTAGAAAGCATACCATTACAATTGAGAGAAGTTTCATTGCTGGGATTCAGTGCTAGTATCTCACTGATGCAGTCACTTCTTCAATTGTCTGATCACCTGGGTGGGAGGTGCATACAAAAGCCCAACCCTGTGCTCATCTTCAAACCACGTTACCAAGAAATCCATTGAGTCATGGTTTGTTTGTCTGAAATCATGTGCCTATTCTCTCCCCACAGGGTCACATCCTAGTGTGCACAGGGCTATCACTAGGATATAAGCAGCTAACATCATGAAGTTTACCAAGAGAGAGAACTGCTAAGTTTCCCTTGTTAGCCCAGTTAGGACCATCCTATCTGTAATGACACTGACTTGCAGTCTTGGTTGGAGCCAATTAAATTGCAGCCCCAATGACAGATCTACACCCCTAGGCCTCATTAATGAACAAAGGCTTCATAATCAACCATCAATAGTGCTCTGGAGTAGATCTGCCTGGCTCAGGTATCCAATGGCTAAATCTGTCATTGAGGACTGACTCAGTTCCAACCTCATGTCATCAAGCAAATCATCGCAGGCCCAACTCAATCCTAAACAGAATAGTTGTCCTCTGGTCAGTATACGTTGGCAGACTGGCTTGACTTGATCTGTGCTGAATTACCCCAATTGGACAGAAGTTAGGATCTACAAAGGGTCTCAGTGCCCTTTTTTTGTATTTCTGAAGCTAAGGGATGTCATTAATGGGAAAGTATTTTTTTCAATGTATTGCGGGTACTGCTGCCTATTCAGTATTGAGAATGCCCTGGCCAGGTATAAGGAGTAGATGCAGGTCAAAGCTGCCTCTCCCAACAACCACAACCTCAGTTTCTACAACTGCTCCCATGTGAAAATGTTGGGGGTGACGAGAGGAAAAGCCAGCCAGAGACCCTGCTCTTAACTGATGACTCCTGACCTCTTCTAGAAAGTGTATTATGACTGAATTGCCCTCAGCACTATTTATGTTGCCCTATTAGAAACAGCACTTTCACTTACCATATAGAGAAAGGGATACCTTATATTCTTTTTTCAACAAATAATCGAAAAGAAGAAGGAAGAGTATAGAATTGCAGCATGGCTAAAGATCCTGTAGCCAAACAAGGCATGAATGAGGACAACAGAACTGATTTATCTATGGAAATTTCACATGGGAGCAGTTGTAAAAACTAAGGTTGTGGTTGTTGGGAGATGCAGCTTTGACCTGCATCTACTCCTTATACCTGGCCAGAGCATTCTCAATACTGAATAGGCAGCTGTGGCCACAACACAATGAAAAAAATCCTTTCCCATTAATGGCATCCCTTAGCTTCAGAAATACAAAAAAAAAGCTCCATATGGTTAGGATAACAAATGTACTCACTAATCAAGGTGAACAGAAGGATAATTTTCATTGAAGCAATCCCTCCACTGACCCAGTTTAATGCTTGGCTTCTGCACAGAACTCTTCAGTGTATCTTAATGGCAATCCAGTCGGTGACAGCTGCACTATCGACAAGATATGGGTTCAGGTAAATATGGTAGTGATCAAAGCAGATGTTGACCAATGAAATCAATGAGCGCCTACAATCCTATTAGGGTTTTATGGTGACATTAATTCACAACTTCTGTTCTATTCAGTATTCACTGTTGGGTTTGCATGTGTTATCCAGATGGCCTGTCTATTGCAAAAGTGCTTTTGCTTTCTCTCTCAGGCCTGTTTCTTCCAGCTACAATTTAATTGCTGTTATCCATGTTGTTTGGATGTGCCTTTGGCAAAGTATATAAAAAAGAATTTTTTTTCTAACTTAATGAGAGTATTTAATAGCTTGACCTAGAGTAAGATTCTTCCATTTCAGGATCTTTTGTATAGATTTTAATCACAGAATCACAGAGTTTTAATGGCACAGAAGGAGGCCATTCGGCCCATCATGTCTGCACTGGCTCTCCATATGAGCATTATGACCTAGTGCCATTGCCCTGCCTTTTCCCTGTACCCCTGCATATTGTGTCTATTCAAATGATCATCTAATGCCCTCCTGAATGCCTCGATTGAACCTGCCTCCACCACACTTCCAGGCAGCGCTTTCCAGACCTGAACCACTCGCTGTGTGGAAAAGATTTTTCTCACGTCACATTTGCTTCTTTTGCAAATCACTTTAAATCTGTGCCCTCTTGTTCTTGATCCTTTTCCAAGCAGGAATAGCTTCTCCCTATCTACTCTGTCCAGTTCCCTCATGATTTTGAACATTTCTATCAAATCTTCTCTTAGCCTTCTTCTCTCCAAGGAGAACAGTCCCAATCTCTCCAATCTATCTTCATAACTGAAGTTCCTCATCCCTGGAACCATTCTTGTAAATCTCTACTGCACTCTCTCCATTGTGTTCACGTCCTTCCTATAATGTGGTGCCCAGAACTGTGCACAATACTCCAGCTGAGGTCTAACGAGTGTCTTATATAAATTCAGCATAGCATCCTTGTTGTTGTACTCTATGTCCCTTTATTAACTACTCTCTCCACCTGTCCTGCCACCTTCAATGATCTATATGTATATACACCCAGGTCTTCCTGCTCCTGCACCCACTTTGAAATTTCACTCCTTATTTTTTATTGTCTGTCCATGTTCTTCCTATCAAAATGAATCATCTCACACATCTCCACATTGAACTTTATCAGCCACCTATCTGCCCACTCCACCAGCTTGTCTATGTCCTTTTGAAGTTCTGCACTATCGTCCTCACAGTTTACAACACCCCCACGCTTCGTATCACCCACAAACTTTGAAATTGTCCCCTGCACACTAAGATCCCGGTCATTAATATATATCAGGAAAAGCAAGGGTCCCAATACCGACCCCTGGAGAACTCCACTACAAATTTTCCTCCAGCCTGAAAAATATCCATTGACCTTTACTCTCTGCTTCCTATTTTTCAGCCAATTTTGTATCCATGTTGTTACTGTCCCTTTTATTGCATGTGCAATAGCTTTTCTCACAAGTTTGTTGTGTGGCACTGTAGCAAATGGCCTTTGAAAGTCCATGTGCACCATATCAACAGCATTACCCTCATCAGCCTTTTCTGTTAGCTCTTTAAAAAAAACTACAGCAAGCTAGCTAAACATGATCCCCCTTTTAGAAATCAATGCTGGCTCTTCCTTATCAACCCATATTTTTCCATGTGATTACTAATTCTATCCTGAATAATTGTTTCTAGAATCTTGCCCACCACTGAAGTTAAACTGGCTGGTCTGTAATTGCTGGGCTTATTCTTACAACCTTTTTTGAACAAGGGCATAATGTTTGCAATTCTCCAGTCTTCTGGCACCACCCTGAGTCTAGGGAAGACTGAAAGATTATGGCCAGTGTCCCTGCAATTTCTACTCTCTCTTCCTTCAATATCCTTGAATGCATCTTGTCCAGTCCTGGTGCCTTGTCAACTTTAAGTACCGACAGCCTATTCAACACTTCCTCCTCATCAACTTTGAATCCTTCTAGTGACAGTTTCCTCATCTGTCATCATGAGCTGGATAGCATCTACTTCCTTGGTAAAGATGAATGCAGAGTATTCATTTAATACCTCAGCCATGGCCCCTTTGTCCATGTGTAAATTCCCTTTTAGGTCTCTAATCAGCCCTACTGCTCCTTTTACCACCCTTTTACTAGTTATATGCCGATAGAAGACTTTGGGGTTCCTCTTTATGTTAACTGCCAGTCTTTTCTCATAATCCCATATCTCATAATTAGCTTCTCTAATATGCTTTTTCACCTCCCCTCTGAACCTTCTGTATTCCTCTTGATTCTCAATTGTATTTTCTACCTGACACCTGTCATAAGTGCACTTTTTCTTCTTTATCTTAACTTCTATCTCCTTTTTCATCCACAGAGCTCTGGATTTGTTTCTTTTACCTGTCCCTTTCAATGAAATAAACCTTGACTGCCTGAACAAATTCTTTTTTGAAGGTATCCCATTGTTCAGCTACAGTTTTGTCCACCAATCTTTCGTTCCAGTCTATCTGGTCCAGCTCCGTTCTTGCCCCATCGAAGTCGGCTCTCGTCCAGTTAATTATTTTTATTCTGGATTGCCTATTGTTCATTTCTATCATCATTCTAAAATGTACAATACAATGATCACTATCCACTAAATGTTCCCCCTCTGACACTGGATCTACTTGGCCCACCTCATTTCCAAGAACCAGGTCCAACAGTGTGTCTTTTCTTGTTGGTTTGGACACATACTTCTGTAGAAAATTTTCCTGAACACAATCTAGGAACTTTTGCCCCTGTCTGCTCTTCACATACCACTGTCCCAGTCTACATTCAGGTAAGTAAAGTCACCCATTATAACTACTCTATAATGCTTGCATCTCTCTGTAATTTCCCTGCTGATTTGTTCTTCTACGTCCTTCTCAACAGTTGGCGGTCTATAGGCCACATCGAGCAATGTAATTGCACCCTTTTTGTTCCTTAGCTCTAGTCAAATTGATTCTGTCCTTGAATCCTCTGGGATGTCCTCTTTCTCCAGCACTGCAATGCTCTCCTTAGCCAATACTGCCACCCCTCCTCCTTTCTTTCCTTTCCTATCTTTTCTGAACACCCTGTACCGGGGAATATTTAACACTCAGTTCTGCCCTTCCTTGAGTCAGGTCTCTATTATCACCACAACATCATATTTCCACATGGCAATCTGCGCCTGTAACTCTCCAATCTTATTTACTATACTCTGTGCATTCACATACATGAATAGTAACCCTGATTTAAATTTGTTACTTTGTCCCTCACCACGACTTCACCTATCAACTTACTATTCTCCATACCAGTGCTATCTGTCCCTCCCAGTATTTTGTGCACCCTGGTATTCCTCTCTAACATTTTCTCTTGGTTCCCACACCCCTGCTGAGTAAGTTATAAGTTCTCCCAACAGCACTAGCAAAATGCCCCACAAGGAACTCAGCCCCAGCTCTGTTCAGGTGCAGCCTGTCTGGCTGAACCCCGATTCATTTAAACTCCATCCTCAATCAGCTTCCCCTATGTGAAAGTGTGTAGAGAAAACATGTTGAGTAGTAAAAAAAAGAATGAGCATTTATATAGCAACTTTCATGTTGTCAATATGTCCCAAAGCGCTTCATAACCAATAAGTTTGTAACTGTAGTCAGATTTTATAAACAAGGTAGCCAACTCATGCACAGTAGCTGTATCAAACTGCTACAGACTAAATCACTGTTGGTGTACCTAAACCACATGGAATGCAGCTGTTCAAGACGATGGCTCACTACCACCTTCTCAAGGACAATTCGAGGTGGGCTGTGAATGAATCAGTGTGAAGGAATACGGTCATAATGAAGGGTTAAAGAGTTATTTTCTTTAAAATACGAGCTTAAAAAAATTAAAAGGGCTCATTCTTTTTAGAGGTAAATGCCTAACTCAACATCCTGGCAATGTACAGACTTGTGTCTTCTTACAGCAGTAAGCGAATACTTAATAATAAGGAAGGCACACACACAAAAGCTGCGCACTTGCATATTTTTTCACACTGTCAGGAAAGACAACACCATATAGGATTTGATAAGATGTATTTATACTGATAATCCTAGTCCACACTCAATTGGAATTTTTATAACCTAGAACCATGTTGTAATCTGAAAATGCAAACTCCTGACTAATGGAAATTAACCACCTTGAGTCCATGCAAACTTGGCTTTCCTAGAATCAATGAGGCTTATAGCTTACGTAGAATTTGACAGCTATATCCATTTTGTTAGAATCAAAAAGTGCTGTCCTTAAGCAAAAATTAACAGTCATCAACTTGCTTAGGTAAAGGTTTAACTGCTAAGGCTGAGCGAAGGTGATTCTCTCCCTAGCTGGGACAGAATCACCTTACTAACTGCAGTCCTCGCTTGTGGAATTCGGGTAAATGTTACTTTAATAAATGGTGGGTATCCTACTTAAAATATTTTACTGTAACAATAATTGAAATTTAAAACTGGATTCGCTACTAGAAGTAAGACTCTATTATCTCCTTTTTTCCTGGAACTTATTTCATGTTGCGATTGACTATTTCAACCTGACTTTGAATTACCCGCTCGGTTCTTTACATTTTAGAATTTATATTGTTTCACATAGTCTTCTGTGTTGCTTACTCAGGAACCCCACTCTGTACTCTCTGGTGGGGGAATACATTGCTGAGGGGTAGCCTGGACTGTAATAATATTTGGGATATTATAATCTGTCTTAAACTTGTTAAAAATGAGTCTCGGCGGGCTCTTTTCCTTTGTGGAGAGATGGATCAGTCCTTTAGACCATTTACCATCTTTAGGTTTTGTCTTTCTCAACCTAAAATTGAGAGGAATCATCTGAGAGGTACCTCTGACCTGGAATTGTCCCAAAAAAGTGCCAGGATTATAATCCATCACAGGGCAACTAATGCTGGTCTTGCCAGCAATGTTCACAACCCAAGAACAAATGTGAAAAAAACGATCCCACAGCAGCAAATGAGATTATATCTCTAGCTAATCAATTTTGGTTAAAATGTTGGCCAGAACGTCAGTTCTTCTTCAAATAGTTCCACAGGATGTTTTACATCTGCTTGTCTAGCCCTCAATGCAATATGTGCACCATATATGCTGGTCCCAAATTAAGCCCTTCTCCCATCAATATACCCATAATGACACATCTGGTGATTTGATGGGAGATTCCATCATCACTCAGGTGGGTCCATGGAAAGTGCTTCTTACAAGGTGGTATTCTCTTAGCAATTTACTTTAGTGTCAACCTAGTACTCAACTTTAGAATGGGATTTGAATCCAGGGCTTTCAAAGTTAAATGTGAGAGTCAGCATTTCCTCTATCTTTTATTGTTGTGCCATGGCCAATCTGTTTAAGTGTGCTGGCCCTTTAATTATTTTTTGCACAGTCACGCATTTATGGTCATTTAAAGGAGACAATTTGTGCATGGCTTCTGTGGGAGCTTTTGCATTGGCTGCACAGCTTGGAGGGAACATTGGTAAGAGAGCAATCCACTAAACCAAACTGATACTTCCTCAGCCATACAGACCAGGAGCTAGTCATTGCTGATTTATGTGATTTCAGCTAAAGCAACATTGCGGCTATTAGAATTGTCCTCAGGTCCCCTAGGCCGAGTTGTGTGAAGACAGAAAAGCAGGCATAACTCTTGCTCCTAATTGCCATCTAGAGACTCCTGCATATATGTGAGTGACCAGATCATAATTGGCTGTGTTGTTCCCCAGATTTGATTAGGTTGCTGATACCCACCATTGATGATAACAGAAAGTTGTGCTTATAACGTGCCTTTAAGATACCAAATGTCTTTGACAGAAGTATAAAAGGAAAATAGACAGCTATAGAAGAGATAGGGGAGAAGGATTCATTAAAGAGGTAGATTTTGAATATGTTTTGAAGGTGGGGGAGATTGAGGTTTCAATAATAGGCCCCCACACTTGGACAAGAGAGGATCAGTGAGGGCGGGGGGGAATAATAGGTTATAAATAGGCAACACATCCCCAAACCTCTGCATAAAGGTCTGCTACCATTTTTTACATAGGCGGGTAGCATGTTATGCAAGTGTGCTGCCTTTGAGAAGTAGAACTGTACATTAATTTATGTAAATTCAGCTTCCACAGTACAAATGCGAACCTGACCTAAATTTCAGACTAGGTCCATGGGTTTCCCACTGCTCGGGAAATCCAGTAGTGAAAGAGAGGCAAGAGCTTCCTTCTCCATAAGGCGCCTTTTACAGCATTCTTTGAGGGCCAGGAATAGTAGGATTGATCCCCTCAGTCCCTCGTGAAAGCCTTTGGCCTCCCATCTACTGATTGTGGACTCTTTCTTCCCTGACACGATCAATTGTTCCCCCAACCCCCACAACTCTCACTCCCTTCTTCCCGATAACCAGTTGCTGTGCCCTGGGATCTCTGACTGCAGCCTCCTGGCACTGGTGTTCCTGCCTGGCAGCTAGCCAGCCTGTCAATTTGGCCAGCAGCTGGGCGAGAAACAGAAGAAAAAATGATACTGAGGTCGTGCCATCAAATTTATCAAGATCTCTGCTATCCTAGTCTAATTGAGTTTGCCCCCTCCACCCTGTCAATATCTGGGCTTTATCTTTTTCCTTTTATGCCATAGGTTCTTGCCCTGAGTGCTATGGGAAAGTAAAGATCCTGATCACATGCTTAGCATGGAAGCTAAGATTCTGATGTATTCAATTAGTTGAAGGTGGAACATTATTCTTTTTTACCTCTTGGGTCCTCAGTTTGAACCAAATGAAATTCAGTCCTTCTGACTGCCAGTTCCTAGTTGAAATTAGCTTGGGACAATTCCCAGGTAGATTTTAGTAGGTGTGAGAACGTGATCCATTCTCCAGCCCTATCGTCGCTCAAATTGTCTTATGTTTGACAGCTTCAGGTGTGTTCTGTCTTGTGAGTGCAACTTCTGAAAGCAACCAGATAGAAAACCAACCTTCCAGCCTTCCATCTCTGCATTCCTTTTTACCTTTATCCCAGCAACACATCTTCCTGCTGCAAAACTCTTTTTACTTTAATCCGTTTACTGGGCCTCAGTATCCCACCCCTGCTCACTCCCCCAGTATCTCACCCCAGCTCCCTCCTCCCCCAGTATCTTACCCCTACCCCCGCTGGTATCTCAACCCTAGCCTCCCCATATCTCACCCCCTCCCCAGTATCTCATCTTTACCCTTCAGTATCTCACCATTGCTACCTTTGTACTTCTCTCTCTGTTTTACATTTAAGCCCAGCTGGACAGAACTGTGGAGCAGAAAGGTTAGGGATAATAGGGATGATGATGAAGTGAATCAAGAAGCAGTAGGTAGGTTCTGCCAAGTTTGGAATATAAAAGTGTGTGGACTGTAGAATGCAGTGAAGGCAAAGGAAGGTAAGGGCTTGACAGTATTGTCATCCTGGGAAAGAATGAATAAGATTGAGAAGGAGGATGCAGGGCTGAGGGAAGCAGAGAGGAACAAGAGGAAAATTGAGAATGATGATGACCAAAATGGAGCAGTAAAATAGAGACAGAAAAGAGGAAGAGAAGTCCGCAGTTAGAGATGAGAGATAGATGATCGATAAGATGAGAAGCTTGTCCTGATCTTCACCCCTTTGTGTTTGGAATCCTGTTGCTGCAACTGCAGGTGGAATTTTATGAGTCCCACAGAGTTGGGGGGGTAGAGGAGGGGGGGACCAGGAGGGGTATCTGAAAGGTCACTGTTGGGTCAGCAGCCTGAAGCATTCCTGCCTCCGGGTGATCTTGTCGGAGATGAGTGAACAATGGAAGCGAATACCCACCTGGCAGCAGCAGGTAGCCAATTGACAAGCCACTTTGGGCCAGACTGGGGATGCCATCAGTATTTTACCAGCTGAAGGGTTCTCAAAATTCCCACATTTTTCATATCATCAACAAGGATATGACTTTTGGACTTTTAAACTGCTGAGTTAAGTATAAAACCCTGCAGACAGGAGGCTGGGCCCATGAAGGCCTGGGGCTGCACATGCCCGGGCTTGTTGAGTACAGTGTGGATTGTTTTGCCTGAAACCAGACAACGAGAGGAGACAGAATACGCATTCTTCGCTTTAATACAATCAACCCAGAGAAAGACTTCACCTCACACGAAACTGAAGCCCATCAAAATCTTGCATAAATAATCACAACTAACTACTAAGGCAGGAAGGCACAATCAATTCAATTATGCGAACCCATCAATACTCCACACATACAATGGCTTTCAGTTCAAAACTAGTTACTAGGCAGGAAGACAATGATAAACATCATGCGAGCCCATTAAAAACAACGAGACACCAATCACCGGGGGAAGCCCACCAAAGTCAAACAAAGAACTAACCTTGATTTGGATTCCGATAAGAAATTCGAAAGACAGTATAACTGGCCAGTCTGTTACGAGGGAGAGAGAGAGAAACCAGCTAGCAGAAGGGTGAGGAGAGGGAAGCCAGCTAGCAGGCAGTGAGCAGTTGGGAGCGGTTGAAACAGAGTTTAAGCAAGAAGATCTGGAGGTTTTGCAGGCCCGCAGGCAACATCACGGCGAGGGGCACGGGGTGGCAGGATCAACCGAAGACAACAAGGCCACAACCGCAGCCCTCCACGAAGATCGACCACCCACAACCTCGCCCTCCACGAAGATCGACCACCCACAACCGCGCCCTCCACCCTACTGAAGAACCTTTGCAGATTCCACAGACCAGGACCACGTGGGGACGGCAGGCCCCAGAGGACACAAAGAGCGTACCCCAAAACTGCAACCGGCTTACCTGGCTGGATTTCAAACTGTCAAGGAACCCTGGGTTGGTGAGCATGATCCCTGACCTCTCCTAGTTCAATTTAGTTAGGTCTTGGGGGTGGGACAAGGGTAAGGGGATTAGTAGCGTGATTTTTCCCTCGTTATGCCGTGTGTTCCCCATTCTTAACTAAATGTACTTTGTAAATCTGTATAATCTCAGTGTAATCCTAATGTTATAAATTCATTTGTGACTTCAATAAACTCAGTTTTTCTTGCACCAAAACCAGTTGTCTGCTGCACTTTGTCACAACCCCTAAACAAGTCCAAGGTCTAGAACCTAGGGAGTGGGAGCGATTCGAACGGCTCAGAAGTCAGAGGTGAAACTGACACACACCACCACCCTCTACACATCGGCAGTGGGTCCCAGGTTGCAGGGCAATGCTCAGCAGAGCGTTGGAGACAGCATCCTGGCGGCAGTCTGGTGTGGGCCAATGAGGGTTTATGCCACATTAACTATCAATGTCACTTAAAAGTAACATCTTTTAAGCTAATTGTATTCAGTAGATTCAATTACAAACATCAATTTTACTTCATTGTTACAATCAACATCAGCATTGATGTGTCAATCCAATGTTATCTTTAAACTGTTCAAGGTGTGACAGTTAAAACAGCTTCGCTCGACTCTCCAGCTCCTCTGTCTAACTCAGCTTCTTACTAATACATCTCTCAACATATGCATACCCTTTCGTTCTCGAGATTCATTCATATTAATTAGACCAGGGGGTTATTTGCAGCATAGAAATTAGCCAGCTGTGCTATTATCAGCTGCAAGCTTTTACACCCCACCCCAGAACATGATTGACAAGCATGACTGTATTTTAAACAATTTCAGTAATCCACCAACTAGATGACCCAAAACAAAATGGCTTGAGTTTCCACAAACCTTAAGTTGTTAAATCCAATCGACTGGTTTGTTCTGAGAGTCATTCCTGGAGCATATAACTAGGTGTTAATCTGTGCCAGTTTATAGCACTCTGCTGCCTGAGCCCCAATAAGTTGACCACTATATATTTAAACAAATGCACTTACATTTATACAGTGTGTTAAACATAATAAAATGTCCTAACATGAGTCACAGGAGCGTTCCGAAACATAACTAGACACCGAGCCACACGATATTGGGGAAGATGGCTAAATGCCTAATCAAAAAATTATGTTTTAAGGAGCGTCTTAAAGGAGGAAGACAAGGTCGACAGTTGGAGGGGTTTAGGGAGAGAATTTCTGAGCTTAAGGCTTAGGCAGCTGAAAACACAGCCACCGATGATGGAGCAAATAAAAATCAGGGGTACGCAAGATGCAAGGATTAGATTAGTACCAATATCTTGGAGGCTTAAAAAACTGGAGGAGATTACAGAGATGGGGATGGGTGAGATCATGGAGGGGTTTAAAAGCAAGGGTGAGAGTTTTAAAATTGAGGTGTTGCTTGACCGAGTGCCAGTGTAGAACAGCAAACACAGAGGTGATAAGTGAAAAGGACTTCACAGTATCTTTACAGTGCAGAAGGAGGCCATTTGTCCCATAAAATCTGCACTGGCTCTCTGAAAGAGCATGCCACCTAGTCCCACTCCCCTGCCTTATCCCTGTAAGGACAGCAGGCAGCATAATTTTGGGTGACCTCAAGTTTACAGAGGGCAGAATGTGGAAGGCCAGCTAGGAGAATGTTAGAGTGGTCAAGTCTAGAGATAACAAAGGCATGGCTGAAGCTTTCAACAGCAGATGAGGTGAGACAGAGGTGAAGTCAGGCGATATTATGGAGGTGGAAATAAGTGGTCTTAATGATGACATGAATATATGATCAGAAGCTCATCACAGAGTCAATTATAGCATTAATATTGTGAACAGTCTGCTTAGTCACAGACTGTTGCCAGTTATAGGGAACAGGGTTTGGAGCAGGGGCTGAAGACAACTGCTTCAGTCTTCCCAACTGAAATTGGAGGAAATATCTGTTCATCCAATGACTGGACGTCGAATAAGCAGTTTAATAATTCAGAAACAGTGGAGGAGTCGAGACAGTGAGGTCGGTGAAGTCGAGCCGAGTGTCATCAACAAGTGGAAGCTAATGCTGTGCTTTTGGATGATGTTGCCGAGGGGCAGCATGTAGATGAGAAATAGAAAGGAGCCAAGGATAGTTCCTTGGGGGACACCAGAGGTAGCGATGCTGGAGCAGCAAGAGAAGCCATTGCAAGTGATGCTCAGGCTATGATTAAATTAGAATAGAAACAGGCGAGGGCAGTCCCAACCAGCTAGACAATGGTGGAGAGGCATCGGAGGAAGATGGTGTGGTCAACCATGTCAAAAACTACAGACACGTCAAGAAGGACAAGGAAGGTTAGTTTCCCTTTGTCACAGTGACATAGGATGTCATTTGTGACTTTGATAAGAGCAGTGTCAGTACTGCAGCATACTGCAGAAGGATTTATGCATTGTCAGAGGTGCTGTTTTCATTAAAGGAGTTCCTACCTATGTGTCAGGTAGATATAAAAGATCAAATTACATTATTTAACAAAGAGCTGAGAGTTCTACTGGTGCAAACATTGGTCCTTTAACCAAGACCATCAAAAATAGATCTTTCTAGTCATGAATTCATTGACAGGTTGTGGGGCCTTGCTATGTGTAAACTGGCATTTGCTACCAAACAACAATGACTGCTCCAAAACCAAATCATTGCTTGTTAAATGTTTTGGGACATCCTAAGGACATAAAATGCTTTGTACATTCTTCCCATTAATGGAACTTTAAATTGCAGCAATGTTAGTGTGAATAAGGTAAATACTTTAGTGTTTTATGCCTCGGAGATATGCAGAGATGAGACACTGGGTTATATGTTGCCAACAGGAGTTTTACTCAATACTTTAAAAATGTTTTTGCCTTTATGCTGCTAGGGGTTATTCCAGGAATCAGCCAGGCTGGATGGTGGGAGTCATGTTTTAAGATGGCCGGCAGGCATTTGAGCTTGTTAACAGCAATTTTACGAAGTATTCCCGGTTTTGTATGAGCCATATGGGAACAACAGCATTTCAGAGCCTCGCCAGCTATAAGGAGATTGAAGCTCAGTGGGAATTCACTCTTGGCTGTAGTGAGCAACCATTGAGAGAGGTAGCCTGTCATTATAGGGAGGTGGAGAGAGAGAAAACCATGGCAGCAGAAATCTGGAGACTGGCCGAACTTGGCAAGAACAGCAGCAGCATTCAGATAGAGTGTCCTCTCTGCCTTGCAATTTTTGCATACAGATTAAAGGATGTGAGAGGCCTTGAGAAGTGCATGCAGACATTTGCAATTAGTCTCGTTCACTTCAGTTTTGAGGAGGAGCATTGGAAAGGGACAGAGCTGCAGTCACAAGAGTGCAACATCCAGAGGGGCAACAAGATCATGACGCTGAAAGGAGCAAGGAAGAATTAGGCACAGAGGGAAACAGAACTAGCCACGTGCACAGAAGACACTACCCACCAGTGAGAGTTTACTGCCCAGGGTTACTACTTGCAAATATTGGAGCAGCAGTGCCACTGAAGAGTGCGTGTCTACAGGGAGAATGTCACTGAGTTGTATGCCATGATGGATAATAAGCTGAGCCCAATGGGAAGTGATGGGCACCCATTGCCTGTGTCGGTGAAGGTCACTGTGATGCTGAACCTTTACACTTCAACATCATTCCAGTAATTTTCTGAAGACATCTGTGAGAGTTCCCAGTCTGCAGCTCATCACTGCATTTAGATGGCCACAAACACCATGTTCCAAAGGACCAGACAGTATGTATGTATATATGCCGATCTGGACAGTCAGGCTGAAAGGGCCATAGGATTCAGAGCCATGGCTGGATTCCCCCAGGTGCAGGGTGCCATCAACGGTATGAATGTGGCCATCATAGCTCCCACATACCAGGCAGTAGCTTTCATCAACAGGAAGGGCTTTCACTCGCTGAGTGTGCAAATGGTTTGCAACTGTTGTAAACGTATCTTTCACATGTGTGCAAGGTTCCCGCGAAGTAGCCATGATGCCTAACTACTAAAGCAATCCCAGGCACCCAAGCTTTTCAGCCCACCCACAGGAATTAAGGATGGATACTGAATGATAAAGGCTACCCACTAAAGACACGGCAACTTGCGCCTATGCAGAACCCCAGCAAAGATGTGGAGGAGACTTATAACAGCCGCCACATGACAACTCGAGTGATAATTGAGCTGGTCAGAGAGCTTCCAAAAATGCAGTTTGGATGCTTTGATGGATCTGGTGGAGCTCTTCAATATGCTCCAGCATAGATCTCGCATGTCATGGTGGTATGCTGTGCTCTGCACAACCTGACACAACAGAGGGAGAAGCTTTGAAAAATCAGGACATCCTGGAGTACGATGCCTCCACCAAGGATGAGGATTTGGAGCAGGCTGCTGACCAGGCAGACCACGGCATTGTATCTGAGGGACCACAGGCAAGACGCGATGAAATACTGGCAAAGGAGGCTCACAACTCACTAACACAGATACGTTTCTCATGAACCTTCCTTTGACAATGTAAACAATAATTTTTTTACCTTCTGTAGCTCTGCTGCCCTTTTCTTGAATACCCTTACCATCTCACAGGACCTGTCATGACATCAGGCCACAGAATGGATACTGCATGGACCTAATGAGGTACAGAGCTTTTCCATCACACACTTTGCAAGAGCAATCAAACTATAATGGTACAATAGTGCAGAAATGAATAAAGGATTCATTTTGTAGCGTAAAGTAATACATTTCATGAAACAGAATTAAACAACAGCGTGACGTCAAACAGCACATTAAGTGCATTTAGGTGAACCTTCTCTTGTGCTTGGAGGTACTTGGTGCTCCCCCTGAACTGGAGGAAAGCTGCTGACCTTTTAGCTCCATGGCTTTTGATGGCTGTGTGGTTGTCCGTTGGTTGCCTGAGGCCTAGAGGGCCCTGGGGGTCTCCTGCACCTGTGCAGGAGCCACCTCTGTCTTAGTTTCATGAGGTGTTGGTGTCACCATCAGAGGAAATGAGGACCCACCATTCACGCCAGGATCACCTGTGGCAGGAAGCCCCAGTTGCTTCAGGCTGCTGCTCCTCTACCCTTTCAGCGTGCACATGTCCGCCTCTGCTCACTTGAGGAATTTGAGCACCTGGCGATGACTCTGGGCGTCTTGTTCCATTCTTGCCCAGCCACTGCTCCACAGAGCTGATGGAGGAGGCGAATGCATGTAAGTGCACATGGACATCTTCAGCACCCACTCTGTGGTATGCTGGGTGTCGCTTAATTAGAACCATAGAACCATAGAAAAATTACAGCACAGAAGGAGGCCATTCGGCCCATCTTGTCCATGCCAGCCCGAGGACACCCAGGTGCCCTTTCTAATCCCACCTTCCTGCACCCGGCCTATAGCTAATTGTAGGACAAACAAATTCACGACAGGGAACCTGACCATATTACCCTACATGCCCTATGACAAACCGAGCTGGACTGAAAACAGAACATCTTGTGGAAATTTCAATCTTTCTGAAATAAACCTGCTGAACTGGGAAACTAAAACAAATGCTATCAGGAAAAACAACAGAGCTGGTGTAGGAATTGAAGAAGAATGAGCCTTAGGAGGATGGTACATCTACGATAAGATGGAGCACAGTATGCCAGCAAAATACAAACATCTTTTTCTGGAAGGTTGTGTGCAAGTGGTTTCACACGATGGAAATGACTGGAGAAAGCGAAAGAAAGATGGACAGCTGTCTCGGCAAGTCCAAACCCTATAGTTTAAGCAAATGGCACAGAATATAATTGAACATTGAGCTTTTAAAAGAAGCTTCACAGGATGATCTGGCCTGCCAGTGTAGCAATGCAGGTTCATCCCCCGAAATAGGGCATAAGAGGTTGAACTCATCAGAGATCTTTCCTGCAGTCAAGGGAAGGAAAACTCTGTGGGGTGTGGGTCTTAAAGCGAGCCTGGTTGATAATCGGGAGAGGAATCTACAATGAACAGAAGCTGGCCTTTGGGGGGTTGTGTGGCTAATAGTTAAGAACATATTTGAGCTAGATATTGGTGAAGCATTTACTTTCTGGGTGTAGAGTAATAAAACAGTTGTTTTTTTTATCATTTCCTTTTCTTTTTTTTCTCAGCTGTTAAATCTATGACAATTTTAACATTCCTGTAATCATTTTAAATCAGAGCCCATTTTAAAACTGTAAGCATGGGTGCAAATAAACTAACCCCATTAAACATAACAACCTTTTGAGTGAGTCATCAATTTGTTCTCTTCTAATTAACATGACACAATGTACTATCAGCCTGAGTGAGTGTTTAAAAAACAACAAAAACTCCCAGGCTCTCCAGGAGGGTCATCACTCCCTCAATGGTGGATGCCGGGCATGTGTAAATCAGAGACATGACTGCACGCATGGCCTGGATCGACTCCTTCACGTTCACGCATGGGTGTGCAAGGTCTCTGGATGCTGTGCCAGACGTTCGCGCACCTCACGCTGCAGATCCAGCATCTGTCACCTTGCTTTTGACTCTGGAGGCATGGCATCACCGTGAAGCTGAACATCTCCGTGCCCTCCCACAAGTTCCCCGAGTGCGAGTGGTCACAGCTGTCACTGCCTCCCTCAGCTGCTCAGGCGTATCTGTGCTGTGATCACCAGAACGGTGCTGCCTGGGCACCACTGGCCATCAACATGAGAGTAACTGGTGGGGGGGTGTGGAGGAATCACATGACACTGCATCCTCTAAGGTCTTCCTCCTCTTCAGAGGTGGAGAACTGTCCTGCAGGATTGACAACTGCCTGTTCATCTACATGACTTGTGTGTGAGAGAGAGAGAGAGCGAGAGGGCACTGGGTGTTCCAGCTTGTCATTCTGACTACTCATTGTCTGGAGCTCCATGTGACCAGTGGTAGCCACATAAGTGCTATGCTTATTGCTCACCAGAGGCTCTATTGCTCCTATCCACATTGTCTGGCAGCTCCACACACATTTCATCATTAGCAATAAGCCGCCCTTCAGTCCTCCTAGCTCCAAGGCCCACATTGTGAGCTCTCTTCTCCTGCAATCATTCTATCACAGACAGAATGGCTGTATTTTCTTACTGCCTGTGATCAGTTTGTATTATATGGAAAGAGGTGTTTAAGCTTTTGGCAGATGGGTAGAATGGAAGGTGGGTGGGTCAGGGGGTAGTCGGGTCGGGTCAGGAGGGGGAAGCAGGTCGGGTCGAGGGGGTGGTCGGCCAGGGGTGTCAGTGTGAGTTATTGGAGGGGTCAGTTCTGTAATTACCCAAGAATCAGACTAGGATTTCTCGGTCTAATATTTCCTGGGTAATTATTCAGATAAGTCACACGGAACTGTCTGAAGTGTCCGACTCTACCTCGGAGGCAGGGAGGTGGCAGTGGGTCCATCTCACTGCTGGCAAAACACCAGCACAGGGTCCCCAGGAGCAGGGGGATTGCCCTTTGGAAGCTCAAACTTCTCAGTCAATTCCCACGGAGGTCAGCACGTCAGGACTATCGCAGGGTCTCAATGTGCATCTTGGGTCATATGTCCAGTCTCCAACGATCCAGAGACCGGAAGATCTGGGCCTTTGTCACTCACCAATCATAGACATGTACCACGCTAATGTTGGTGGCAGCTGCACTGTCCATCATGGTGCCACTGGAATGCCTACTGCATGCAACCGTTCAGCACTGGCGGTGCAGGGATCAACTCTGACTGATCAATGTCCTCCTCAGAGAGGCTGCTATTCATCTGCTAGCTGACCCTGCAGCCTGGGCAATGCCACTGCTGTGAGGACACCCCCTTCTCCAATTTCATATTCTCCTTTTGTGACATTTAAGGCTGCGAGCTTAATGTAAGCGCTGCACTCACCTTACCAGAATGCAACAGATTATTGATCCACTTTCTACACTGCAGCCATTTACATGGGAGCACCTATGGCTCCTCATCTCCTCCAAGATCTCCAGCCATGCCTTCTATATCTGCCTAGCCACCCTCCTCCTCCTCCCTTTCCAAAGGAAAAGGGCTTCCCTCAATATCCTTGCTGCCTGGAGGTGCAGCTCTAGGGAGGCATCAGAAAACATGGGCACCACCCTTGATCTGGCTGTTGCCATCTCCAAACACACCAGTTTTCAGACCTCCATCTCAGTGTCCTCCTGTGCCCCTGCCTGCCCATTGCTGGCTGCTTTTAAATATGGTGCCTGCCTGATGTGATCTGGTACCTTTGCCCACCAGCACCTCCTAACTGTACGGCTCCCACACCTGCCAGTCATTGATTGAGCAATTGTGACAATATCGCTGTCTCACTTCCGCCTCCCCCTACCCGTGTGTCCTCCCTCCCCCCTCGCTTTTCCTTGGCCAACTCATCCCCTTCACGTCCTGACATTGGGACTTGAGCTTTGCCGACAAAACCCGCTCATAGTCTCTGCCCACACAAAAGGGAATTTTGGTGGTGCCCTGCAGTGGGAGCCAGAGTCAGTCAATGTAATGATGGTATGCTGGATGATGTTCAGTGATATTATTAAAGGAACTGTGCGCATATGATGCCGGAGCAGCAGCTACAGCAGGTCAGGTCCCTGGAAGAGTATGAGGGGAACATTAACCTTCAAAAACACATGAAGCAATGCCAAAAATGCACAGGTACAATAGGCATTTACCAACAATTTGTTTGCATTGAGACTTGTCTCACAGCTTTTTCAGCAAACAATTAATATAGATGCCCAGCTGGTTTCTTCATAGGATTAAGTGCTTTTCTGTTTCCCCAGTGTTATGTATAAAGCATTGTTTATTTTTAACTTAAATGAAAAAGTATCGGCCACAATCCTTGCGCTGATGATATTGTATTTAATTTAAGAGTGCTTGTGTGCAATATGGTCACTGTGATACTCCTCAGTGATAACCCCTTGTGCCTGGTATGTTAATATATGTTCTTGCTCCAGCGCTACTCTTAATTGGGATTTTATTCAAAAGAGCAGGTATAGAGGATTCCTATAAAATGGTCGGCTGAGGACCTGCATGTTAGTCCAGTGGTCACCTACCAGTAAGTGTTGTGAACCTTGACGATCCTGGCTAAGGGGCAAGAACAGCCCTCCTTATCCTATTGTTGGTGATTGGATGCTTTAGAGCCCAACTTGCCAGAGGCAGGTCCTGGCGATTCACTGGGGGTTGTGTGCAATGCAGTTGCTTGTTCCTCGGCTCATGTGTGTGCGCTGCTTTGGAAGACAAGCTGCTGACATCTCTGTGCAGAGACCACAGCACAGCTGTGAGATATCCCAATCCCTCACTTACACCTCCCATATCTTTCCAAACGTGTCACTTGGCTTTTGCCAGGCTTTTAACTGTGGCCCCAGTGCCTTGATATTGTCAATGAGAATGTTCCTAAGAGGTGCTTTATCTGTTTCCTTCCTTCTTGCCTGTGACCTCCCCTAGAGATATCTTTGATGAAGAGTATTGCTACAGTCTCTGAATGGGTTTGGCATCAACTAGATGGTGGGTTCTCCAGCTCTGCACATAAAAGCAAGCATCATTTCATGCAATGGGGCAAGTCCATTTTTCTGAAATATCTTCATCTCATTGCTGATCCTTCTTCCTCCAATCACCTCTGGCCCTTCTTCACATTTATCGCTCTGGGAGCCAGTAGATACAATCTTTTCCAAGTAGCCACCAAATTCATCATCCACTTTCTGTTCCATTAACAATATGGTTTTTTGTTAATTTGTCCATGGGATGTGGGCATTGAGGCAAGCCCAGCATTTATTGCCCATCTGAGTTGCCTTTCAGAAGGCACTGAGCCACCTTTTGAACCATTGCAGTCCATATGGTGTAGCTACCTCCGCAGTGCTGTTAGAGAGTTCAAGGATTTTCATCCAGCAAATGAAGGAGCTGTGACATATTTCCAAGTGAGGATGGTGTGTGGCTTGGAGGGGAACTTGCAGGTGCTGGTGTTCCCATGCATCTGCTGTTCCTCTCCTTCTAGATGGTAGAGGTCGTGGGTTTGGAAGGTGCTGTCAAAGGAGCCTTGGTGAGTTGTTGCAGTGCATCTTTTAGACTGTAAACATTGCAGCCCTGTGCACTGGTGGCGGAGGGAGTAAATGCTTGAGGTGATGGGGCAGGTGCTGATCAAGTGGGCTGCCTTGTTTTAGATGGTGTGGAACATCTTGAGTTAAACACCCAGAACCAGCTTATTGGGCAGGAATTTCTAAGTTCCCCAACGCATTCCCAACACAGGGGAAGATTCCCATTGCCGGAGGAGGGGAGAGAGAGGGGCGGTTGGGGGCGGGGGCGGGGGCGCACAGTGGTTGCAACATGCAGATCAGCTGCCTGTTCAACAGAGGCGGACAGCCAGTTGAGGTAATTAAGGCCCCAATTCGGCATGATTTTTCAGGCTTTCTGGTGTTTTGCCAGCAGTGAAGTGGCCCCATCACGACCTCCCTGTGGCAGGCTTGGAGAGGGGGGCAGACAATTAGAGCCAGAGGCTTGATGCCCCAATTACCAGGCCACAGAAGGAAGGCTGCCCCTGTGACCCCAGCAATCCCCCATGAGGGCTTTCCCCTCACTTCAATGGGGCCTGCAGCCTTTCCAACTCTAAAACATTTAATTAGTTTTACTCCCCCGAGGGTGCCTCTATTTTGAAGCACACTTGGTCTCCTACCTTCTTCAGCAGGACCCACCTCTCTCAGTGGGTCTGCCAAGGATCCATATCTGTGATTGGGCTGGCAGTGCCTGGAGCCTATCTGCCACCTCTAATAGGAGGCCACCTCGGTGAAAAAGGCAGTCCCAGTCTGGCTCCCAGAAAGTGTGGTCTTGGGATTACAATTTGGTCCCAAGGTCAAGGTCCCAAAGTCCATGGGAAAACCCTGTCCAACGCATCTGATGCCATTGCACCAACAGCTGCCCAATAAAATTGCTTTGGCAGCTCTAATGGTGTCAATCATACTGTGTATGCATACAGAAATTATAATTCTATACTGTAAATCAGTGTGCAACTGGCATACAGAGGAGATGCTGGGAAAGAGTGATACATAGAGGTTGGTCCAACACCATGTTAATAGGATCCAAGCCGGTTGGCGAAGCTGAAACCAAGATACAGAGCTTTGCTTTATTGAGGAATTAATTGACTTGTTCAGTCTCACAGCTCTCCTACCACACAACCCAGTGTCCCAGCTATTCCCTATTTATAGACTCTTCTAAGCAAAACAAAATCAATAAATTAAACTAAAAATCAATGAGGGGGTGATAACAAAACTAAAGCAAAATGTCATTTCCGGGGGTGATGATGCACCCCAGCCCCCATGGTGCCCACCTTCATGGAAGGCATCCCCTATTTATATGTGCCCAAAGGCAATTAATACCCTGCACCTACCTTTCTTAGAACATAAGAAATAGGAGCTGGAGTAGACCACACGACCCACTGAGCCGGCTCCACTATTTAATACGAACATGGCTGATTTTGGACTTCAACTCCCATTTTCTTGCTTGCTCCCCATATCCCTTAATTCCCTGAGAGACCAAAAATCTGTCTATCCCAGCCTTAAATGTATTCAGCAATGGAGCATGCACAGCCTTCTGTGGTAGAGAATTCCAAACATTCACAACTCTTTGGGTGAAGAAATTTCACCTTATCTCAGTCCTAAATGATTGGCCCCTTATCCTGAGGCTGTGCCGTGTGTTTTAGATTCCCCAACTAGCAGAAACAATCTCTCAGCATCCATCCTATCAAGCCCCTTCAAAATTTTGTAGGTTTCAATGAGATCGCCTCTCATTCTTTTAAATTCCAGAGAATATAAGCCCAATTTACTCAGACTCTCATCATAAGCCAACACCCTCATCCCAGGAAACAATTTGGTGAACCTTCACTGTACTGCCTCCAATGCAAGTATATAATTTCTTAAATGTGGAGATTAAAACTGCACGCAGTATTCCAGATGCAGTCTCACCTAAACCCTAGAACAAGGCTTCTTTATTCTTGTACTCCAATCCTCTTGCAATAAAGGCCAATGTGCCAATTGCCTTCCTAATTGCTTGCTGCATGATTACTTTCTGCATTCCTTATACAAGCACACCCAAGTCTCTTTGAACATCAACACTTAACAATTTTCTCACCTTTAAAAAATAATTTTGCTTCTTTATTCTTTAACCAAAGTGAATAACTTCACACTTCTCTAAATTCTCTTAACCTTAACAATGTAATTAACAAACTGTAACAATGGAATTGACATTAACATGCCAGCCTACCCAACTTTGCATTAATTAGAAATTAAAAACACCTTGTATGAAGTCTGACAATACCCGATCATTTTAACAATTACAGACTTGTTTAACTGCACTTGTGATTCTAAACCAGTTGAGTTTCTGGTCAATGGTGATCTGCAGGATATTGATAGTGGGGTATTCCTCAATAGTAATACTACTGAATGTCAAGGTGAAGTGGTTAGGCTTTCTCTTACTAGAGATGGCCATTGCCTGGCACTTGTGTGGCATGGGTATTAGTTAGCACCTATCAGCCCATATTATCCAGGTTTTGTTGAGTGTGGGTACAGGCTGCTTCGTTAGCTGAGGAATTGCAAATGGAGCTGAGGACAGTGCAATAATTATTGAACTTCACTCATAACCATAAGATAAAATGAAGATCATTGATGAAGCATGTAGAGTGTGTGAGATGGAGTGCTGAATTAGTTGCAGTTAGAGTTGGTATAGGGTAGAGGCAAAATGTGGGTGAGGGTTTCAGCAAAAGTAAGGTTGAGTGTTTTTTTATATTCGTTCATGGGATGTAGGCATCGCTGGCTAGGCCAGTGTTTATTCCCATCTCTGCCCTTGAGAAGGTGGTGGTGAGCTGTCTTCTTGAACCACTGCAGTCCATGTGGTGTAAATACACCCACAGTGCTATGAGGGGGTTCCAGGATTTTGCCCCAGCGACGGTGAAGGAACAGCGATATATTTCCAAGTCACGGTGGTGAGTGGCTTGGAGTGGAACTTCCAGATGGTGGTGTTCCCATGTGTCTGCTACCATTGTCCTTCTAGATGGTAGAGGTCGTGCGTTTGGAAGGTGCTGCCTAAGGAGCCTTGGTGAGTTCCTGCAGTGCATCTTGTAGATGGTACACACTGCTGCCACTGTTCGTTGGTGGTGGAAGGAGTGAATGTTTGTAGATGTGGTGCCATTCAAGTGGGCTGCTTTGTTCTGGATGGTGTCAAGCTTCTTGAATGTTGTTGGAGCTGCACTCATTCAGGCAGGTAGGGAGTATTCCATCACGCTCCTGATATATTTCTTGTAGATGGTGGACAGGCTTTGGGGAGTCAGGTGGTGAGATACTCACCTCAGGATTCCAAGCCTCTGACTTGCTCTTGTAGCCACAGTATTTATATGGCTGGTCAAGTTCAGTTTCTGGTCAGTGGTAACCCCCAGGATGTTAATAGTGGGGGATTCAACAATGGTAATGCCATTGAATGTCAAGGGATGATGGTTAGATTTTCTCTTGTTGGAGGTGGTCATTGCCTGGCACTTGTTAGCCCAAGCATGGATATTGCCCAGGTCTTGCTGCAATTCGACATGGACTGCTTTTGTATTTGTGGAGTTGTGAATGGTGCTGAAAATTGTGCAATTATCAGCGAACATCCCTGCTTCTGATGATGGAAGGAAGGTCATTGATGAAGCAGCTGAATATGGTTGGGCTGAGGACACTACCCTGAGGAACTATTGCAGCGATGTCCTGGAACTGAGATGACTGACCTTCAACAATCACCATCATTTTCCTTTGTGCTAGGTGTGGCTCCAACCAATGGAGAGTTTTCCCCCTGATTCCCATTGACTCCAGTTTTGCTAGGGCTCCTTGAGACCACACTCAGTCAAATGCTGCCTTGACATCAAGGGAAGTCACACTCACCTCACCTCTGGAGGTCAGTTCTTTTGTCCATGTTTGAACCAAGTCGGAATGGAGACAAGAAACACATTAGAATTGGACACGTGCAGTCTTGGCAGTGGACTGAGTGTAGGGGTTGAAGCAGTGTTTGAGGTTGAATGAGAGTTTTCATCAGTGGGAAATGTTGGCTTCAGCCAGGCTGAGAAGCTATCTGTGACAAGAAATAGAATAAGAAGCTTGTGTGCAGAAATTTGAATGAGGTAGAAACAGATGGCTTTAATCTGATTACCATTTAGATGAATGTATTCCTGGCTCAGTCGTGACTTAATGTCGGACAGGTCCCCGCCCCCACCCTCCCAGCCCATTAAATTCCCCTCCCCCCGCTATCAAACCCACCATATGAGAGGGCACAAGACTCTGCCCAACATTTCAAGTCATGACCTTTCATCAGAACTGATGGAGGAAGTTGGCCCTAGCTGTTTTGAGAATGGGGATTGTAGCAATATCAGACATCTGTAGCTTTCTTCCCATGTACTTGCATTTCCACAGTTTTTCCCTCCTATAACATCACATTTCTGCAGCTTCTTTTTGATGTTTTTCAACCCTCTCTGCAATTTTCCAAGATAAATGTTATTCCACAAGGCAGTCAGTGACTCACAAGAGGGTCAAACAAAAGGAACGAAAGGTCGAAGCTTCGTATCGTGGCACCGATTGTTTTTTAAAGAAGGAAATTTCATTTTTTGGGGGGTATTTTAAAAGACTGCACTGAAACCAAATAACTCTGGAATTCACATCTCATAACTATCTCAATAATTTGCAAACTGATTTTGCGGTGGATTATAAATTGTTGGGTAATCTTTGAACTGTAATTACTATTCAATGTTGCAATAAGATGTTATGGGGAGTACTTCATGTTTGATAATGACAGAAAATATGAGAAAGCAAAATGAATTGTTTCTCTCGGCTGTATTAATCATTTTCTGATGAAAATGAATCAAGACGGTGAAGCCAGTTATTCTTTTGTTAGTGTGAGCGTGATGTGTTTGAATCTTCTTCCTTGACAGATGGTTGGATTAATTATCACTCTGGTGATGGTTGAATGAGTAATCATTCGAGTTTTGCTTTAGTGTCTCTGGTTCTTTTTATGTTTCAAACATTTTGTGGAGTTCCTGGTACTGCAGAGCTAGGACACGGCAATCCAGAGTTAATTGAGTGTCAAATGCTTTTGTTGCAGATGTTTCCAGTCCTTATACTGTTATTTCCTCGTCATGTGTTTTTCCTGGTATGGGGGAGTTTAATTGAGAATCCCCTGTGAGCAATGAGGTTGACATCGTGTTGGTAGCAGGACTTATGAGGATAGTTGGCATCATCAAATCTTCTGAAATTCTGTCCGGGGTTGGAGGTTGAATTTAATTCATATTTTATTCAAAAAAAGGTGCTGACTGGCTTTTTTTTAATAAATGAAGCATTTCAGTCATTTTTAAAAATATTGTTATTAGGTAAACAGCTCGGGTACCTCACAGCCAGTGGCCAGCTGAACACAACACTAGTCTGGAGGATGACCTCCTGGCTGCTTTCAGCTTGGGTGAAGAAGTTTCCTGCAGCCCTTTTTTTTTATTCTTTCATGTGACATGGGTGTTGTTGGTGAGATCAGCATTTGTTGCCCATCCCTAATTGCCCATGAACTGAGTGGCTTGCTAGGTCATTTCAGAGGGCAGTTAAGAGTCAACCACATTGCTGAGGATCATCTAGGCCAGACCAGGTAAGGGTAGACTTCCTTCCCTTCAGATTACTAAACCACATGGGTTTTTACAACAATCAATGATAGTTTCATGGTCACTGAGGCTAGCTTTTATATTCCAGATTTATTAACTGAATTTAAATCCCACCAGCTGTCATGGTGGGATTTGAACCTATATCCCCAGAGCATTGGACAGAGCCTCTGGATTACTAGTTCAGTGAAATTACAACTGTGCTACCATCCCCACCTAAAATTTGATCCATCCAGAAAGCCAATCCTAACATCTCTTTACAAATTAGGCTGTTTCTTAATTTCTCAACCACCCTTCCTGGCAGCTCGCTCCAGCGGTTAGTCACTCTTATGTGTCTCTTAATAACCATGTGTCATTCATGTCCTTGTACCTTTGTGTATCTCACTGTTGTTCTGACTTTTACTTGCGCTGTGTAAAGTATCTTTTATAATTCTGTAGAGTTCACACTGAAGTGTCTCTTTGTAAAAGCAAAAACATTGGCTGAGCCAATTACCTGCCCTTTATTTTCTTTATTTATCTTTTGTAAATAGTTTTTCCCTTTCTAATTGCATTGGAATGAATACTAGATGCATCAATGCCAATGCCTGATGATCTTAGTCCGAGAGAAGTCAGTGGACAGTGACCTTCTACAACATTACTAAAATTGCTCAGGATTATCACTAGAAGAATGAAAGGAAAATTGGAAGGATCTTCACACAGAATGTTAGAGAATATTTCAACACAAGTTTCTATGAAGGCAGAGATTGTAACATCGTTTAAATGGGATTAGAGTAGATACCTCCATTGGAAGAGCTAATATCAGCAAGAGTGCAAGAATCTCCATGATTCTAATCCCTATTCACCCGGAGGTATAAGGTGTGCAATGGCCCCATTGAACTCTTAGAGCAATGGGTTTTGCAGAAGGTCTGAGTGCAGCTTAGCAGATGATATGTAAAAATTGTAAACTAGATGGGCAGAATTTTCTGTTCGGCGCGTAGGGACAGGCCCCGCATGCCGACACGTAAAATGACACGTGGTGACATCGTGCGTGTGTCCCTACGTCACTGCGCGCCATTCCGGTCTTTAGTTCGGCGGGCGCGCACCAGAGTCGGCTGCACGCTGGCCGAACTGTCAAAGCCTGTTAAGGCCATTAATAAACTAATTGAAGTAATTGTCAGGGCTGCCCGTCCAACCTTAAGGTTGTCGGGCAGGCAAAGAGCCCAGGCGGCCTTTGCATTTTTCATGAAACCACATCCACTGCGAGATGAGTTTTCATGAAGAATTTATTAATGAAATAAAACTTTTTATTAAAATTCATAAACATAGACACTGTCACATGAGGGGACACGTCTGAATAATTTCATTTTTTATTTTTTTCAATGTTTCATTTTGATATTAATCTCCCTGAGGCAGCTCCCTGAGCTCCGTGCCTCGGGGAGATTTCTGCGCTCTTTCATGCGAATGCGTGAAAAAGCGCAGGCCCCAACTCACCCTCTTTCCCCCGCCTGCACAGGTGGCATTGAGCTACCTGAAAATCAATAGATGGTTTACCAAGTATTGGTTAACTGCTAGTCAGCAACAGCTGTGACTTAGCACTCAGCTCTCCCTTAAAAATCTAGTACTCCCTCAGCACCCAACTGTACCTCAGTGCCCAGCTCTCCATGAGTGCCCAGCTCTCCCTTAAGACCAGCACTCCATTAAAAACCCATGCTCCTCCTCTGCACTCAGCTTCCCCTCAGCACCTAGCTCCCCCTTAGTATCCAGCTGTCTCATGAAACCCATCTCCCCCCAGCACCCAGCTCACCCTTAACAGCAGCTCTTCCTTAAAAATCCAGCTCTCCTTCAGCACCCCACTTTAACTCAGCATCGCCTCCCCCTCAGCACCCATCTGTCCCTTCAAACACAGATCTCCTTTGCACCTTGCTATCTGGGTATAAGTGAAGTGAAAATTCAATTGCAATTACTTGATGCTAAATGGCAGTAATTACAATAAATAACTTAAGAGCATAAAGGGGCCTCAGGCTAAGCATAGTAATTGATTTTTTTCATAACAGACATAAGGACTGGTGTGATGTGAGTGCCAGGATGTACATAGATAGGAGCTTCAACACTGACATAAGCCAAGTTGATGGGATCATTGGGCTTCATTTACTTTCACTGAACTGCATCTCAGGTGCCTACCTGTCCCCAAAATGCTTCAGTCAAGGCTGAAGGGCTTGTGTAGGATGTTGCACTACACCCTCCAGCAGCTCTCCCTTGGCCCTCTTCGTACATCAACAACAACAAAAATTTGCCTTTATATAGCAGCTTTAACATCATTAAATATCCCAGTGTGCTTCACAGGAATATTACCCAATAAAATTTGACAATGAGCCACATGAGGTGGTATTTGAACAGCTGCCCAAAAACTTGATCAAAGAGGTAGCTTTTAAGGAGTACCTTAAAGGAGGTGAGAAAGGCAGAGGGGTTTGGGAAGGGAATTCCAGAGCTTAGGGCCTGGGCATCTGAGGGAACAACTACCATTGGTGAAGGGATGAAAATTGGGGATGCGGAAGAGGTCAGAATTGGAGGAGCGCAGAGATCTGCTAGGGTTGCAGGTTGGTAAAATGGTTTCTTTTTTTATTCTGCACCTTTAGGGGTCCCAGGGCATGATCCAAACTTGCACCCTGGGGTGGTTTCCCATTTTTCCTTTCAAACTTTCAGCGGTTTTTGGTTTGCAGTCTATTTCTGTTAAAGCAGGGAGCAAATTAAGAGTGCTGATGACATCATGACAGAATTGGCTGCAAGACTGACTAAGAGTGTGTGATAAGCAGCCGAGCTGGCAGGCACACAGTTGAAATGAAGTGATTGCTGAAGCATCCTTGGTTAACAATCGTGTTACTGCAGCTTCCTTTGCACTGCTGTGGTGTGTAATAATTCTAGTCCTGTTTTCTCAATGATGTCACCAGCAGGCATCATGTCATAGCAAAATGCTGCAAAGTGATCCTACACTTTAGGAGTTGCCTTTTCATCTCCACAAGGTTTAATTTTATTTTGAACTTAATGGACTTCTCTTCCTAAAGAAACTTCAGACAAAAACCATGGCTTTACAAAGAAAGCAATCATTTATTATTAACTCTTTGGAAAAATTGACTTTAGAATTAAAAACATTTTTGCTGAAGTCTGCAATCCAGGATCAGGTAAGCTTTGTGGTAGTGTAGGCTGGAAGAGAGATGTCATGGACAGATACGTGTGGCTGAGGTGGTCGATTGTGGGGGATTGGGTCAGGAGAAGTCATGGAGGTAGGGCTTTGGGGTTGCATATTATGCTTGTTAGATGGTGGTGGGGGGTTGTGGGGAGCACACAGAGAAACACTTCTGCTCATCCATGCCCACAAGCAATGCTTGTATAATCAATTATCTTAGGGATTTAGCCCTTCTTCCTAATTTACAAGGTTTCCCAAGGCTCTGGAAAACTGACCAACATGGGTTAGCAATAGAAAGCTTTTTAACATGGATGCACAAAGTCTACCTAGAAAGTTTGAAGGACCAACCTGACTCCTGAGAGCAAATTGATGGGCCTCTCCACCCCATCTCCATTGAAACCAGGAGCAGGTGAGTTCGAGACATGTTGGGTTGAAATGTTTCACATTTTTACTTCCCAAAACCCGTCGTTTTTGGAGGTTATAATTGTGGTGCAACTCTCACTGTAAAAGCTATCAGGATGATGACACCCCCTCTTTAAGTCATTTTGTTTTAAAGTTTTATTAGCTAAGGCAGGACATTGCAATCCAGCACAAAGACTTAACAGAGTGCAGGTTGAAATATCAGTGTGTGGTATTGCTGACACACTGGTTCATGTGGCCACATCAAATTCCTTTGCGTTCTGTTTTAGTAAATTTGTTTGCCCATATATTTTAAATGTAATTTATTAAAACAGAAACCTGTGGGGCCCAATGCCAACATGTCACTAGTGGCCTAACATTAGCAAGTCACTTTGTTTCTTTAATTAGTTGCTGACCTTTTTTAAAACCACCCACGGCAATTGGGAAGTTAATATCGAAGATGATTTGGTTTAAAATCAATGAACAAAATTGACTGTAATCCATTTTTATGGGCGTTTTATGTCTGCTGTTTTGTTGTGAAGGGAACGATTTATTCATTGTGTTGCTTAGCCCTGCATCAAGTGCAATTCTCATTTGGAAGGTAAGGGCCGCACTACTCCCAGTCATCCACCAATCCTGCTTGGGAAGCAGCTCCTGATGTCTTTACAAGAGCAACATCTTAGAACTCTCCCTCTGATTCTTTCTCCCATGGAAATTATGCCTTTTACAGCCTCGGGGTATTCCACAATGTGTCACAGCCACTGAAGTACATCCGAGGTCTATTTGACTGTGGTTTTGCAGGCAAAGATATAGAAGAAGGGTCTGGTATATTCCGGGGTAATGTGGGACTGAGTAGAGTACCACCCACACAGTGAAATAAGAAGGCATATGACCTAGACCTAAGGTCAGTGCAGTGTTGGCCAGAGATGTATTAAGACCTAGGATGGAGATAGCTCCATGCCTGCACCCTTTGCTGTATATTTGTATATAGTTACAAGTAGTTAATAAAGAATTGCTGTTAACATACAGAAGATTGTAAAGACTTTGTTAACAGAAATGTCCTGCAACCAGCATCATCCCAACAAAGATAGCGGCCAACTGCCCACAGTCATATCCCACAAACAATGCAATGACCAATTGAACAGGTTTTGGCAGTGTTGGTTGAAGACACTGAAATTTCCGGACCTTTATCAAATAACTTTCAAAAGGGAATATGGATAAATGCTTGAATGGGAATGAAACTAATTGGATAGCTCTTGTTATGATCCTTGGCCAGACCCTGGGACATGGGGGGAGACCTGGTTAGGGACCAATAACATTTTGTTTAAAGTTGATTTACATTAAGATTCAAGACACCTGCTTTTGGAATAAAGCTACATGACTCTATGGTTTTTGAACAAACAAATAACAAACTTTACTGTATAAGTTCAGAAAGAAAAAACAATTTATAATATGTATCTTATACTCTAACATTCAGGATAAGTATGAGGCGCATGTGAATTAACAGGTGAACTGTTGTCGAACACAGCACGCTACAAAGTGAATGGCAGATTCAACCAAGAAATCCACGGATTTCTCAAGAACCCACCCAGACGTCAGTAAACGCCAATCCAAACAATCTAATTGAAAGTCTGTCTCACGGGAGATTCCCAGCTTCATCTTCAAAGTTCTCTCCTTGGAATTTTCTCCCAAAGTCACTCCCACTCAGATGGCTTTAACAATGGCCTACCCCACAGGGTTGCCTTCTGGGTTCCTTCTCCCTGGATTCCCAAGTACACTCAAACACTAGCTTACAAGCACACTTTCAGATCTATGGCTGTGCCAAGCAAAACACCACTGCTCCAAATGCCCACAGTAATGAGTCACCAACCGTAGGCTGCTTCCTCGGATCTTCTGGGTTGCTTCTGTTCGATTATTGGGACTTCCCCTGAGCCCTCATCGATCACCAGGGCTTCCCCTGAACCCTCTTCTCAGCTCCTCGGAGCTAACAGCAGCACTTTGGCTGCGTGGAGCTTCTTCCACCTGCTCCAGACTCTCCCAAAATTGACTGCATCAAGCAAAACTATTCACTGAGCCTTGAGCTGATCCAGGACCTATCAAAACAATCCCAGAGGGTCACACCCTTGTTACTAGGCAGGAACAAATGTAACAACCATTGGAACACCCTGTACCTTAAACGTTACAATCTCCACAGACTGCTATTTTAACACCCAGAGCGATGGATTTCATGACACTCTTTCAAAGAAACAGCAAAGACATGAAGTCCTGAATGGCTTCCTTCTTTGCAGTAATATCCTATGATTCTTAAACGTCATAGAACATTTCAGGTTCAGATAAACTAACAGAGAGGGGCCCAGATTTAACATTTCATCTGAAAGATGACACCTCAAACAACGCAGCGCTCCCTCAGTGCTGCACTGAATCATAATTCCAATTTATATGCTTCCTTCTCTGAAGGGCATTCATGAACCAGTTGGATTTTTAATGACATCCAACGGCTTCATGGTTGTTTTACTGACTCCAGCCTTTTATTTCCAGATTTTAAAAAAAATTACATCAAAATTCTCAAATTGCTATGAAGGGATTTTAACTCACATTCTCGAAAAGACAAGTCCGATAATATAAAACACTAAAACAAAAACAGAATTACCTGGAAAAACTCAGCAGGTCTGGCAGCATCGGTGGAGAAGAAAACAGTTGACGTTTCGAGTCCTCATGACCCTTCGGCAGAACTGAAGTATAGTTAGGAGAGGGGTGAAATATAAGCTGGTCTAAGGTGGTGCGCGGGGGGAGAGAGAAGTTAAGGGTGGGGTGGTTGTAGGGATAAGCAAGCAGTGATAGGAGCAGATAATCAAAAGATGTCACAGACAAAAGGATCAAAGAGGTGTTGAAGGTGGTGATATTATCTAAGAAAAGTGCTAATTAAGAATGGATGGCAGGATACTCAAGGTACAGCTCTAGTGGGGGTGGGGTGGAAAGACTAACAAAGTTTTAGTTTTAGATTTAAAAATAATGGAAATAGGTGGGAAAAGAAGAATCTATACAAATTATTGAAAAAAAAAAGGGGGGGAAGAAACGGGGTGGGGATGGGGGGAGGGGGAGTTTAAGATCTAAAGTTGTTGAATTCAATATTCAGCCTAGAAGGCTGTAAAGTGCCTAGTCGGAAGATGAGGTGCTGTTCCTCCAGTTTGCATTGGGCTTCACTGGAACAATGCAGCAAGCCAAGGACAGACATGTGGGCAAGAGAACAGGGTGGAGTGTTAAAATGGCAAGCGACAGGGAGGTTTGGGTCTTTCTTGCGGACAGACCGCAGGTGTTCTGCAAAGTGGTCGCCCAGTTTGCGTTTGGTCTCTCCAATGTAGAGGAGACCGCATTGGGAGCAACGAATGCAGTAGACTAAGTTAGGGGAAATGCAAGTGAAATGCTGCTTCACTTGAAAGGAGTGTTTGGGCCCTTGGACGGTGAGGAGAGAGGAAGTGAAGGGACAGGTGTTGCATCTTCTGCGTGGGCATGGGGAGGTGCCATAGGTGGGGGTTGAGGAGTAGGGGGTGATGGAGGAGTGGACCAGGGTGTCCCGGAGGGAACGATCCCTACGGAATGCCGCCGGGGGGGTGAAGGGAAGATGTGTTTGGTGGTGGCATCATGCTGGAGTTAACGGAAATGGCGGAGGATGATCCTTTGAATGCAGAGGCTGGTGGGGTGATAAGTGAGGACAAGGGGGACCCTATCATGTTTCTGGGAGGGAGGAGAAGGCGTGAGGGCGGATGCGCAGGATATGGGCCGGACACGGTTGAGGGCCCTGTCAACGACCGTGGGTGGAAAACCTCGGTTAAGGAAGAAGGAGGACATGTCAGAGGAGCTTTTTTTGAAGGTAGCGTCATCAGAACAGATGCGACAGAGGCGAAGGAACTGAGAGAATGGGATGGAGTCCTTACAGGAAGCAGGGTGTGAGGAGCTGTAGTCGAGGTAGCTGTGGGAGTCGGTAGGCTTGTAATGGATATTGGTGGACAGTCTATCATCAGAAATTGAGACAGAGAGGTCAAGAAAGGGAAGAGAAGTGTCAGAGATGGACCATGTGAAAATGATGGAGGGGTGGAGATTGGAAGCAAAATTAATAAATTTTTCCAGGTCCCGACGAGAGCATGAAGCAGCACCGAAGTAATCATCGATGTACCGGAGAAAGAGTTGTGGGAGGGGGCCGGAGTAGGACTGGAACAAGGAATGTTCCACATACCCCATAAAGAGACAGGCATAGCTGGGGCCCATGCGGGTACCCATAGCCACACCTTTTATTTGGGGGAAGAGAGAGGAGTTAAAGGAGAAATTGTTCAGTGTGAGAACAAGTTCAGCCAGACGGAGGAGAGTAGTGGTGGATGGGGATTGTTCGGGCCTCTGTTCAAGGAAGAAGCTAAGGGCCCTCAGACCACCCTGGTGGGGGATGGAGGTGTAGAGGGATTGGACATCCATGGTGAAGAGGAAGCGGTTGGGGCCAGGGAACTGGAAATTGTTGATGTGACGTAAGGTGTCAGAGGAATCACGGATGTAGGTGGGAAGGGACTGGACAAGCGGAGAGAGAAGGGAGTCAAGATAACGAAAAATGAGTTCCGTGGGGCAGGAACAGGCTGACACGATCAGTGTGCCAGGACAGTTGTGTGTGTAGATTTTGGGTAGGAGGTAGAAGCGGGCCGTCCGAGGTTGGGCGACTATCAGGTTGGAAGCTGTGGGAGGAAGATCTCCAGAGGAGATGAGGTCAGTGACAGTCCTGGAAACAATGGCTTGATGTTCTGTGGTGGGGTCATGGTCCAGGGAGAGGTAGGAGGAAGTGTCTATAAAACACTACACAACCATACCTCTCAGCTAGGCTCTGATAGGCAGAATCCGGAGCTGATAATAAGCCAACTGCACATACTTTCACAGAGCCAGACAATGTGACGTGGTCAACAAGACACTGCATTTTGGGAAAGAATGTTGAGTGGTAAAAGCCAAGTGTCCCTCCCCATCTCCTCCCAAACCCTTGTGCCTGCTGTGCGTGGTCCATACTGAACCTTCCCGTGAAAGAGCTTCAGTTGCAGAATAAAAGAAGCAGCTCACTGGGCAGTGACTGATTCTGGTCTGATCTCTAATGGATGCCTAGAAGAGGCCAATGCTATCAAAATTCAGCACAGGCTACCTTTACCATCACCCACAGTGCTGTTGCTCTTGTTGGACTTGGCTGCACATTTTCCCACACCAAATGGCTGGACAAGGTAACAGCCCTGTTGAGCCGGAGCTTCATCAGGCAGTTTGCCCTGGTGAGCTCCCAATACCTCTGCCATGTGCAGAAGTGCCTCAGCTTGGGGTAATTTGGTTGGCATAGGGTCGAGCTTCCTGATGGATCTGTAGTCTGGATTCTCTGCATCGCACAATATATTACAATTGGTCAAGCAATTTTCTGCGGCTGCCAATTACACACAGGAACAAATGGCTGTCAGTCATGCATCCACAAAAGGCTCGACAACAACAATTTTAATTTCTAAAGGACCTTTAACACAGTAAAGCGTCCCAAGGAGTGTCATCATACACAATTTTGCACTGAGCCACATAAAGAGATATTAGGGCCAATGAGCAAATAGTGAGCTTTAGAGTGTCTCAAAGAAGGTGAGAAAGTGAAAGGAGCAGAAAGGAATTCCGAGTTTAGCGCCTTGGCAGCTGAAGGCACTGCCACAACCTTGGGAGCGAAGAAAATCAGGGATGCCCAAGAGGCCAGAATTGGAGGAGTGTAGAGACCTCAGAGTATTGTAGGGTTTGAGATGGTTACAGAAATAGGGGCAGGTGAATACATGGAGAGGCTCGAACACACATGGAGGAGAATTTTAAATTCAAGACATTGTTGGACTGTGAGCCAGTGTTGATCAGCGAGCACAGGGGTGTTGGGTGAATGGGACTTGTTACAAGTTAGGATATGGACAGCAGAGTTTTGGATGTGCGAATGTTGGAAGATGGGAGTAGTATAATCATAATGCTCATTACAATTGTACCAAACTGCTCCAAGTACCAAATGCAGCTACACTGTAAAATTGCAAATTCCAGGGGATTAACTTGTTGAAACAAATGCCCAAATGCAGAAACATCAATCATTGGAGTGTGTCAGTAGTTGATACATGAATTTGGCCCCTGACAGCAGTAAAACCCTATTGGACAAATTGAGCAGATTGTTGAACGTCTGATCACACTCAAGTTAAAAGCCCAGCAGAAATGTATGAACTGTGATGAGCAGTTAATACAAGGTTACTCTTTCAAGTCAGTACCTTTCCAATTAATTGCCTTTGTATATATTACAGAAATAGGAATACGATTTAGTTGCTCACTAGGAGAATTCCCACTGAGGTGCACCTCCAGAGGATTTTGCCACAAATATGCCTTACAATGCTGTGAGGAGAGGCTTGTCTTGCAAAGAAGCAACTTACATAGTCAAGCTGCAGTTTCCGAGCCAGATAGTGTTGGAGCATGACAATCCTAACCAACACGTGTCAATGCGGAGGTAAAAATGCAGGTTTGCATGAGCCTCTGAAAGCAAATATCCATGGGGAGGTGATTGTATTGCCCACCAACTATCGTCACCAATTAGAACTTGGTAATCAGGCCTCATTATAGTCCAAGCAGGCAGCTCACCAATTGGGGTGGGGTAAGTCCACTGGCTCCTTGACAGAGTGAAGGCAACAGGGAACCTGTTTGTGAGGTGGAGAGAGGTGCAAACGTTAGTAGGTGAGGGCTCACATGTGGTGGGGAGGAGGAGGAGGAGGAGGAGGGGGGTGGGAGGAGGAGGAGGAGGGGGGTGGGGGGAGTGGAGGAGGGGGGTGGGGGGAGTGGAGGAGGGGGGAGGGGGGTGGGGGGAGTGGAGGAGGGGGTGGGGGGAGTGGAGGAGGGGGGTGGGGGGAGTGGAGGAGGGGGGTGGGGGGAGTGGAGGAGGGGGGTGGGGGGAGTGGAGGAGGGGGGTGGGGGGAGTGGAGGAGGGGGGTGGGGGGAGTGGGAGGAGGGGGGTGGGGGGAGTGGAGGAGGGGGGTGGGGGGAGTGGAGGAGGGGGGTGGGGGGAGTGGAGGGAGGGGGGTGGGGGGAGTGGAGGAGGGGGGTGGGGGGAGTGGAGGAGGGGGGTGGGGGGAGTGGAGGAGGGGGGTGGGGGGAGTGGAGGAGGGGGGTGGGGGGAGTGGAGGAGGGGGGTGGGGGGAGTGGAGGAGGGGGGTGGGGGGAGTGGAGGAGGGGGGTGGGGGGAGTGGAGGAGGGGGGTGGGGGGAGTGGAGGAGGGGGGTGGGGGGAGTGGAGGAGGGGGGGTGGGGGGAGTGGAGGAGGGGGGTGGGGGGAGTGGAGGAGGGGGTGGGGGGAGTGGAGGAGGGGGTGGATGGACCAGTTATGATCTTAAAAAAACGTGCTGCGAATATTTCCAGCTCAACCTCCAACAGTCCCTTCAAGGACCAAATATTTGGCCACTCTACATACTGTTCCACCAGGCGCAGCACCCACGCTGCCCAGCAGAAGATCAGGATAATGGCAAGATCATGAGTATGTCCTGGGATCTCAATTTTTAAAAAATTTTTTCCTGGGATGTGGCGTTGCTGGTGGGGCCAGCATTTGTCACCCATCCCTCATTGCCCTTGAACTGAGTGGCTTGGTAAGTCATTTCAGTGGTCAGTTAAGAGTCAACCACATTGTTGTGGGTCTGGAATCACATGTAGGCCAGACTGGATTAGGACAGCAAATTTCCTTCCCTAAAGGACATTAGTGAAC